>NC_057945.1:21503631-21854631 GCF_018555375.3 Anguilla rostrata
GTGGTGCCATCGTGCTACCGGGTTTCGGTACCCAACCCTATTCATGACTGTGACAGCTGCATGGCTACAAGGTAGGCTCTAAAACCTCAGACTGGGTATTATTGTTCAAATGTGGTGCAGTCATGTTTATGATATTCAGGTGTAACATAGATAAATAGCAGATTATTTCCACTCTAAATGATTTACATTTGACACTTTCAAGTGACAAAGTTTTAATGTCCACATTCTCTTCAGATGATAAGATGAAATATAATATTGGTTGTTGTAATTCGGCCTCATTTTTATATCAATACTTTTAATGCCGAGCCTAAATTATACAAGTTTTAGGCTAATTAATGACTTATGGACAGTGCTTTTCTAAGCTGTGTAGAAGCAGGCTTGAAAATGAACTAGTGAGGAAAATGTGTTTATTTCCACAACAACCTTGAAAGAACCTTCCTTTGTGGTAACCGTGCAGAACCTTATGCAGCCAAAAACCATTTAGTATTCATTGTAGTTCAAATGCTTCTCTCTGTTTTAATTCTTAGGGGACTGCACAACTTTGTAATTACATGGATTTTGTGTCCTCTTATGACACTTTGCACAAACCTGGCTATGATTAGCTACCTCCCCCATTTTATTTACTGCAGGCTGGCTAAGCAGTGAGACTATTACACTGGCTACAAAGAAAAATCTAATGCCCTAATCTAATGAAAAAACCAGCACTTCTTCAGTCTCTGTATTAATAAAATGGTGCCAATGGACATAGTCAGAGATGCAATATGTATGGAAAATTATTTTAAGAAGGAATGACCTGAATTCAATCTAGTTGAGGAATATAGTGGAGCCTATTAGAGACCGAAACCCTTTGGGGTGTACATGTCCAGGCTTGATGCAGTGCTGGGTATTCTGTAGGTAAATGGTAAGTCTAGATTGGCCGAATGACCTATTCTCTCCTTTACAGTGTGTATAATTTATGTTCTTATTCTTCTATTCCTATGTAATCAACATCTGTCTTGAGTTATTTGACTTGTAAACATCAGACAGGGTGCAGATATTATTTTCACAGGCTCCTTTCCTACCCAGTACCATTGTGATTTATCATTTGCAAAGCCAATTTAGATTGATTGACTTACAGGAGGAAAGTTCTTTGATAGTAAATCAATATTTTAGGAAATTGTAGGACTTGTTAGATGGGGGAGGAGGGAAACAAATAGCATGCAGCAGGAAGCAGATGTGTTGCACTTTATGGGCTTGAGCTAAATACATTTTTATGTAGCCTACCCGTTGAAATTACACAGACATGCAGAGTTTTAATGATCATGATACACAGACAAGAAAAAGCATACCTGTGGTGCTAACAAATCTTTTTTTACATTATTGTTAGATCTCTTCTGCATCTGCTTGAATTTATCACTTCTTTAGTGAATACAAACATAGACTGATGAAACAAACAATGAGGGGTTATTCTGGGACCTGTACCATTTACAGATATTTTTATTTTTTCTTCTTTTGGATTTTTGCATTCGGCTCCTTATCCTATTGTTCCAACTGTATATGAAAGATAAGGTATTTGAGATGTTTTTATCTAGAAAGTATTTGATTTTGATGTTTGAAGTAACTGTTATCCTTTCAGATGCCAGTGTTTTTAGTTATTAATCCACAAAACTAACAAAAAACAAAAACAATCAGTCTCAGCATCAAAGTAAACGTACTAGTGTCTCCCACTGTGGCAGATGCATGCGCAAATGCATTTCGATTAAACTGTGTTGTCAGACAAATAGGTTGTATAAAATGCATAAAATTGACGGCACAATAATTTGAAGAATTTGCTATTGAAATTCCGTTCCTTTCTCTTGCTTCAACAAAGTCTGGCTTAAAAGAATTCTAACAAGGCTGCAGAGAAGAAAAAAAGGAAACGGGTGAAAACTGCAGTCTTCTCGTGAAAACAGCAAATTGCACAGGGAGGGGGCATCGGAGATTGAGAAGGAACGTTCAGGAAGATCCCACAGCATTAGCACCTTATCTTGTAGCTCTGGCTCGCAGTACGGAGAACACTGCTGATGAGGCGGGATTTGGGCCTGAGATTGTGAGTCTTATGACCCCACTGTATCACTGGCTTTATTGACTCCCTGGCTGCAGATGATTGTTTCTCCTGTTGAGCTTTTCCACTCTCCATTTGTCCTCTGCTTCCTCTTTGTCACGGCTGATGCATCTCCTCCATTAAGAGGAGACCCCGTGTGAAAGAACATACTTTCAATCAGAGCTTCCTCTGTGTAAGGTAACTGAAATGCTTTAAAACTTGGCAAATGTTGGTAAAACACAACTGCACACCCCTGATGTTCTATTTAAGGCAATATGGAGCTAAACAAAATGTAAAATCACATGGAAAAAAAGAGTTTCTTGGTGAAGAGTTGCTTCCTGATAAATTGTAAGTATCCTGCAGGCATTTACTTACTCGTAAGGTGATGGGTGATGGTGACTGCAAGTTCCCTCTGGACATCACTGTGTCTGTTATGTGGCTTTAGCGGTGTATGGCACCTCAGGACCCTCTGTAGAACGTGGTAGTGCAAATTGATTATTGCACTTCTTGAAATGTACAACTGACAGTTTGAGGCTTGACCTGTGTGACTCACCTAAGAGAATCAGTCGAGCAGAATTCCTACCATGTATCTAGTGCCTTCAGGCATGTGAATGGGTCATGTTAACGTGTATAGGCAAACTATTTTTTTTAAATGAATGGTTCTTAAAAGCTGTATTAAAATAGAATCATTGCATGGTTTCATTCCCTCTCTCCAAATGTAATGCACTATGTAAGCCTACATTTCATTTTGCAACCTGTTGCTCCCATCATTTAGCAGTCTTATGTGATTACTTTATTGTAATAGTGTGCTTTATGGTTTTGTGTAGATGTTAGCTCTGTGAATCTATGATTTGTATTATGGTTCTAACTTGGCATAAGTTAGCCTAAATTTAGTCATTTTGCCATATTGCACATACTCATGCTGGTCTGGGAATGCTGTTAGGCCATTCTGGTACTGTTGCGCACATAACTCTGACAGATGCACTTATGTTCTTTCATTTTATGTTTCTCTGGGTAAGAGCATCTGCTGAAAGAATGAAGCCTCATGTCAACTAATCTATTGTGACTGAATTCATTGAGATGCTTATGGACATGTAAACTCCAAAGATCTCTTATATTATAGTTATAGTACAGGTGCCTATGTCGCCAATTGGTTTACATTATGTCTGGTGGATAAGCAGTAGGTATTTTCTGCTTGAACTGAATAAGCAACTTGTTAGATGTAACATGTGTTTTAGGTTAGGGTAGCAGGGAAATATGATTAAATTAGTTGCTTCCATTTATCCCCTTGCATTTGTTTTTGAGTATTGTCAATCTCACTAAACTACACACAATTCACATTAGTACTGATAAAAAACAAACAAAAAATTCTATTAACACAAGACAAAAATATAGAAAGAAGGAGCTATGCGTATCTTTATGCCTTGAGTGGAGGGAAGTGTACTGTGACCTGAATCTGAAATTGATTGTGATTTACATATCTGTGCTTGTCAGCACAGGAAATTGCTTAAAGGAGTGTGGTATTAAGAGCTGTGATTGAACAGTTAGTGTGAGTAGATACTGCTCTGAGAAGGCCAAGGTACTTGGTCTGTGGCTGGATGGGGACTGAAGTGGAATTTTAGCATTTGTATGGAAGAAGCGAGGTATCAGAGACAGAAGATTCTGCCAGACAAATCTGTTTTTTTTTCCTATAGTGTGTTTTCTATTGCTGGAGCTGTTGTGTGCTGACATTTTTGTGCCGACTACTTGCACTATTATCATTTGCATTTGCAATTTGAAATGAATTTAAAGCAAAAATAGTATGTGTATTGCTATCCTGTTTCTTTAGAGATCTTTTTTATAACCGGGTGTTTTCAAAACTCATGGTGCTGACCGAAATTGGTTGAAGCACAAATGGGAAAGGGAAAAGAAGAAATGACAGATTCTAAGTCTTTTGTTATATGCACTGGCTTATTGTGGCATTGGATTTTCTTTTGACAATGAAATTATATTTGTGTATTTACTATTATTAAATATCGCCTCTGTTTTTATCCAGATGTTTAGTCTTGGCAGCAATGCGTTACTGCAATCGCTTGTGGATTTGGAGCTGTTTATTTGCTGGCAATAGTTCCACTTAGTTTTGAAAAAAAAAAAAAAGAATTCATGGGAACACAATGCTATGGGCAAACGAACAGGTGTTAAACGGTCTCTCTGAAGGGAGGGGTCGGCTAATAGGAAGCACGCTTGGCTGCTCACAATGGTAATGGCAGTGTCAAACCCAAAATCATGAGCAGGGAGGACCAAAATCAGTCACCCTGGCAGGTGGAGGCTGACTGTGGAAATGTACCAGAACAGGCCATTGCCTTAGCTTGCATGCTGCATAGCAGTTGTGTTTGCAGGAAGACAGCTCTCCAGGAAGTAGAGGAGGAAGCTGAAGATTAGCCAGGGACAGATGGTCAGTGACAGGACACTGTATCAGAAACATTCTCTTTACATTTCAGCTCGCACACACTGCCAAATCACAATACAGAAGCACACGGGCAGAACAGTACATTACAATACAAACTAATGGTTTGTCTTAAAAATAATTACAGGTATGAAAAATATTTTTGTTTGTCAAGCTCTTACATTCAGACAGTGATGCCAGTTGCTCTCATTCGAGTCATCAGGAAAAATGGTGGCTGAACACATCTCGTTTGAGAAAATGGGTCTGTTTGAAGGTGACACTAATGACATCATCACCCGGTAATACCACATGGGCTTGGCTGAGAGGATCTCTTTCTGCTGCACAGCCTGGCCGATGCCCGCAGGGGGCCATTTCTCGGCAGTCTCTCCGATATCGATTTCTCCTGTTGCTGGATGGCCGCCCCCTCCCTCATTTAAAGCCAGCACACAGAGAGCGCCTCTACCTGTTGGCTCCTCGCTGATTGGCCATGCCTGGGCTCCTCACTGAGCGGTCATGCCTGGGCTCCACAGTGATTGGCCTTGTGCAGGCTCCTCACTGATTTGTCCATGCCATGACTCTTCACTGATTGGCCATGCCCGTAGTAGAATGCTGTGTAGCAGAAAGGCAGTACTTTTTCTCTGCTCCACTTTTTCTTCACCTTCTCCTTCCCCTTCCCTTATTCTTCTATCTCTGGGGAGGTACATTTAATGGCACTGAAAATGCCTTCTCAGAATATCACCTTCCTATTAGCTCTCTTTCTGAAAGGCTGCTGTGCCATGGGACACCCTGGAGGTAAGCGCCAGAGCCCAGCGGCAAGCCCCCTTCATCCCTCTAGCGCCTGCACCATTTGTATTTACCGCACCTGCACCATATTTGCCATCAAAGGTAATGTTAGCCCCAGCCTTTCACCTGTAGCTGCGCCGGCAATGTCTTCCAGCTTAGTTTATTTTTTTCCCTCCCTCATGCCATGCTACTCAGGTCAATCCCCCATTCTTTTTCATTTGCTTTGGGATTCTGTGATACATTCGACCACAGCTAACTGCTAAGATAAAGGTTATGATTTCAGGCCATTTATCCTCTACTCTAGTCCTTCAACATTTCGAAATTAGAAACTGATAACCTCTTTTGCCAGTTATCTCATGGCATAGTAAGGGATTCCTTTGAAGTTTTTATGTGACCTCATGAACAGCATAGCAATCATCAAACGTGTACCCCAAGTGCTTCACATTGCTCATTGGATTGAAATTTAAATTTCCAAATTGGATGGATTGTGATGGGATCTTTTTAATCATCATTGGTTTGTGCTCAGTAATCCAGTCTGGCATTTGATGATGATTTAATGCAGCCATCACATTTTTTCACACTTCTCATTGCTCATGTTGAAGATACAGATAATTTTGATCCAAAATATTTGGAACATTCTGAACCTGCTAAGACGATTTGTTTTTAACACTAAGCAGATGTACACACACACACACACACACACACAGTATGTACGTGCAGATATAGTAGACATATACAAAGCAATAATATCATGTAGATTGAAATAACAACTTAATTTGTGTAAATGAACCAGCAGCATCTTAGGAGTAATCATCCTCAAAGGAATCTTGAACTGCATGTGCACTAAATGTACCATGCTGTGATGCTGCCGATAGATGTGTCACTTGAATTTGTCCTTCCAGATGGTTGTTTGTGTTGTTAAGAAAGAGGGGAACCTTGGGATGAAGTACAATGCAAGCTAGAATCCTGTTGTGTATGTCTTCTGGTTCCACACACAAGTGGTGTATACACTCCAGATTTGTTGTTCGGTCAGTGCCCCAGTTAATGGTGTCACTGGACATCCCATTTTGGCTATTCATATTTAAATCGCCAGATTATCTTTTTAGCCAGCAGTTATGTGCTAATTTTCTGCAAATGTTCCCCATATCTGCCCATATCTTTATCTCCATATTGGAATTGCCAGTGGTAATTATGGGCTCTTCTCAATGCTGTGTCATGCTTTGTCATCTGGTGAGGACTCTGGAGGGTTTATTCGCCTTCCTAAACGCTTGCAGGCCTCGGTTACTGCATTCATTCAGTCTGCCACCTGCCAGCCTGGCTGGTGCAAAGCGTCTGTAGCTATCCCAGGCACGACACAGTCTCCCGGGCCACTCTTTCACTACCGAAACCCTCCCTCCCTGAGGGCAGGGCTTCCTGCCACAGCCTGCCACATTTACAAATGTTTCCAGTCAATGGGGAATATCGTCAGAGAGAGAAGCACCACTAATCGCAAAGGAGTGATAGGGAAACCAATAGAAGAACACCACTGGCGATCAATAGATACTTCCTGTCTGTACTTCCAGGCATCTTGTGGGCAGCGTGCAGCTTTCTACTGAGTAGTATCAACATTTTTTGGTTTTGCTCATGTACTTTGTGATTGGTGGAGCTTCTCTCGGTTTACTACCAGTAAGGTGACGTGATAACTCTCAAGTCACCATATTATTATTTTTGCAGGCATCTTGGTAGTATAGTCCAAACATATCCACCAATCACAGCTGACATTGTCCGTCTGGTCGTTACCAGTGTTCTTTGCGATTGGTGGAGCTCCATTTTTTTCTACTAGTACGGTGAAAAAGGACGCAACAGTTTCATCACTGTTGTATTATCTCTGCACATCACTGAACAGAGAACAGCGGCCTTCGCCGGACACACCAATCTGCGGCCCTCATTTCCCTCCTCCTCCTCCTCTTCTTCCCTGCAGACATTTCTCTATTTCTCTATTTCATCGCGGGCGGCGGGAGAGCACCACAACGATCTGTCATCTTCGTTCGTTTTGAAACGGCACGTGGCTAAATTGATTTATTGTATCTTTCTGACAAAAACATTATAGACCACCGTCTGCGCCGGGAGAGGCAGGGCGAAACGGAATCCCAGTGAGCGGTTGGGGCTGAAAGAGAAATCCAATAAGAGGAGAGATGGCGCTATCCATAAGCAACACATGACCTGTCAGCGGGGGGTGGCGGGGGGGAGGCAAGGCAGAGCCATGTCTGCCATAGAACATGATTCACAAAGAAGCCATCTTAATTAAATCTGTGAGGCCATGTCTCCCAAAGTGTTGTCTGTGAGGGTTATTTGTTGAGAGGTTCTGACAAAATGTTGCTTATGAGAAACTTTTGCAATTTTCTGACTTGGCGTCATCTTAATCTTACCCTTGGTGATATTTGATGGTATGTACTGTACCACCATTCTAGAAGTTTTCTGGTATTAGTACATTTTTTTAAGGCTGTGTTAAAAATAACTTTATACTGCTTAATTATCCGTTCATCATTTATTACTGCTTATGTTTTGTAGAGCATTTCTTATAATATATGCGTACAATTTTATAAATACTTTTCTTGGCATTTTCAGTTTATTCAAGCACTGGTTTCTGGTCTAGTAATGATTCCCACTGTCTGCTTCTAAATGCTGGCCAGCAGCCTCACATGGCAGCATGGGGCTTTCTGTGAAGTGGCCCAGGGCGAGAGGACTTTAGTCGTCCGGGTTGCCCTTGCTCCTTTGACGCGTCTCCCTCTGATGTGTCTTCCTCTGACGCGTCTCCCTCTGATGTGTCTTCCTCTGACGCGTCTCCCCCTGATGTGTCTCCTCTGACGGTCTCCTCTGATGTCTCCCTCTGACGCGTCTCCCTCTGACGCGTCTCCCTCTGACGCGTCTCCCTCTGATGTGTCTTCCTCTGAAGCGCCTTCCTCTGACGCGTCTTCCTCTGACGCGTCTCCCTCTGATGTGTCTTCCTCTGACGCGTCTCCCTCTGATGTGTCTTCCTCTGATGTGTCTTCCTCTGACGCGTCTCCCTCTGATGTGTCTTCCTCTGACGCGTCTCCCTCTGACGCGTCTCCCTCTGATGTGTCTTCCTCTGACGCGTCTCCCTCTGATGTGTCTTCCTCTGACGTGTCTCCCTCTGATGTGTCTCCCTCTGATGTGTCTTCCTCTGACGCGTCTTCCTCTGACGCGTCTCCCTCTGATGTGTCTTCCTCTGACGCGTCTCCCTCTGATGTGTCTCCCTCTGACGCGTCTCCCTCTGACGCGTCTCCCTCTGACGCGTCTTCCTCTGATGTGTCTTCCTCTGATGTGTCTTCCTCTGACGCGTCTCCCTCTGATGTGTCTTCCTCTGAAGCGTCTTCCTCTGACGCGTCTCCCTTTGATGTGTCTTCTTCTGATGCAGTGGCTGTGCAGCTCAGCTGGGGAACTGCAGACAGAAAGCAGGTGCAGCCAGCAGCTTGTCTGAGCCCTCCTGAGCTGTGAATGTGGCAGCAGCGACACTGGCCTGCCAACACAGTTAGACCTTATCTTTTGTCCAAATGTCCAATTCTTTGTCGTGTTCATCTCTGTTGTCCTTTTTTAAACTGTATTGTCTAATAATGGACATTGTGAGTAGGACATCTCGCAAGAGCTTTATTATTTTGAGAAAATATAGTAATAGGAGTTTGTGCATATCTAAATAATACATAATAAATGTTATCATGAATGTATACTGTGTTAACATAACAGCTGCTGCCATGCTGTATTGGTACAGCTTCTGCAGGATACGCAATATTTTGGGGACTAATTTCATTTTCCAGTCCTTTGCATCCAACATGATCCTTCCTCCCCTTTTGTTCATTAAAGTAATTAATTTAAATTTCATGTAATAGCTATGTAATGGTCCAAATGGCTGGGACATTACTACCTCAGTTTGTATTTATTAGGCATGTCAAGTAATGACCAATTGTCATAAACACCACAGTATTTAGAAGTGTGACTACACAAATGTATTACATCACTTGAATAGTCTCAAGAGTTACGCCAAAGAACCATGCCATGAATGGTTTTAGATAATTACATTCAACTGTATCTCTTGCAAAGTGGTTTCATTGTACAAAGAATGGAATTCTGTCCCTGCACATCCTTGCATTGCATCCTACATACCTAATGGAAATGTATGTGAATAATGAATAAAATCTGTGCATACTCTTTAACTTGTTTACTTTGTGTTGATGGTAATTGTTGCAGGGCCCAGAAATGGAATGTAGCCTAAATGGCGGTTAGATATTCAGATGACTCATTTACAATATTAAGTCTGGGATTACTGTTATATTTATATGACTATTTCAAATCTAGTGCGAACTGTAGTAGGCTACTTGCTGTAAGTATGTTTTGTGGTTTACTGTTACTCAGCACGGGTGCTGTAGGCTGCACCTTCACATTACTATGCCGTTATTTTATTTCCTTTATTTTTATTATTTAAGTCCGCACCAGCCGCCTGCAGGCAATTGATGAGAGTGCCCTGTGTCCTGTGCGATTATCCTCCTGTAGTACTGTGAGGTCTGTAGTGTGGAGCACTGGTTTGTGGGAAAGTGCAAGTGCATACACTGCAGTGCTCCATGGCTGGATGCCAGCTTGCACAGCAGAAGTGTGCAGAGGAAAAGGAAATTGGGCTGGGAAACAATGTCTGAAAAGATTGAGCCCTGGTTTGTGGGAAAGTGCAAGTGCATACACTGCAGTGCTCCATGGCTGGATGCCAGCTTGCACAGCAGAAGTGTGCAGAGGAAAAGGAAATTGGGCTGGGAAACAATGTCTGAAAAGATTGAGCCCTGATGACGTTGTTTATGCACATAGCCTAACAGACACACAAGGGCTGGTTAGAATTTATCCATGATGCAGTATAAAACATTCGTTTGCTTTGGGAAATGCATGCCTTTTTCCTCTCTGCCTGCCAGTCACTGCTTGAGTGAGACTGTGAGTGTGTGCCTGCAGTTAAAAACAGGGAGGGCATTCCCTACAGCCAATCATATCATTAACCATTAAAGTAAATCAGCCAAGACACTGGCTGCAATTAGCCTAAGTCTGCTAGATAACAAAAATAGTGATTTATGTCAGGATACAAAAGAAGCTTCCCCTTCAGCCTATAAAGTGGCCTTGCATTTTGTGCCTTAATGAAGGAATTGTAGTGTAGGTCTGTGTCAGATGTGGATGGTTGTCCATCATCAGATGGCTGATCCCCAAAGATGGAAACCTGCATATCACAGTGGAAAGGTGCAAAGAGAGACCTTCCCTCTGCCGGCTTTGGCTGTATCTGAAGCCCGCGGCGAGGTCTTGGTCGTGTCGACAACTCATTTATTATTCATTAAGTATGACTTCTTAAACACCCATTAGCAAGTAAGTGAAAACCAGGACATTTGTTGGCGTCAGTAACAGTGTAGCAACTTTGTTTATCAGATTTGGACATTTACCACAATGTTGACCAACCATAGCAGCAAGATTTATTTTTCTTAAAATAAATGAAGAAATAAATTAAAATAAGGCATCGGTATTTTCTTGGTTAGTATACTCAAAATGGAGCAAAACTGTGAAGCCATTTCCGATTTTATCCAGTACTACTACTGCTGCTGCTGCTGCTGCTACTACTGCTTCTACTGATAATAATAATGATAATAATAATAAAATTCTAGTATAGTAATGATGATAATTATCAAGATTGTAGGGGAACATTGAGTAACTGTGTCACATTAGCCCACAGGCCCTAACTTGCGGTACTTCAGATATGGATTCTCTAGGGCTGCCAGTCCAGTAGATTTTATGTCTCTTGAAAAATTTTGAGCCAATGAAAGGCAATGGTAGAACTGAGTAATTGATTTAAGTTAATTAAAACTCTTAATGAAATGGCACCCTCAGGTACTTGAGTTGAGGGGCTCTTGTCTATAAGACGAAGGATGTTCAGTGTAGGAAATAAATGCATGAATTTCCCTAGTTCCATGACCATGACCAAGCTTTACATTTTTCTCAGATAAATCTACATTATATGTCGCATACATGAACATATATGAACAGCCTACAGTGTATGTGATATCTTTCATGGATTAACAATATTTGGACCGTTGAAACAGAATTTCAATTTTAAAAAATGTTAATACAAATGATATTTTCCTGACTTTTCTTGGGTAAGCAACAATGTATTATTCAAAAAATATGAGAACTCATGGTATTACCAATAGCCTGCACAAGTTAATGTACTTTTTTATATACATATATATGTGTGTGTGTGTGTGTATGTATACTTCAAATGTATAAGCAATTCCCGGAGGCCGCACATAGTATTTTGGAAGATAAAATAAAATCACTTGGAGAAAATCACACTCAATCACACATCTACTGTGTTTTGTCGTTCCTTTTTTAAATGTTACATATCCTCTATTTACTGTCATGTATGTAGGCTATACTATGTAGTAAGCACATTTATTACTGTACATACCAATGCAACTCACCCAATGTGTTAAGACTATTGCATCTCATTTTACTTCATTGCATATATAATGTGTTACCTGGCCATCATATTGCCAGTCTGTGTGATCTGAGTGTCAGTGAGGTTTTCATATTGTCCAGCCTCAGTATTCAAGTTATGTCTTTTCTGTTGCTCTGGGTTGTGGTGCAATTTTGTGACAGGGTCAGGGAGATTATCATTACTGCCATAGATCACTTGGAACATTGCTTCCTCTGCCAGGCACTGTAGAGGTCTTATCACACACAGGTGTGTTAGCAATAGCAACGCTATAATGCATTTGTGTTATCTTTACCAATGAAAATATTTATCACTGTTAACTTTATTTTTTAAAGTACATGTTGTTTTACTAGATTTGCAGAAATTACCCTTTTTGTACTCTTTCATTGAAAAATGTTTGCACACTGGATTTATTTATGCTATTTTTCTAACCAGCAACAAAAACATGTTCCTCCCCAAAGATGATGCTTTTTAATATATGCACCTGCCACCTTGCCAAATCCAAATCTCTGGAGCAATTCTCTTTATCTGTATAAGAATTATCACATCTGGCAGCATAATCTACTCTGAATAGCATAGTTTCATGTTTCACACCTTTTACCATCTTCCAACAAATTCAAACAGATTTTTGTGAATAAGACGATATAGGATTGTGAGCAGAGGTGAGTAAAAAGTCTGACCATGTATTTGCTCCACCAACATGCACTAAACCAGCTGATTACAATAATTAGGTCTTCTATCATGCTGAAGAGTTATGCTAATTAGAGTTAGCTGGTTTAGTGCATGGTGGTGGAGCAAATACATGGTCAGTCTTTTTACTCTTTGAAGCCGGGTTACCCACCTCTGCTTGTGAGTAACACTGCACATTGGAATTCACGGATATTCTAAACAAGCCTTTATGCTATCAGCTACCTTGTTCACAGAATTCATAGCTACTGTAGCAGATGGCTAAAGGTGATTTAATTAACAGCACAACATTAAGAGCCTCTTTACTCCCGACTGTTTGGATTTTACTTTTAACCTTTCAGTAGTCCAAATATATAAACCACCTCAAAGTAAAATGTAAAAACGGCCACTCTGCTGGTCCCTGTTTTGAGTGAAATGCAAGAATCAATTTTGGTCACACTACTCATAAAGTGTACGCCCATAAGGCATTAAGATGGCATACATAACACTTGATGTGCTTGATTTCACCATTTCATAAAGCATTCACAAGCATGTCACATTGTTTTATATAGGCTGACAATGACGGGCTGTATTACGTGAAAAATAGGTCTCCAAAAGAATGGAGCCTCTTCACACGTTCCATACAAAAGTGTGTAATATCTTTTTAAATGCACATCATACCGTACCACACATGCTGTGTCCTTTCGCGTAACTATGCTAAGGCATCTGCGCACAATGTGAAAAACAATGTGCAGTTTAGTAATTTGTCCTTGTTTTTATTTGTGGGAAAAAGTAATTTGTTTTTCTGGCAGAAGAAAACACCTTGCATTAGCTTCCTCTCAGTCATGCAGTAACAAGCTGGCGAAGTATGACCAAAAGCGACTGAAACTAAATCTTTGCAGACAAAAAAGCAGCAAAACCCCTGTTGTCAAAGGCAGAACTATCATAATTTGTGCATATGGTTACAAGTAGTCACCTGAAAAAGTAGACACAGTAGTTGAGTAGTTGCTCTCAATGAATATTTGTCACATTGAATAGTTTTTAACACATTTGTCACATTGAATGTGTTTTAAACACATTTGAAAATATATTATTTCATTTATTTAATTCTTTTTATATTTAAATTATCGAACACCAATATCACCCATGTGAAAGTAATTGCCCCCTTAATCAACCAATTAACCAAATTTAACTGATAATTAGATTTAACTGATTTAGATTTACCCAGGCTTGATTCCAGCCAGCCCTGTTGAATATAAACCTCACTCATTGAACCTTACCATCGTCACCACAAAGTTTCCTATGCCATGATTAAAGGAAATTCCAGAAGAGTTAAGGGGAAAAAAGTTGTTGAAATATATCAGTCTGGAAATGTTTACAAAGCCATTTGTGGGACTCCACTGAACCACAGTGAGAGCCTTTATTTTCAAATGGAGAACATTTGGAACAGTGGTGAATCTTCCCAGGAGTGGCCAGCCAGCCCCAATTTCTGCAAGGGTGTAGTGACAACCCATCCAGGAATTCACAAAATATCGCAAAAGAACAGCAGACCTCTCTAGCCTCAGCTAAGGTCAGTGTTTATGACTCCTCAATAAGAAAGGGACTGGGCAAAAATGGGATCCATGGTAGAGTTGCAAGGCAGGAACCACTGCTAAGCAAGATAAACATAAATGGTCCGCTCACATTTGCAAAACACCTGGATGATCCCCAAGCCTTTTGGGTTAGTGTTCTATGAACAGAGGAGTCAAAAATAGAACCTTTTGGACAACACCGGTTCCATTATGTCTGGCATAAAGAAAATACAGCATTTCACAGTCACAACATCATACCAACAGTCAAATATGGATGCTTTGCTGCCTTGGGACCTGAACGACTATTGAAGGAACCATAAATTCTGCTCGTACCAGAAGATTCTGAAGGACAATGCTCGGTCAAGTATCTGAGAGCTGTAGCATTATTGGGTTATGCAGCAAGACAATGATCCTAAATGCAAAAGCAGGTCCCCTTCTAAATGGCTGAAACGAAACAAAATTAAAGTTTTGGTGTGGCCTTGTCAAAGTCCTGCCTTGAACACAATAGAGATTCTGTGACAGGACCTGAAACGAGCCATTAATGCTCAAAGACCTTCTGCAAGGAAGAGTGGACTAAAATTCCTCCACAGTGATGTGAAAGACTGATATCAAATTATAGGAAGCATTTGGTTGCAGTTATTGCTGCAAAGGTTGGTACAGCCAGTTAATAAGTTCAAGAGAGCAGTGATTTTTTCATGAGTGATATGACTGTTTGATAACTTTTTTCATTAAAGAAATGAAATGTTTGAATAAATGTGTTTTGTGTTTACTCGGGTTCCGTTTTTCAAATATTATATTTTCTTTAAAGATTTGAAACCATTCAGTGTGACAAATATGCAATAATAGAGAAAATCAGGAAGGGGGCAAATACTTTTTTGCGGCACTGTAAGCTTCAAAATGTGGCAAATGCCAGAGAATCATGCACGTGATGAAACTGTCTCTTTCCTATTTTCACCGAAGAAAAAAGGTTTATGCTTGGAAATGGAGGCAAGAGGTTTTCTGCAGCATTGCTAGATCACATATTTCAAAGGGTAAAACAGATATAACAAAATAAATATAACAACTCTGATCCAGAATACATGGAAAAGGCTCATATCATCATGAGTTGAGGAATTGCACTGCATTTTGTATTGTTGTGCCAGAATGGAAATAAATGTTATGTTATCCTTGGCAATGTTTTTTTTTTTCTTTTTGCATGTCTTGTGTAAAAAAATATGCAGGAGCTTCTGTTCATTTTTCTCCTTGCAATAATGCTCTTTGGAGAACCCTTTGGCTGTGATCAAAAGAATAGAAAGTAAAAATTGGGCGAACAATTTATGTATTGTAATTATCTAAGTTAAAAAAAAAATCTACATCTCAACTCTGAAAAGCAGGACGCTGTAATTCTTCCAGGAAAAACGGATCGAACAGAGGTGGGAAAGCTCTATTGTAAGTGACATACCATTGACCAATAAATGACTGCCATTTCACTGATTACTTTCAACTGAAAAGTGATCAGTAATCACTGAAAAGCCTCCCGACTGCTGCAGGATGCAGCTGCTGGGGCAGGAATGCTCAAATCTCGTCCTCAACGTCAGTAGTACTGTTGGTTTAGTCTACTGCCTGATAGTCCATAGTCCAGTAATGTCACTGATTAGCCAGAAATTACACTCACCTTGTGTCAGATTCTGAGCGGTCCCTGATTAGATGGTAGGAATGAAAATCTGTGCTCCCCACAGGCCAAATTTGAGATCTCTTTGTAGGGATCCTTACAAAAAACCAACCATCGTTAGCCTGCTAAATTTAGAATTGATGTTCTTCTGCTAACTTACAAGGCTTTAGAATATGTTGGTGTGCTACTTTTCCCTTACTCTTCAGCATAATTATGTCCTTCACAAGGAGCTTGCCTTTTTAAAATTCCAAGAATAGCTGAAATTACAATGGGAGGCAGAGCCTTCTCTTCCTCCTCCTGTCTTATGGAACAATCTTCCTTTTCATGTCCAGGCTTTTAGACACACTCTTTTTAAGTGAAGGCTCAAAAGAAAGGCCTGCATGCATCAACGCTGGGCCGGCCATCGGAGGTTGGGCTGTACATACTGTATACTTTATATGTGGGTTCCTCCTGAGATTTCCTCCCCCTGGGGAGTTTTTCATCGCCACTCTGAGTATTTTTTCCCCTCCCACTGGGGAGCTTTTTTTTTTTTTTACCTCAGCCACTGCATTTTTGAGAGTTCAGGGTCAATCTTGCCTAATTTCTCATAAATTGGAGTTTCTGTAAAGCATCTGTGTGCAATTTTCTCTGTAAAATGCTCTATAGGCTACAAATAAGTTTGAACTGAATTGATGCAATGCATCCACTGTAACTGATTGATTTAAAATGAAATGTGAATGTGAGGCAGGCGCTTCAGTGAAACCTCAAGACTGGACATTTCTCAATGTGGGGTTTGGCTGGCAGAAAGTTCCTAAAAGAGGAAATTTGACTGAAGTATTCATTGGTTATTGGAGGGGACAAATCTGTATTTCTCAGTATTGCATGGGACATGTCCTCTGCTAAAGGTTGAACCTGTTACACCTTTGTTTACATCAAACATTCAGTATTGTATGCCATAAAGGAAAAACTGACACCTTTGTGAACTAATATTTCTCTTTCTTCCATGGAGTATACAGATACAGATACAGATACAAAGGAAGATTAGATATGGTAACTATAATGTAGGGCAGCAACTAACAACAATATTCATAATAGATTAATCTGGCGATTCTGTTTTTGATTAATTGATTAGTTGATTTACGGAATGTTTACTTTTGTTTCTGGGAATATTTAGAAAATGAATATTTGACAACTAAAAAGATGAGTTATAAGACAAAAATATGCAAATGTATGCTATAAAGCATCTGTGCATAATTATAAAGGTTTTAACTGTATATAGCAAGCATGTCTTTATAATGTTTAAAGACAAAAAGTTATTTGAAGTCTGCAGTTTAAAATGGGCTCAACTGTTTAGATGAATAATGAAGATAAAAACATAAAACATCAAATATTAATAGACTTTGCTCCACTGAGTGGCTTCAACACATCAGATGGTTTCAACAAGAGGTCAATGCTAGACTGAATGTAGAGCAGTTCCACAGCATTGCAATGCAGAAATGTCAGCATGTCCACAAGCTGTGAGCTAAGGCTGGCTCAATTCTTTTTCTTGTTAAATTGGATTGCAGTTGGGTGTTTGATGTAGCCAGTGAAGAATGTTAGACTTTTTTGCCCTGCAGAACTTCTTTGTGGCTTTGTCAGAATGTTTGGGGCTATTGTCCTGCTGCAAGAGGAAGCACCGTCCACCGTTCATCCTGGTGCTGCTGTCAGCAGTCACATCATCAAGGAAGACAAGTGAGCCTGTGGAAGCCACACATGCCCAAGCCATAACACTACCTCCACCATGTTTCACAGGAGAGGGGGGTGGTTTCAGTTCCTTTCTTTCTTCACTCGTTCCTCTTCCCATCACTTTGGTACAGGTTTATCTGTCCATCTCATCTGCCAAACCCTTCAGCTCTTCAGCCTTTCAGGTTGTTTGCGATAGCTGAGCTCACCAGTGCATTCTTGCTTCCTAACAATGTGTCAAATAGCTAGTTGACACACCCAATGTTTTCGCTATGTCTGATTAATTTGTTCAGATTTTTCAGACTCATGATGGCCTGCTTTACTGGCATTGACACTGATTTGGAAATCATGTTGAGAGGCAACTTCAACAGGCTTTCTTGTGCATGAACTAATGATGCTGCACTTTAACCTCACATTCATCGTTTCATTTCAAATGTGCTGCAGTACAGAGCCAAAACAACCAAAACTGCGTCACTGTCCCTGTACATTTGCATTTTACTGTGAGCTCGCTGCACACCCCTCTGGCTCGACACAATGTGCTCAGCTGAGCCGTAGATCACATTTCGACTTGTCATACTTGTAAATTGCTGGAAACCTTTCATCATTAATCGACAACTCAGCCAGGTGGTTGAGAGGTTGTGACTCAGAAACCGTCATCTGTGTGGCCCTATTTTAGTATTGCTATTATGAGAAAGACTTCTTTATTTTTTGTTTCTCATTGGTTTCCAGTTAAAATGGTTAATGGCCCTCACAGAATTGGGAAAAAAAAAAAGATTTAAGAAAGGAATTACCCTAAATGTAACGTCATGTGGAATGTACAGTAATCAAGAATGTGTACGCTTAGTTGGGTGTTAGAGCATCATGTGATTCAATTAACTGCAAATAAGTAAACAATGTGTGCTTATGATGTATGTATTCTTAATTCCTTTGTGATGCATTTATAGCTACATTCATGCAACATATGTTATGTACATAACCTACTTCTTAATAATTCATAAATATCAGTGCAGGGAAATTGGTCACGGGGTTGGCCGTACCTCAAGTGACATCATGTGTTCTATCACTCTTGAGAATGAATGGCATTTACATAATGTGTGCCATCTCTGATTCCATAAAACACTGCATTTGCTTATGAATGATTTATAAAGACCTTGCGCTATGTTAATGAAGTCCTTATGCTTCATTGATAGCTTTGTGGATACACGATTTGTGTCAGTTGCTTGCTGTGTTTGTTTGCATGTTCTCTCTCTCTCTCTCTCTCTCTCTCATACTTCAGGGATAACTGTGTGTAAGCATTTGTCATAAACAAAACCCATCACTGGAGTGGGGAGTGTTAGACCTGAAGCATAAATACAAAGAAAGAAAAAAGGTGACTGCCCAGTGAAAACATCATATATGACAATATACCAATCAGTTTATCCTCCTTATTTAACAACGTCAAACTGCCATTCTGATAGAGATCAGTAAAACGCAGGATAATTTTTAATCCATAATAAAGTACGGTGCTCCATAATCAACAGTCTAAAACCTGTTAAATGAAGTAGGCCTTAGAGGAAAGAGGAAATGCAAATGAAATGTTTGGCATTTTCCCGTATTCAGATCACCAATTTTAGACCGTTCAAGCAATTCCCGCTAACTTTCAATTTATAAGAGATGGCAAGGTACTCAAAAGGAGCCAATCGCATTTTAGCCGACGCAACTTAACAGTTAAGGATTCATTCATTATTTCTCACCCCGCCCACCCCTGCCCCCACCCCTCCCCTACCCCCCACCCCCCCCCCCCCCCACAACAAAACCCACCTCGGCTCTGGGCTTATCAGGTGGTGAGCGAAGCGCGCTGTCGGAGCTCTGATGAAGTGCTCAGCGCCCCGGGCTGGCGGAGATGAGGAGCGGTAAAGGGGGCCTGATGCATAATTTAGCGGCGCGGCGCCTCTCCGCGCTCGCTGGAGGAGAGGGGCTGATGCGTAACGGCCAGGCCCGGCCGGTGCAGCCCCGTCTGCCGGCTCCTTTGAAGAGGCCGCCGCCGGCTCTGGCGTTCCGACCGCGCAGCCCTCCAGACCTCAGGAAGCAGGAAGGAGAGACTTCCTTACCACCCCAACCCCCTCACCCCCCCCCCCCCCACACACACACACACACACTTTCAAAATGGTCTAATACTGTATGTATGTGTGTTTTCAAATATACACCTTTGAATTAGAATTGTATAAATGCATTCAAAACATTAACGCAACAAATCAATTTCCACCTTGATCCTGCCTAGAACGTTAGCACTTTAAATAGCACTTCATTCTTAGACTGCATAACAATGTTTGGATTCAGCATTGCTTTCACTGCCTCTGTGAGCATTAATGTGGCCATTAAGAGCTGTGAGCTGACTCCGTCTGAACCACACTCCGGCTGTCTCAGGCAGCCTGTGCATCCTCAGAAACCCGCCACAGTCAACTGCTGAGTGACAAGCGCATTGTGTGCGAGACGAGTGTGCTTTCAGCACCCACTTACAAACACTTAACGCTGTATTCATCTTTTTCTTGTCTGCAATGAGAAGGTATTTATTACTTTGTGAAGTTATCTGAAGAGCATCTGCTATATAAATGCAATGTTATGGAAATTAATACTTTAAATAAGGGGAAGGAAATTGCTCCTTAGTCAGATCTGTCATTATCCTGCCTTGCGGTCTTGTGGTATGAAATTTCTTTAATGGCATGTGCAGACCCACTTGAGAAACTGGTGTACTTAAATTGTGTATGCTCAGAAGAAAGGCGGTTTTAATCCAGTGACTCTTGTTCAGATACATTTGCTTTTGGAGCAGGAGTATGCAGTAATGTGTGGGTACTGTTGAACCGCTTCAGCCATACACATTGATCTGGGTAAGGGCTTTTGCCAAACAAACCAAACATTCATCCAAACGTGAACACAAAGGAAATGTGACTTTTAGGTCATATTGGTTCTCCCAAACCAGAGACAGCTCATTGATGGGTCTGTTTAACCCTCATCCATTCATGTACCTCTATCGCCATTTCTTATTATTTATTGCTACAGGCAGTGCGGTTACGCATACTTGTAATAACTTGACTAACTTAATAAATTTTTTTTCAAGTGCTCAGTGTTGTACCATGAAAACAAGAAAAAAAGAAAAGAAAAATTGTGCGCATTGCTTATTAATACTTAAAATTTGAATGAAAATCTACAGTAAGAGAGGAATGAAAAACTAAAAAAAGGGGGAAATGTATTCATGTTAGCAGAGTGGCGTTCTCTGTGAATAAAGTCTATTGGGATTATATATTCTCATGAGCTTTCTACGCTGATTTGTTTCATAGCTGCTGTTCTTCATCCCTGAAGCTAATCATATATTTCCTTTCATGGAATGGCAAACCAAATTGACAGTGTGATATGTCTTTCAGTGAATATGTGGGGGAAAAAAGAAGTTTTTTTTTTCTTTGTATAGAAGATAGGAGGTGTGCTGCACTTTCTGCTGAAAGGTATCCACAATAAAACACAGGTATTTGTTCAGTGACTCACTGAAAGCGCATGATGGCTGCACTCATTTTAGTTTTGAAGAAGCCTCATTATCACATCACTGCCTGAAATGGTTGTGCGGATTATAAGGTGAAAACACAGTCTCTCCAGGAACAGGGTTGAGGACCTCTGGTCTGTCATAAGAAACCCTACTGTAGTTTCTGCACAGACACAAGCTCCGTTTTGTTAAAGTGTGCTTTTGCAACTTCAACTTCCCAGTAGCCAGTGAGCACACGTGATTCTTTATAAAGGTAACTTATGTGTGTTTCAGTGATCTCCACTTCTCCCCTCCCTGCACTCATCCACCCCAGCTCTGTTCAGTCAATAAGTCAATCTTTATTTTTGCACTGACATTCAAACAGGCTGTCACACACACCAAATAGAAAAAGCACAGTTTTTGAAAATACTTAAGGTTTGAAAAACTGGAAAATGGCTACCTGACTCCTAAAAAGGTGATGAGCTGATATATTTGGGGAATATATATCCTTTTCCAAATTAGCTACAGTAAACTTGAAGGTGTGGCGAGACGCTTTCTATGACCACATCCTTTGAGAAGTTGCAGACGACCTGATGACATGTCTATTGCATACCTGGCTAATTGCTGCAGAAAACGGACGTTCAAAATGTCTGTTTGGCAGCACCCCCCTATCCTGCTGTTCAGAACGTTGGAGAGCATCGGATAGGAGCTTTCTATCTTATGTTCTTATTGCATAAGCTTCTTATTGCACATTGCTCATTAGTCAACATTTTGTTTTGCTTTCCACCAGAATTGACAGAATTGTGCAATTCTGTCATGCAGTCCCTGTAGCCTGTGATCAGTTGATAATTTATGAAGTACCAGAAGTAATCACAGACATGGCTTTCTTTGTGGCTCCAGAAAGGTTTTAACAGAATCCTATCCTGTCACGAAACATCGATTGAATAAGGCCGCTCAGAGAGATGCTTCTGGCTTCTGAAAAAGGGTAAAGAATACAATTATCTTAAATGGGTTATTCATATCCTATGGCAACATAGATGGCAGTCCAGACGATTAGAGTCTATGATACAATTTGTTTATCATAATCAAGCTTTCTTTGTGAAGTAATCGTTTTTGTGATGGGGATTACTTGTGCTGTGGCCTTTCTCAGGCTTTGATCAGGCTGCAGATCCTATAATTTAATTTGACTTCTGTAGAGAGTCTGGGATGGGCCTCTTCTGGAAACTGAAGGACAAAATATAATGATGCTCGCTCCCCGACCAGGCACATTTCTGAGAATACCAGCTGCAGATCTGTCAAATTCTTCTGATAAAATATCTATGACACTCCTCTCCTGTCCGTGCATTTTGTCCTATATTTGTACTAGGCTGTTTGCACTAAATCCTTCATCATTTTTTATTTATTTTGAAAACATTCCAGGTCTCACACAGTCCTCATTTCTAGTGGTTTGGGGTTTATTTTTATTTTTATTTGGTTCTGTGGTACTGTGTCTTGTGAGGTTATGTGAAAGTTCCTTCTGTGTTAAATGACATTCATGTACACTGGACCTTTCCAGCTGTGTTTCCTTCTTTGGGAAAACAGTAATCTTGTACATCTCTGTCAGTGGGATCTATGAGGAAAAGTGGTGGTCTCCTGCAAGAAAATTGCTTTCTCTATCCTATAGTTACTGTGATGGCCTAGGTTCGGCAAGGATACTTAAATTGTTGACTTGCGATGCGTGATATTTTCTGTGTTTTGTATCTGGTTAAACTTTTATTATGACCCTCCCTTCTGAAAGAGAAAATGCTAATTAGACTCGACATGGTAGCATAGTCAATTAAAGTCCTGTCTTCATGCTTTACAGGATAGGTTATGTGGAGCTGACGCGACTTCCTCCACTGTGATGAAGCAGACAGGATGAAATTATTCAAATGGCTTGTATCGCCAAGGATGAAATCACAGCTGACATCATTCATCCCATAGCTGTATGTTCTCCTGATTGGATACAAAATTGGCATTTATTTGTATGATTGTATTCATCTTTCATACAAATTCGCACACAGACATGTACATGTGTGTGTGTGTGTGTCTGTGGGCAAGTGTGTCTGTGTCTGTCGGTCTGTGTTGTGGCTTTTCAGCATAGCAGCATTGATCAATAAATAGTTTTTACAGTGTTATGATGGCATCTGACCACATTATGAATCTTCCTGGAATAATTAATTGTTATTATTATTATTATTATTATTGTATTGCATACTAATTATTGTACAATAACAAAACTAAGAAAATACTATCCAACTGATGACATTAAAATGGTTAAAAATATAAATACCTGTAATATTATAATTTTATAACAGTTTTAACGGTAGTAACGATGCATCTGATATGATGCACACTTCATTACAATTTTTTACTCTGTTCAGTTTTCTTAGAAAGAATATTAGTCAGGTTCTCAAAAAGTTATTTTTTTATTTTTTATTTTTTTAACCACAGTGTAGCCCTTTTAACTTGGGTAGTGACTCACTGTGGGACCAATCATGGCTGGAAATATATATGCGCTTAACTCAAATTTATAAGCGCTTTATCCTATTTTCAATCCTGGCTTAGGTGACTTAAGTAGGAATATGACGGATGCCTGGGTCCCACTTAATAGAAGACAAGTCCCATTACATTCCGGGTTTTCTGCCTTCAGACTGAAGTAGTTTTCTCTATGCAGCCTATGCTCACAAGAAAAGGTGAAATAAATAAGGTAAATAAGGGATGCATGTTTAAATGCAGATAAAGGCCTTAAACTGTCTGCGTACATTTGCACTGAACCGTCTCTGACGAGGGAATAAATGATGCGTTTCTCTGTCGCTGTCAAATCAAATTCATGTTATACTTTTGACCAGAATTTGTGCTCATTTATATAATTTCTCATGTTATACATATACATGGTTGTTTACTGTGAAATTGAGTAGAGTAGCTCCTGACACAGAGTTTTGGAGTATTCTCCTGTATTGCATCTGCAGTGCCTTGGTGCAGAGGAAGAGGAAGTCCACAGGAGAAGCAATCGCTTTTAGGTCTGGTGCGAGAGGGCGCTGCGGTTTGTTACTGAAATGCCATTCTGTAATGCAGGGGTGCTGACGGAGGACCCGGCGATCTGCAGGAGAAGGGCTCTGGGTTAATGCGCGCGGTTCCAGGAGCGGGCGGCCTCGTCGGCGGCCCCCAAAGGCTGAGCGGGTGCCGTGGAGCTCAGGCCCGAGCTCCTGTGGAGACTGGGAGACCCCCGCTGCCTGGAGCATGTCATGACAGCCTGGCCTCCTTCACGGCCCTGCCCGCTGCTTCTCTGCCTATATAGCATTAGCCATTGCTGAGAGTGCTATTCTCTTCTATACGAACTGGCAGATTTAGACAAGCTCGGTCTTCTAACACCGTGCACAACCCCGAGTCATATTTCTGGTTCTTAATGATGGGTTTCCTTTTTTTTGAATTGTGTGTTCTCGTGTCTTTATGTGAATACCGCTTTTGCATTTCATGTTTTGCTCCTAGTCATAGTTAAGTCCTCAAGATTTATGGCACTATATGTTATACAGGGAGTCCAGGCCTGCGTGCAGTGTGCATTAAACCATTATAGGGATGATAATGAAAAATAAGATATTCTAGTGGGGGTCATTTGTAAATGTAAATGCATATTTCTGTTCTTGCTTACACAGTGCATCATTCTTTTGAAACCTGTATAAAGATGCTCGGTTAAATAAAACCTGGCAATGCCATCACGTCTTTTTAAATCAAACTACATAAGGCTGGCTGCTAACCCAGCCAACAAGCGTGACTGACAGACCACTCTGGGCAACAGCTGCCTCACGTCAGTGATGCCATTGGAAATCAAAACCCCCAAGGGGTTTACAGACAGAACAGAGAAAGAACATTAAGAGCATTAAAAATTTTGTTTGCGCACTTGAGTGGAAAGCGAAATTCTGAAATGCGCTGAGGAATTTGAAGTCTCCTAAGTCCAAACGCGAGGCAGAACCGCAGAGCGTAAAGCAGTGTCGAGCCTCTGCAGTACTCACCTCTCAGCGGCTGCTCGCCTTCCCTGTGGGACAGTATAACCCAGTCATTTTTATACACGGATGAATCCGCCAAATACGTTTCAGAGGACCGCGCTGGCCGCGGGACAGCTGGAGAGGCGGCTCCCACTGAGCATGCTCCTCAGGATCCAGAGGGGCTGGGCGAGTACCCGGCTGCAGCTCGCTGCCGTCTCACAGCGCCCGCTCGCGAAAAAAGAGGAAGACAACAAAAACGCCACAATTCCCCCCGAGCCCATTGTTCTTTATTCCATCAGTACAGCACCACCCCGCACGCAGTTGGAGAGGACTGCTGAAACTGTCCTCTTGAGAAATAAAACTTTTAAAAAGGGAAGAAAAAATACAGCATCCATGACGGGTAGAACTGAGGGGGAAGCAAATGCGTTCTGCCATTGGCTTTTGACTGCATGTGATTTATATGAGTGCTAAAGGATTAGGATGGGACTTCAGTCATGTCTGTCATTTATTGTAGTGCATTAGGGGGCAAAGGTGGAAATTTGGTGTTAGGTCGTGTAACAGCAGCAGAGACTGTCAGAATCTTTTGGTTCAAGCTTTATTCTATGCTGGGTACTCCAGCACTCTGTAGGGAAATGACCGTTTGGTCTGAATGGCCTGTTCTCATCATTATTCTTATCTTCTTATGTTCTTCTCTTGCACTTCACTGAAAAGAATCGATTTCCTGGTGGAAAGTGTCAGTATCAAAAATGCCTAATCTAACCAGAATTGTTCTTTTGAACGGCAGACATGCCTTCCGTTGGCAGCTTCACAAAACCAACCGAAGGTAAAGCAGAATTTGTTTCCTTTCTTCTTATGCCATTGAAATATTGACAATAGATAATGCGTTAGCTTAAAAGGGTTATCAAATTATGGAGGTGCGGTTAATAGCGCACGTCAGATATGCAAGCTGCGACCTCACTCCTTATCACTTCTCACTCTGTGCCTGGCACACACAGCCCAGCCTGCGTGCCCAGGCATTAATTAACTGATATAGAACCATAACACAGTGTACTGGAGTCTCAGCTACTGTCCGTCTCCACAGCTAATTTAAAGTAAAGGAACTGGCTTCTGCTTAGCTGGCAGACTGGCCTGCTTATATCTCGGTTCAGGTTCACGGGTTAATAAGCTAATTGACCTCCAGGCTGGGGACCAAACTGACCTTTTTTTTTTAAGACCAGACCAATTATTTTTCAGCAATGTTATCATGTCAGGTCTGTGGGCCAGTTTACAGAAGTGTGCCTCTTATCAGACCCCCAAAGGAAAAAACGGACTGTTTACTGTGCTGACGGGGAGTCAGCAGGGTGTGATAAAGAGGCAGCACTCAGCTGCAAAATATCATACTGGATCAGCATTATGTAAACCTCCATAATACAGTGTAAACATGTTTGGTATTGTTGGAAAGCCGATGTTGTGGGGAACAAGTTGGTGTCTTTGGTGGTGGGTTTAGTTCTGATGAAAGATCTTGATACCTACGTATGGTTCAGTGCCCAGCCAGCTGTGATGTGCTTACTGAGATAGCACAAGTAGGATCATTGATATACTATTTTTTTATGATTGTGTCTTTATTTGATGACTAGGGGTTTGATCTTTGGGACTGCACAAGCCAGAGGCACGGCCATATCTACCAAGATAGATAGAGATCTGTATAGAGCCACGCTATGCATTACTGTTAGCGCAGAGGAAAGGTTTAAACACTGTTTTGTAGTCAAAATATCAAGGTGGTATTTAATCAATCCTGTTCCAGTAACAGTGGCCTTTGCGTCTCAGATACATCCCCTGTTGGTCTTGTCTGTCTTGTGGAGAGGGAAAAAAAACATGGCTAAAAGAGCAGGATGTAAATCAAAATTGATATTAAATACAGTGGTTAAACTCGGTGTGTCTAGTCCACAGAGAAAAGGTCTCTATCAAGTGTTAATTGTCCATACATCCATTCATTATCTATACCCGCTTATCCTGAGCAGGGTCGCGGGGGGTGCTGGAGCCTATCCCAGCATGCATTGGGCGAGAGGCAGGAATACACCCTGGACAGGCCGCCAATCTATCGCAGGGCACACACACCATTCACTCACACACTCATACATATGGGCAATTTATAGTCTCCAATTAGCCTACCTGCATGTCTTTGGACTGTGGGAGGAAACTGGAGTACCTGGAGGAAACCCACGCGGACACGGGGAGCACATGCAAACTCCACACAGAAAGGCCCCAAACCGATATTCGAACGTATGACCTTCTTGCTGTGAGGCGACAGTGCTACCCACTGCACCACCGTGCTGCCCAGTGTTAATTGTCCAACCACGAAAAACATTTTTCAGTCCACTGAACCCTGGGAAGGCATGGTTAATATGCAGAAGATAATACTGAGTTTGGAAGGATAGTCGCCCACTGGATCAGTTATGTCACAACAATGCTGGCAATTGCACTGATAATAATAGTGGTAGTACTGATAATAGTTGTGTAAACAAACAGAATTCAGCACACAGATCATATTCAAATCTGTATGTACAGTGTGTCGTGGTGATATTTAGTTACTCTCTGATTACCGTCAATCATCATAATGACTTTAGTTGTTTCTAATAACAATTTAATAAGTATCAAGTGACCAAGTCTTTTTCGTTTTAACAGTTGACAATTGCAAGAAAGTATGTACCCAACCCAATCATAATTAAAAATTTGGGCACAAATTTTTAATTATAATTGCCCCGCTTTCTGGGATAAGTTGCAAAAATAATTCAAACTCAGCTATTTTAATGTGTTTGATGAGTTCATAACAAGATTAAAGCACTGGAAAATGAATCCATTGAAAATCAGTCATGCTTTTAATCAGTTTATATTATCATATCCTCTTTGTTTTGGAGTTTCCTCCCTGTAAATTTAACGATTGCTTTTGTTTCAGTCTATATATTTTCAGCAGTTTCAAAGATTCATGCAAAACTGCCCAGTTTTACCATTGTAATTTTTGTGTTCTGTCCTTTTGGCCATGGCTCCCGAAAAATAATAAAGGCACAGGGAAGCTATTGCTTAAATAGCAGCTAATAAAATAAGATTTAGAGTAAGTCACTCATCCTCACACTGAAATTGCCAATGGTCCTGATAATATTTGGGCATGTAATCAAAGTTTGTATAAATATTCATGAATGACTAAGGCTGTCTGATAAAGCCAGCATTGGACATGATTAATAACCACGGTCCATTTCATCTCCTCGCTGTCTCCGATTCTGTTCTCCTGAGTGCTCTTGATGAATATGGTGCTTTTATTCGAGATAACGCAGCCGTTTAATGCAACTAAGATTCACACAGTGATCTCGAGGTGCCCCCTTAAAAACCGTGAGCTCCCATTCAGTTCTCTTTTTCACATGGATACACCTCTCCATGGGTTTACCAAAAACACAAATTACCATCAAATACTCTGTATACATCCATGAACTATCAAACCAAAACATGGAAGCTATTTATAGAATCTGCATGGATTTCATACTAAAACTGACTATATAAATAGAACCTAAATTGGGAATAGGTGGGCATACAAAAGTTGTGTGTGTACACATCACTTTACTCACTATTTGCACAATGATTGCACCCACATTTGTTTTTGCCTTTACACTTTTTAACATTAGAATGAAAGGATAATCTACCATTATTCTTTCTGAAGCTTCATTCTGCGGTAGTGCACAGGTTGCACTTTATATTACAACTTCAGCTTGTGCTCCTAGAAGGACATTTTGTGGGCTACAACCAAGGCACAAGTTCCACTTCCTTATTAATATTTTACAAATATTCCTTAAATTATGTACACTTGAACAAGCATTAGATCTGTCCATTAGCTAACCACATTTACACTGGTATGGTGGCTTATTGTAACACATCTCACCATTTAACTCGCTTGGTCAGTTGGTAGTTGGCTCTTGTGGTCTCTAAGAACACCCTCACTACATAGCTCTGTCTGAGGTTTTTCAGCAGTGCTTGTTCAACTATAGTCGCTTGAGTTAATAACTTAAGCGCACTTTTATTGCCATGCCTGCAAGTCATTTGCACATTATTCCTTTATATTGATGCTATTGCATGCCATGGACATCAAGCACATTTCTTACTCTGCATGTAAAAGGCATGCCTTTACCAGGACTGCTGGTGTACTCATCCTGTTAAGGCACCATTCTAGTGCGTGGATGAGCCCTGCAGTCTGTTTTCAAATCCTCACTCTTAGTGCTGGCAGTCTGTTGGCCTTCATTGTACAGTTAAGGCACCCTGACAGACATTATCCATTCTTCCAGGATTACTTCAGTAGAGTTCAGTTTATATTTCAGTTGAGGCAATATCCTCTACAAGTATGGATCAATCTGCGAAGTGTGCACACATTTTTAGTGTTTTGCCTTGTACTTGGGATGGTGTCCTTCAGTACTGTAATGATTGGTAGAAGTATTGTAAAGACAGTTTAAATTTTGTAATGTTGCCTGCCTTAGGGGAAAAAGCTTATGGGGGGGAAAAAAAACAAACAAGATTTCTATTCATTTATGATTTTAACAGACACTTATCCAAGGCAGCTTACATATGTGCATACATACATCAACAAACAGTGCTAAGCCACCCGGTTCATAACCAATTGTAGTAATCAATAAATAATTTTACAGCATTAGTTTAGATACCATAATCGGCACGAAAGGGAAATTGAGAATGTGGTATTATTAGGAAGCAAATTGACAGATAATAACAGATGAAGTTTTAGATTATCCACAGCTAGCAAACCCGTGCAAAATGTTCACAGTTGAGCATTAACTGATCCAAGGTGCAGTTTAAATAAACAGAGATGCTTCCAGAAGATGGGCAGTAGCTCTACTCTCCTGATTGAATTGGGGAACTCATTCCACCAATTGGGGGGCCCACCATGATGGAGAGGGCCCCTTTAGGGTGGCGTGTACAGTAGGGTGGCCAGTGGATGCAGAGCAGAGTGTCCTGACGGTGTGAGTGTGGCTGAGACCCTATCTCTCCGTGTGGAGCGCAGGTCATCTACGACGCCCCTCCGTCGGACAGGGCTGTAGGGTTTCATATCAGATCTCAGGTAAGAGAGAGCTGCTCCTCGGGCTGCGCCGTAGGCCGGCGGTAGAGATTTATGTTGTATTTGGGCCGGCGCCGGTAAGCAGTGCAGTGGGATGAGATGCGTGACGTGCGTGCGTTATGGCCGCTCGTAGATGAGAGCAGCCGCAGCATTCGGAATGAGCTGGAGCGGCCCGATGGAGCCTGCAGGGAGGTCAGCGAGGGAAAGAGCTGCCGGAGTTCAGCAGGGACAGTGCGGGGACCTGCATAATGAGCTGGGTAGTACGTGTAGTAATATCAGACACTGACTGTTGTGGAGAGGAAATTAGCAACATTTCTGTGAACTGCTTTTGTACTACCCCTCCATCCAATAGCTTATATCTTCTACAGTGTGGATAACACATGCGTCACTGTGATATCAAACATATATTAGATATCAGTGTTTGATATTGCTCACTTATGAGACTGATCAGTCATTGCATTGAACTCCTCTACGTTGTTACTATGCAAAACATTTCCAAAATGGAGTGGAACGTTACTATGGATTTATAATGGATATTTTTATTATCATTTTCAGAGTTAGATTGTGAAGACACACATGCACACAGCTCCACAGAGGCGGGAGGGGGGCGGGGTAGGGGGTAGGGGGGTAGTTGTTCTTTGGGCAAGAGGCAGGAACACACCCCGGACAGGTTGGCGATCTATCGCAGGGCACACACACCATTCTCTGACACAGTCATACCTATGGGAAATTTACAGTCCCCAATTATCCAACGTGCGAACTCCACACAGAAAGGCCCAGGCTGGGATTTGAACCCAGGACTTTTTGCTATGAGGTAACAGTGCTCCAGTAGTTCCAACGGAGGCAAAATCAAGGACAGGCTTTGCTTATCTTGGAATGACTCAACGACCAAATATATGAGAGAGAATATAAATACAAAGCAATGTAATTCATCACTGCTCAGGTTTGTGATTTTGAATTGATGTAAAATGAATTATATGATCTGATAAAAATAACTTTAATAATACAATATTATTAATGCACAACAATATTTAATTAAATATCCTGTCTCTGAATGTGTAGTTGAAACAGTGACAGTGTCTTTTCTTTTTATATCTTTTAAACTGACCTAATTCCTATGTTTAATCAATCCATTAATAGTTTCATTGATAAGGTTAGCAAATTGATTTTATGATCTAACTGATTAGCTAATTGATTTGATTAACAGCCATGCAGGCAGGTGCGGAGATTGAGGAGTGATTTTACTGGCATATTGGAAGTAAATAGAAGCAGTGATAACTTTACCAATAGCACAGACAGTATTTGTGAAAAACCGCTCCCTGTGTTTTCAATAACAACATTACTGTAACTGTAAGGCAGTAACTTATTGGAAGCAGTGGTAATCTGTTTATGTGCCTCAGTACATTAGATTAGCAGACCTCTTCATTTACATTGCATGTTAATATTTATTCCGTCTCCCCCAAGCATCACATAAAATATCATAAATATTACCTTGGGTTCGCATCAGAGACGCACACCGCATCACTGCTGCGCATGCTGAGGCTGGTGTGGGTGTTTTCATTTGATTTGACTCACAGTCGCACATTTTAGATCTACATTGATAAAAATTGTGGTGTCTTTACATATTTGCGGAATGCATGTTCAAAGTATTGGAAAACCATTATAGTATAATGATTCAGAGTATAAGTATAATTTGGAGTTCAGCTGTGCCTGTGAATGGGTAATAAGTTTTTTATTTTTTTTTTATTTTACTTTAAGCCAGCTGTCTAGCAATTGTATGAATAGAAATCAAGATGGGTGGGGTTTAGTCATGTTAAGTATATGTTGTTTGTCTGTAGCAATTGTATGAAACGGCCACATTCTGTTCACCAGGTTTTTCTTGGTTGTTACAATAGTAAATGGGTAGCCTTGGATCTGGGACTGGTGATGAACGAGCTCTCTAGGGAGGAGGGCTGTGTGAAGAATCAATCATATAGTTTGGCATTTCTGGCTTTGCAGCCTGTAGATGCTGCTGCAGTTTCATTTAAGTGCTAAATTATAGATGGGGATCTGGGCATCCTGTGTGTGTGTGTGTGTATTTTACACATCACACACACACGCACACACACTATATATGTATATATATATAGTACAGGCCAAAAGTACCAGGCCACGTGTAGTTTAAAAAAAAAAAAAAAACATCAGGTAGCAAAGAATTTAGTTGATATATGCACATTTATTGAATAACAAGCCAAAGTACAAACATTTTGTTTTCAATTTCTACCTACAATAACACATAAAGATTACTTTTACTTAAAAATAATCTTAATAATAATCTAAATGGCCTCATTTGGCTTTAATTACAATTAAATAAATTATTGGAAGTCTATCCAATTATTTTACAAAGTGGAAGGTGGAGGGGTGGGAGGGAGGTGGAGGGGCAATTACATGAAACTAAAAGCATATCTGCCTCTTTTTTATCTACCTTAAAAAAAAAAAAAAAAAACAACCCAGCTAGTCAAATACCTTCAGCCTGTGGTGCAAGTAAATCCAGCACTAAAGTTGAAAGAAATATGGCAAAGAAGGAGGAGTTAGACTTAGATGTGCAGGGCCAAGTAAATATTGTGGCAAGCAGGTTATTCCCAGTGAGAAATTGCAATGAAGCTTAATATGCAGTGTTCAGTACACACTCGGAAGGGTCCAGCTGATGGGCAGTACTGTTAACAGGAGACCAGGAACATCAAGAGGCAGAAGACAAATATCTTTTGTTGTCTAGAGATTCGATACAACTAGAGAGAATCCAGTTCCCCTGACTACAGTGAAATGGTGACTATGATATGCTGGTCTAAAAGGATGTGTATCTGCAAAAGCGCTTGCTCTGTGCTGTTAACAAAAAAAAGACTCCAGTGGGTCAAGCACCATCAACACTGGATTGGGAAAAGGCAGATGCACATCCTTTTAGACCAGCAGATAAAAGTTGCTGTTTCATTGTAGTCAGGGGAACTGTTTTCTGTCTAGCTGCACTGCGTTCTTTCTGTAGTTGTGGTGCAATTTTAGAACAGATTCTTTTTCTAGACACCACAGGATATTTCTTCTGAATCGTATGATATTATTCCTCACATTTATGCTAATTATTGTTTTCAGTTAGCCTATTCACATATTCATTATTATAGCCAATAAATATATATCCTTTATTTCCAAACCATTGTCGTGTCTGTGTTATTTCACAAGGTTGAGCTCCTCAGATTCTGATTGGTTTTTGATCCCAGTTGTTCTGAATAAACGTGACCTGACCAGACTGCACACACACACACACACACACACATATATATATATATATATATATAATGTGTAAGATATATAAACCACAATATGCTGTGCATATACAAGAATATATGGCATGACAGGGCAGTGATCAGCGCAAGGCTTTGAGCCTCCACTATTATATTTATTTAATCTTTGCGAGTTCAGAATGGCCCCATAAATACACTCATGACAGAGGCTTAAATATTGGATGTCACATAACTAAATCTTAGATTCTGTTGAATGCACAAATCTCAATTCAAAATGAGTAAATTATTGCCATACATGAGTTTGCTGAGTCAGACTCACTATACGTGCCTTTAAATGATTCATGAAAGAGTAAGCTCAGACCATGGGCGAAATGAAAATGTGGATTAAAATATTTTCTCTTAAACTGAAATGAGTACTGCCTGCCAGCCGCCGTCTGCTGTGAGCTGTGATTGGCTGTACGGCTGAGCTGGTTTAAAGGCAGCCATGTCTTGCACATGCTCTGTACTTTGCATTTATATTAAGCCGCTGTCATTACAGACACACTGATAACATAAAGGGGCTGATGTTAAAGGAAGTGAACTTGAATAGCAACAGTATTTACCAGTAGTGATGCAATGTGACTTCCTGTGCCTTTCTCTCTCGAACAGATAATTGGGTATAACTTCCTTTCCTGTTTGCAGAGCCTGCGGCTCATTGCTGTTCTTTGTATTGTGTTATTTATTGTTCATTAGAGTAGGTTTGCTCTTGTTTGTATGACACTAAGTTTAATATTTATTTATGTATTTATTTAATAGGGTAGTTGACAAGTTGTCAGTCGAGTCTGAACTTATTTTACTAGCGGTGTCTTAATTTCCTAGGATTGTACTTTCTTCCTCTATAATAAATACTCTTTGATCCCTGATCCTTGCACTTGTGTTTGGATTGCAAGTCATTCTGCTTGCTGCTTAAATACAATAAATAATAAAATAAAATAAGAACTCTCACAGCACAACTGTGAAGTCTAGATGTTTTTACTTACCTAATTTAGACAGATCATTTGCAGTCCTACCTATCTAATTGATTGTTGCTCAGCTGGATCATATAAGTTACACTTCTAGGTGTAGTTAAATTCAATAACTGGAAATCCTGACAAAGCCTCAGGTTTTTCCCTCATTTATCCACTGGTGTGCTCCGACTAGAGTGGAACACACAAACATTAGATGTTGCTGCTGTCCACCAAACTGTGGTGATGCCAGCTCTCCTCCACACAAGTAGTCATGTGGGATGATGCACAATTAACACAGTGTCTCTCAAGAAGGGAGGCACACTCCTTACTGCACTGCACTGCTCAGCCAGTAACCCTGTGGCCCGCCTGTGCAGCAGCGCAGTCCTTCTGCGCAGTAACTGTGCAGCTCAGTTGGCGGGTTGCTAAGTGAAAAGAGGAGGCTGTTTCCCTCGGTTTCAAACGAGGCGCTTAAAGAAACGAGGTCTCCCTATATTAACAGAGGGCTCTTGCAGCTCTGTTTGCAGCATTCCAAAGTGGGGAATTTGTAAAAACCTGTTAAAGAAAGTTAAACAGAATGAATGTCCCTTTTGTGCTGACACATTATAGAGCCGTGCCAGTGCTGGACCAGCGCTAGAGCTTTTGTCCTGGTTCAGATTTGATTTGAGCTGGCGAGACTCGATCCAGGCACCATTTAATTTCTGGTGCTGGCACATTTCAATGGAGCTGGGAACTTACGTCAACAGCGGGCACTTCTGAATTTTGACACAGGAGCTTGCCTGTGAACCACAGCTCAGTTAATACTTCTATAGGGATACCATGACAAACAGACGGCGTGGAAAAATAGACTCTTTCTGATTATTAAACTCTTGTATTTTTAAATCATGGTAATATTTATCCCTAGTTAATATTGATTCACATTTTAAATACATTTTAAGAGTATTTTTATATACTTTAATGTACAACACAAATATTGAGCAAGACCATTTTAAAGCATAAAACATAGTCATGTGTGTATCTTTTGTCTGGTGTTCATTTGGTACCTGCAGTATACACAGCCTACATCCGTAAATATTTGCTTCTTGAAGAGAGAAAACAAAATGGCAGCATCAAGAATAAAATTAGATCCTCGCAGCCTTCTAAAAAAGCCCGTGTTACCCATAATGCATTGCAACATTGACGTAATATTATTTGGTATGCCCAGGGCTGCTCGAAGCCAACAGAGTACAATAAGAAAGCAATTTGAGCCCTGCCTGCCATATCTGATCTATCCAGGTCATATACGACTCTGCTCCAAGGTGCCAGTACAACAGGAGACAAAATACTGAGCAAGAAAACAAACCCAAATGGGCGCTATACCTTGGGCGTGATGATAAGATACATATTTTAGTCGAACCTATTAAAACAGTGATGCTCTGTGACATTCTAAAATCCGTACGGAGCCTTAGAGTTGGCATTCAGGTCGGATTATCCGAGTATCACTGTAGTTAAATCAGTGACATTCAATCATCGGCTCGCGTTTGTGTGTGTTGAGTAAATGTACGTGAATATTTTTACTGGCCCTGAAAGAGGCAAGATTGATCTGGCTCTCCACGCCAGTTTAAATCACAAGTAGTCTCTTATGTAATGACATTGCTCTTAGACAATGTGCCTTCCAGAGGAGTGGATTTACTGCTTGGCACAGTGGAGGATATTGACCCTACACGCATGCGTTTGCTCGATACAGTAAAGGAGCTAAATGATGGTGATCAGCGGAGTACTCGTCAGTGAGGACGATTCATAAATCCAGGGCCTGGGAAGTCAGAGCCGCTGTGAAAGATGCAATTTGCCGGTGCCATTTATCTTCAGTAATTACAAGCCCATCCAGGCCCCTCCACTGCCAATGTGACAATTCGGACAATTCAATTCATTTACTGAGGTGGATAGAGTGCCAGGCAGTTTCTCTGTCCAGCAGCTTATCCCGCATTCTTTCATTTAAACACACACACACACGTATATATACACATACACACACACACACACACACACACACACACTCACTCACTCACGTACCCACACACACACACACTCACACATGTGTGCGCATACACACACGCACTCACACAGGCACACGCACACACTCACACACACACTCACACACTCCCACGCACACACACACACACACACCGACATACCATTCTTTCTGTGCCTTATTGCATTATTTTATATGCGCTGCATGTATCCATTTATATTCAAATTTGAATGAGAGCAAGGATCACATGGATTGTGCACGTCTGCTTTGCAATTTAAAGTGTTCTTTCTTTTGTACGTGAGTCAAGTGCGGCAACTAAAGAAAAGTTCTCTTTATCTATCCATCTATATATAGCTCCTTATCAAAAGAGCTCAAAACATTTTTGAGACATTGAACATTTCCTTGCATTTAATGTGGGGTTCTTGAAGCAGACATTTGATTTGACACACATTAACTTGCAGCCAGATACATCGAAAGAACTCATAGTATGAAAATAATATCAATCACAACAGCCTTTAGACTGGCCCTCTTTGCTCACCAGACACACTGGAATAAAAAAAAAAATTATACTATACTTAATCCTAGCTTTCATCATTTTTATGAACAATATAGCACTTTGAAATGTTTAAGCATAGAGATTTTGACTGTAATGACGACTTAAAAATAAATAAATAAATAAAGCGGAACTGTCAGCCGATCAGAATTGTGCAGTAACACAGGCCATTGTGTGTGTGCGCGTGCGTGTGTGTGTAATTTATTTATATAATTTATTACTTGGAATTATAGTGATTAAATGTTCTCGGAGAAAAGTATCATAATATTGCAATGCTTATTGGAACAGATGCAAGGGAGGGTCTAATTACATCCATAATTATTTATTGATGTAACCGAGGCATGGCTGTGACTGGGAGGAAGAGGCAAAGGCCATTATGTTCATTATCTTATTCACGCATTTATCATTATTAATCATCTCGGGGCAAATGTGTCTGTGTACTCCAAATCACAAGAGTCCTTGAGAGGAAATGAGATCCACTTGACTCGGGTATGTCCTGACAGAGAAGGCTCTGTTTATGGAGGGCATGTGCTTTCTGCAGAACACGTTCAGCGTTAAGCAGCAGAGTTTTTAGAATGGATCTCAGATGTATGCGGTGGAATGACTCCTTTCATTGTTAGTTACAGAGCCTCAGTCCTCTATGGTACATTTGGGCATGGTCTGGGGAATTAAATGAACTGGATAAACTGCACTGGGATATATTTAGTGGCTAGTATACCTTTGCAGCGTCAGGCCTCCCACCCCAACTTAGAGCTGCAGAAGTTGACGAGGAAGGTTAAAGCATCTTTCAAGTTCAGTTATGTAGAGATGGCTTGCGCGCATATTTAAAAAAAAAAAAAAAAGAATAAAACCTTTCTTTTAGCATTGCAGGTTTTGAGTTCTGAGATGCTTTTCCTCCCCTCTCACACAAAAAAGCAGTGAAGTTATGTCATCTGCCACTCACTGTCTCAAAAGCGAATGTTTTTCAATGCGTTTGAACACAACTCATGTAGGCAGTCATGTACTTGTAGAGGTGACACAAACAGGATGCTGACGTTGTTTTTAGCTGTGACTGGAGGTCAGTCACTCACCCATGCACTTGCACTGAATGACAAGCTTTACTGCCAAGTGGAAGAAAGGGCAGCAAAGCAGTGGCAGCAACTGAAGCCCGTTTGGTTCTGGTTTTAATTCACACATACACGCAAAGACACAAAAACAACACTGTGCATGTGCACACTTGTGGTCATATTACATCACAACACTGCAAAAAGAGTGTAGTAAAAGATAAAATGTATAATTAAAAAAAATTGGTGAGTTAAAAGGCTTACCACCTTAATTGAGGTTCGTTACTTCCCCTTTATCTTTAGGTTTATAATCCAGTATGCCAAACTATACAAACATTGGGCCCCATTCACAAAACTTTAAAAAAATTCTTCTTCCTTTTGTACGTAGTAAAAGTTCCTATGAAAAACCTTTGATTGTGTGTGAATCCCAGGTGCATATCTGACGATGAACATCTGTTTTTAAACAGATTTTTGCACAAGGAAACAAGCATCAATCCTATCAAAGGCATGCCACCTTCAGGGTTGTGTGCAAACATCAGCCATTCATCGCCCTCTGCAAACTTATGTGTCTCATATGCTCTGTCCCTAAAGATGCGCTCTCTCCCCAAGGCACAATTAGCCAAGTAATCCAAGAGTAACAAATAAGCCATTGCTTAGTGTTGGATTTGGCTGCACACTTGTGGCTCTTTATCATTATCAATCATTATAAATTACTTAACACATTCTCAACAAAGTTTTTATCATACAATAAAACTAAGTGTGTAAGAAAAAATAAACTGAAATAAAATAAAAATATAATTTTTGAAAAAACAAAAATAATCTCAAACTACCCAATCTGCTCTTAAAATTAAATAAAGTGAAAACTGAAATAAACTGAAATTGAAATAAACTAGTGAAAAATTTTACGTTATTCACATCATGTAGTTAAACTCGATAGAATATTTAATATTAATATATTAATATAATAATTGCATTTATAAATATTTGTTGGTCACATGGTCTGCAACTAATTAAAATGGCTTAGCAGGAATAATTAAACATTCTAAATAGAACATCTGCTGCTTATGCCTTTACATGTGTTTCCAAACACAAATTTTGATCTTACCAAAGAACAAATGAGGGAAGAAAGATAAATGCCGAAATGTTTGTGGAAGCGTTAATAAGTACAATTAACAATCAATTTAGATTGCATGCATGTTCTGACAATGCGGCACATTGCATCCTTATTGCATCTCAGATTAATTTTAGATTGTGAACAATTTAGATATTTCCGTTTTCATGTTAAATTCAAGTTAGGTTTGTTTCCACAGCACAACACCATTTCCATTTTCCAGCAAAGTAATGGGCTATTAATGTTGTTTCAACTAACACAGTTTATGCAATCACGTTAAATGAACAGCTTTTACCTCCTTACACCACATACTTTGTGAAGCATATGCTGTCTCTCTCTTTGTTGTTTCTGATGCAGTCACACAACAGTAGCACTTCCGCTACTTGTTACTTGCCCGTTTCATATTTTAGTTGTCACTTTGTTCTTGGTTTCCTCTTGTCACAACAAAACATTTATCACCTTTCTTCACAAGCTGCAAAAGTTTGTCTGCGGTGAAAGAAAGGCAAAAAGAAAAACTAAGTTCATCTTCATTTCCATTTTATACGCTGCATCCACTCTGATGTAAACAAATGCAAATGGAGTTCTTTCTGTAGCTGCCTTTTGAAAATCGCACTTAGCTGAAAATAGCTGTACAGCGGAAAAGGCAACGGATGTGTCATGCGAAAATCAAATGCTATATAACATAGTGGATCTGAAATGCTTAAAATACTCAAAGTTAAATTTTAAAACTTAACCCTGTATGTAAGATTGGGTTGGCCAACAAATCCTGGCATTCTGCACTCAAGCTTCATGCTTTTGATCCCTGCTCAAGAGAAGAGTATTGTATTGTTTTTGATACAAACCAGTGGATTTTTCCATATGCCTGTAAATGAAAGTTAGACTGCATAGAAAAAATACTTTTTTTCTTGTTTGCTAAAGCTGTCATACAGTGAGCTCCATAATATTCTGGACAAAGACGCTTTCTTTTCTTGTTTTGGCTCTGTACTCCACAATTTTACATTCGTAATCAAACAAAAGCTGAGCAGTTTCTCAGCTTTTATTAACAGGCATTTTTATACATTTTGGTTTCACCTTGTAGAAATTACAGCACTTAGCACATAATCCTCTTGCATTTCAGGGCACCAAAATGGCTTCGAAGGTGTTTCTGATTAGTCAGGTGTGTTCAGTTGCTTCCTTGGTGCAGGTATAAGAGAGATTTTAGTATCTAGTATTGATTCAAGGCTTTTGATTGCTTTTACTCTGCTATTGATGTTTGTCAGCCTGAGGACCAGAGTTGTGCCAGTGAATGTCAAGGAAGCCATTATGAGGCTGAAACGTAAAAGGGAAAAAAAACTGTCAGAGACATGGGCCAAACCTTAATCTTTCCAAAATGAACTAATTGGAACATTATTAAGAAGAAAGAGAGCACTGGTGAGCTCACTAATCACAAAGGGCCATGTAGGTCTAGGAAGACCTCTTCGGTTGATCTCTACAGAGAATTCTTACCATAATGAAGAAAACCCCGAAACACCTGTCTGACAGATCAGAAACGATCTTCAGGGGACAGGTATGGATGTATCAGGGCCTACTGTCTGCAGAAGACTCTATGAACAGTGCTACGGAGGCTGTACTGTAAGATAAAAAAGCCTCCAGTTAGCTGCAAAACCAGGATGGTCAGGTTACAGAAATACCTAAAGAACCTGCAGAGTTCTGGTAAAAGGTCTTGGACAGATGAGACCACGATCCACTTGTATCAGAGTGATGGGAAGAGCAAAGTGTGAAGGCCAAAAGGAACTGCCCAAGTTTGAAAGAGCCTTCCCCATCTGTGAAGCACGGTGGTGGGGGTGTTATGGTTTGGGCATGTACTGCACGACAGCCACAGGTACTGGCTCACTTGTCTTCATTGATGATGTAACTGCTGATGGCAGCAGAAATGAATTCTGAAGTGTACAGAACCATCTTCTCTGCTCAATTTCAAGCAAATTCCTCCTAACTCATTGGATGGCAGTTCAACCTACAGAAAGACATTGATGTCAGACATACTGCTAAAGGAACAAATGAGTTTTTCAAAGAAAAACTTGAAAATTGACTGGCCTTGACTGGTCAAATCATTCACCTGATCGGAATCCCATTGAACATGAGTTTCATATGCTGAAGAGAAAACGTATAGCAACTAGCCCCTGCAATAAGAAGGAGTTGAAGATGGCTGCAGAGCATCACCAGAGAAGATACTGTGATGTCTATGGGTCACAGACTTCAAGCAGTCATTGCCTGCAAAGGCTATGCGACGAAATACTAAGCATGACTACTTTCATTTGTAGAACATTTTTATGTCCCAAATATTATGGTGCCCTGAAATAGGGAGTCTATGTATAAAGGTGCTGTAATTCCTACATGGTGAAACCAAAGTGTATAAAATGCACTTATTCAAAGTGAATAAAAGTGTATTTATTCGTTTTTTTTAAAGTTATTTTTTATTTTTACTTTTTTAAAACAGTTTTTAATGTCTGTCTCTTAAGGCTATACTTCTCCCTCTAGGGTGCTAATGCACTTTGATCTCTGATCAATGCACTCATGTTTGTGTTGTAAACCACTTTGGATACAAGCATCTCTCGAATGCCTGTATTCTAACATGATGTGTTATATTTCCATAACAAGTCTTGCTAGTGTAAATTCTGTGCAGTCTTGCTTGGGTAGTTATTACACTGTAAAACTCTATACTTCTGAAGAGTGCAGTATCTTCTCAGCACCTTTTTAATCATGCAGGGTAAACTTGTTTTGTGGCAAAGAAAACCATGCAGAGTCCTTCAGAGTTGCTTTTCTGGGTGGAAAGGAGATCAATCTTCTGTCTTGTCTTTGGATCAATAAGTCACACCTCGCTGTCTTTTGAAAGTCATTAATTGAAGCTGATGCACCATTCTACATGTGTCCATATTTAATTGAATTAATCGGGCTCTGTGTTCTATGAAAGCTTTGAATTTACATTGCATGTACTTACATAAATGGAAGAAGCAATTGCTTCCTGTTCAAAGGATGTTTGAATCTTCAAGTTGTTTATTTAATTCAATATGAGGGACATAAAATGTAAGATAATGCATTGTATATGGACTTTTGAATGGGATATTATACTTGTACTATACAACCTGACCTATCTGGATTTAAAAAAAATAATTATCTGAAATACATGCTTTTCTGCAGTTCATCTGGGACCTCATATTGTACAGTAGTTGGGTTCAGAGAAAAGCAGCTTAAAAGTGTTAGCTTAAATTGAAGTTTAATTTTATCTTGCGCATGTGAAAATAAGGTCAAATTTATGCAGCAGTTTTGCATAATAAATTTCAGTGACATTCACTTTTCACTCATCGTTAAAATCCCTGTTCTGTCAACAATTCATATGTGCCTATTGTTTTCAAATCAGTGAACCACTTGATAAAAAAATCCCTTCATAAAACAACCGTTGACAGTTTGGAGAAAATTGCAACGTATCAACAGAAATGAGTGAGGAGTTCATTGCTTCATTAGAATGCAGTACATTACTCCTTTAACATGTGCTGTTATACAAGGTAGAAGAGCAGAAAAGCATCCACCTCAGTTACGTGAGAAACCGTGCCAGACCTGTTCACACCAGGCCAAAGTGTATGGGTAACATGAGTGAAGCACCAGTGCAAGCTAATTGTTCTAACGAAGACATTAGTACATTTATCATGTCTGAAAACAGTGTGCTGATCTGCATTCGTTTATACTGCTCTCCTGTGTATGTGCGGTGTGCTGACCAGGGGTGGCAGTAGGGACCTGGGTTTGCAACTCCAAGGCTGTGCATTAGATTCCCTGGCATGGCACTGCCATTGAGCTTGTGTCATGGTGCGGGGGTAGAATATTTTTGTGTGCAACATATTATAACTGAAACATCTGAGAAGCATTTCATGTAGCCTAATGCCAGCTGAGTCCTGATAGAACCAGGAAGTTTCTAACAGTCCTGTCAGGAAATGGGTAACCAAGCCGGGAGAGCCACAGAACATCCAATTGACGGGCTCTGCAGTGTTGGGGAGTGGGGTAAGAATGTTTTCCGAATGCGTGGGACATGTTAGAACTCATACTTCTGAGAGTGATGCATCACGTGTTCGCTCTTCTACAGGTTATGTGGCTCCCCCTCCTGGTTGTGAGGTTCATTACATACATGACGCCAGCCCTGCTAATGATGCACAAATTACCATGCTAGGTGTACCTGACTCATGTTTCACTGTCTATTTCCTTGGTTGCCAATGCTAAAGAGAAATGCTCTCTGATGTCAGAAAGGCTAATAGCCTTTAATTGCCTGGGCCCCAGACATTAGAGCAAATGAGCGTGCACTCTAAATACCAGCAGATGAAATTGCAGACTCCCTGCTTTGTTACTCCAGCTCAACCATGATGTGATCTCATTCTTTTCTGCTGAATAACTTGCAAAAGATATGAACGGAAAAACTACTCCTCACCTACTGGTACTGTTCATTTGCTTTATTTATTTTCCTTTGTCATGTTTTCTGATTATTTTGTGAATGCACTAATAACATGTAAAACCGCATATGGGATCAAGAGTTCTATCACATGTTCATATTCATTTTTACCCCACACTTAGGTCCCGTGTATATAAAAATTTGGCCATTCTGTTATAACGTATCATATTTTCAGAATAACTTAAATATTATGATGTATAGGGCCATATTTACTAAGGATGCCGCAAACAAGGCCGCAGTATTCTGCGTCACTGTGTGTTTTCAATTTAGTGGGGTATTTACTAAGACTGGTAATGTAAATGAGCACAACCGCTGTGAAAAATTTTAATGCACTGTCTGTATTTTAGACGCATATTGTGAGCTGTATGTGAGGAAATCGCAGCTGAAGTATATCCTGTCAGCGATGTGAAAAGATCTATATTTGACTTAAAAAAAATAAAAACAAAAACCTTGACAAGACACCAGGCAATGCACCAATGAAAAGAGGGCATGGATAGGCGCTGTCACCTTTGAATGTACAGAGAGAGTGTTAACATGTCTCATTAGTAAAAAAATTCAGAACACAGTATTAATATTTCATTTTTAATTTCATACCAAATAGCTAACTATCTGCATCACTGCCCCACAACTTCTCAAACAGGTGACTGTACCTAGATAAAGGAGTCACATGTGCATTTGCAACCACATTTGTGATGATATTCTGGTAGACACATACAAGCTGGGAATTTATAGGATGTGTGTGCTTTCTGTTTCTGTACACATGCTTTATTTGCTAATGGGGGTATCAGTTGAACATGTGTGCAGTGAATTGTACCTTCAGTAGCACATTTGGGAAGTTGGCAATAGTATAAAATCCCTGTTTGGTTTCCAGAAGGGCCTCTCAATTCAGAAATGTGACTCAACGGGACATTCGACACACCGGTGACGGTGCATTTGAAAACATGTCCTGTGGAACGCCAGCTAATGTCGCGACTGTGCGCTGTAATGACCCAGGAGCCAGGAAATACAGCGTGGAAAGGAGTTTTCTTGCTGCAGGGATGGCCTTGATTCATTTTGTAGTTGGCTCCAGATCATCTCCAAGCTCCGTTTTATCCAGTAACCGGAATATGGCTGGACTTGGGAGGCTGCAGGTTATTCTCTCTCCTGACGTGCCAAAAAGTGATACTTGATTTAAAAACACTCCCTTTTTCTGCTAACAATCTATGCTAATGATGTCTCCTTCTAAGAATGGCAACTGCTGCTATGCATGCTGATCTTGTGCTGGAAAGAAGTTAATGCCTGCTTTTCTCAGACATTAAAAAACGGTCGCAATTATCGGCCACAACGACCACAAGCCATGATAAATCAGCTGTAACAGGTCATATGCATGGATTTCCATTCTCTCCTCCCATATTTTTGTGGTGTGACATCAGAACGGCATAAAATACATATGCAGTAACCCAAACATGCTAATTTCAGGGAAGCTGCTTTTCTCTCATTTTGCCAGTGCGAACCTCTGGTGCGGCACCTTAGTAAATATGTAAAAATGCTTTTTTTTCCTTGTTAGCGTCTATATAAGCCCTGCAAATCCTCAGTAAATACAGCCCTTAATGTCATGATGACTTAATGTGGTCTATTGCGCGAAAGGTTTGCGTCCATCTAATTCTTATTAATGTAATTTGCATAGATATTTATAGCTTTGCCAGCTCAGGGGTTTGAAGCAGTATGTGCCTGCCTTGTAAGGCACTGTCTATTGTCTGAGTCCTTGACTTGAAGAAGATGGGCTGTGTTGTGCGACATGTATCTGTCGCACCTATTGTTGTATGCTTTGCCCTCCCCTACAAAAGCTAAGAAACAAATGGCACATTCAGCAAGCTGTCTTTCACTAACAAAAGGAGCGGCAGTGTTGACTTCTAACGCGGCTCTTGATGACTCATTGATGGAATCTGCTCCGTCATGGACCGGAACATAAATTTCATAGTTTAACCGTGTTCACAAAAGCTTACTTGTGCTTTCTATCTGTTGGGAGAGCAGAATCATCACTTAACCAACAAGCTGCAAACTATTTAAATCTTCAAATAGAAGGGGGGCATGCTGACTAACTTTTCTTAACTTTACTTAAAAAAGGGCTGAGACTTCACTTCATCAAACACAGCACCTTCTGAGGAGCAGGACGCATTTCTACATATCGGTTACACAAAAGCAAAATGAAAGGAAACGTGGAATATGCTGTTTTTCTCTCAGTAGCATTTGAAAAGAGAAGCTCTGTGAACTCCAGAATGCATGGAGCCACATCCCATGCTGTTTGTCATTCAACCAATCAAAACATTGACTGCATACGATGAAGTGGGGAATATGATGGTTTCATATCACCAGAACAGTTTCAACCACTACGTGCCTTTTCACCCATATCATGAAGACTGCCCTTCAAAGTTTTGTTGAAGGCTACGTGGGCTGTGATTAAGCAGGTGGGTGACCGATGCCATCGCTATACTGAAGTAGAACTGCAGTAAAACAACACTTTTCTAGTATCTTCCCCCATCGTGTTTTTGTTGTGTGTGGTCTCTTGTGTGGCTGAGGAAGGGGCCCTGCTCCCCAGCACCCCTCCAGCGGCCGACGCGTCCCTCGCTAACCAGCCAGCCACCGGATTAGCAAATCAGCACCACGGACAGCGGCGGCTCCACCGCACGAGCTGCAGCACCTTGGAGAGCGGCACGGGGTGAATTTTCCCAGCGCACCTGAAATCAATAATGAGAGCTCACAGCTGCTGCTGCTTCGGGGCAATCAAGTCAGGGATAAAAGCCGTCTGCTCCCACACTTCAGGGAGAAGCGTTTCTCCGGGTGGTTTTAAAGTGCCTGCCGCTTCCTCATATCGTTGCAGATTCTGACTGAGCCCGGGAGAACCCGCCAGCCTGGACAAGGGAACCCCCAACTGGCTTATTGGACGTTTTGCACATCACCTTACGCACCAGCTTCTTCCTTTTCCTCTTTAAACTTATTCTGGTGTGCGTGTTCTGTTCGTTGCCCAGTGAAACATACATGTTATCTTTAGTTTGTTTATTTCAAATGTTAACATTTAATGTCTCTGTGCCACTCACAAAAGACTGAAAGGGCATGTGTTAGTGACCATATGAAAGCAGTCCTGAAAAATTCTGTGGTAACCATGGTTTCACGTTATCAGTGAGTATCAAATGTACTGCTATGAATGAATGGAATGAATCAATAGTAATGTGTACATAAGGGGCTGATGGGAAAAGCACTATGGATAATGAATGGGGCTGATAGTTCAGCTTTGTGCTCGGCATTTGGTGGATATTGATGCCCATTATATCATTTCTTGCACAAGTAAGCTATGGCTATCGGTGTTTAAATTGTTCTCCCTCATACTGCGTGACTGGTGAATACTCAGTAATCGGAAGGTTCTGGCATGGAGAGGGTATACTAGGTTGAGTATGAAATTTGACGGCGGCCATCTCAACCCCAATGTGTCACTTCAAATAAACAGCTTTGCCATTGCAAAGGGCAGTTACCCTTAGGTGCTTCTGGCAATCAAACAAGCTCGCGAATTTATGAAACTGTAAGGCTTGACTAAGGCACTCAAATAAAAATCATAGAAATCATAGAAACCATTTCGTGAGGCGAGTTTGCATGCATCCGTTTCTGTTAGAGAAGAAGACTAGATTCATTATGACCACATTAGCCGTATTGTGAATTTAAATGGACTGCAGTACTACATGCAGTGCTAAAAAAAAAATCTTTCATCGAAGGGTGTGTGAGAAGAGAGAGGAGTTCTCAAGTGTGAGATGAATGTTATATGTGCTGTCACACAATTATTCATGTTGTCTGTCATTATGGTTATGCAGTTGAATGTAATGGGCAACACTCGCTTCGTGTGCCAATTTGATGATTCTACATGGTAGGCTGTCCAGTCTCGAGCAATCGCTACCTCAGTGAATATAGCATTTTAGCCAACTTGCATCTTTTCTGATCCATTCATCATCCTATTATGAGTATCAGATTTAAGTACGATTATGAGTGTAGTGAGATCGGCACATCCCTGTTAAATTTGTGTTTCTTTTCTGTTCTTATACTGTATCCATTGCTGAATGGCTAAGCTGGGAGTTTTGTCAATGCTAGCTAAGCATGGTTACCACAGAAATTGGCTGTATTATCTAGTGGAATGTTGCTACAAAAAATCTATGATTGCATCCGGAGCTGAAAAATACCTTTTTTTCCCCAAAAATGGACACATTTTTGAGGCACTGCCTAAAGTGAAGACTGCTTTCTCACTTTAACAGTGCCAGCTGGTGGGAGAAATTTTAATGAATGCACTCCAGTTCTTTTCCGAGCATCACCTGGCTTTTTATAATTGACAGTAAGCTACCTGCTTGTGGACAGATATCACATTTATTGGCTAGTTTCGGATAATTGAGCTGTAGTGTTAGCTGTAATAACACCGCAGTCTTCCAATAAGTGTGCCATCATGCATTCGCTCATTCAAAAGCTATAGGCTTCTTTCCTTTTTATTTCCCAAATGGGTCATATTTGGAACCCAAATCCAGACAATCATGTGTCATTTGTAACAACCACTTTCTCGCCAGTGTAGTTAAACAAACTATGAAGTTTAATCTAGTCTATAAATGAGTATTCCTTTATTTGCATCTTCTCTGAAAAAATTGGGCAATATTCTGGGTCATTCAAAAAATTGTTTTGATATTAGTTTATTTTACCTTTTCTTCTCTGCATATTTTATCTACCCATTTAGGTGTATTAGGCTGATTACACAAAATCTGTAATCGTAGTGGTTAGCCAGGGAAGTCAGATACCATTTTGTTCAAAACCAATTTGTAAAACAGAAGACAACACTTGAGCCAAGGATGACATTTTGTGGAGTCCAGAGCCATTTCATTTCATTTGAAGTCCAAGTCCAATGTGATGTGAATTCTCATTTTTTACATGCTGTTTACTCCTGGCATTTTTGACCTTTTTTTTTTTTTACTACTGGAAAACGTCAGCCGTTCTGTTGGCTTGAACATCGGCATAGGTGTCACCCTAGAGAAACCGATATGGATCAACCTCTCGTGCATACTTTACCTTTCAAAGCACGTGCCCCAGTATTGCCTTATTATGAAGTACTTTTATGTAGCTATTCAGGCTAGAATAGCTAGGTAATATTGACTGTATTAACAGAAAATACCATGATGTGTCATGTATTGTCCAATTGAAAATTTAAGGGAAAAAAATTAATTTGCTTGTTTGCCTATTTGTTGGCTGGGTGTGCTTTATTATCCACCACTAGCACAGGAATGCGTTATGATTGGTTCCCATCAGACGATCATTGATGAGATGGAACCCATTTTGTGACCATTGGTTGTGCATTGTTCGTTTTCGTCCTCCGGAGTTGTGTAGAAAACCCCTGAAGGGCTTTCTTCTTTGGATTTGCATTGCTCTGCTTGTTTACAGTGCTACAGTGCATGCACCAGTTCCCACAAGTAAAGCCTGTTCCTCAGCAAGAGGCTGGAAGAAAAATCAAATTAACATGGCATAATGTAAGTCTCCTGTCACTGTGACACCTTTGACTTTTAAAATTTTTTATTTTTTTACCCTGTCTTTAGGGCAAACTGCATTCTAAGAAAGGAAGGGAGCAGAGCAGGAGAAAGAACACAGAGAAACCGTCGTGTGAAGAGTCTGACGGGGGCTGATATGCTTCCTTTCAACTGCTCCTTTGACAAAACCTTCATGTTTGTGACGCAGCCAGCTCGTAAGTGAGAGACTGCGCTGAGCCTGATTATTCCAGCCCAGTTCCACACAACCTGTTCTTTCACTGCCGCCATGCATGGAGAGAACCACATCGACATGCTAATTTGCTCGAATTTTTAGTAATGCGGCTTCTGTGCACGTGGGCGTCTGCTGGGGCTTTGCGAGACGCAGATTTGATTTGACACAGACATAGAAAGACAAGGGTTAGGAATGGTAGGTAAGCGAAACGCAGCGTATATTTCCTTCTGCTTTGAAGTTACAAAGATATCCACATAGAAACTAAAATAAAAAATAAAAAACATTTTCTCTTTCAATCCTGCGGAGCCCAGGATTTTGACTAGGGGTGACAGTGAGTGATCTTTGGCAAACTGAGCTCTCTCTCACCCACTCACTGGCAGATTTGATCTGTCCAAACGGTCGTTAAGCCTGGAAGATTGGTAGTGCGTTCCCAGGTTTGTATTTTGTGACAATTTCATCAGCTTGACAGATGTGTGAACCTTACTCTGCTATGTGAAGTGAGACGTATCAATCTCGGAAAGACACAGTATTGGAAAGGCAATACTGTATTTGTGACAATTACATACAATCTGTATGACTGTGGAAGGGCATGGCAGCAATCCAAGAATAAACAAACAGTTTCACTCTATGGATAGAGACCCTTGAGGTTTGATATGCACAGCCGTAGACCGCAATCTATAGAGAGCTCAGCAGTACTGAGATGATGAATCAATCCGGCTTTGAACTGAAATATAAGTGTGTGTTATACGCACACCATTATTTACTACAGTAGCTACTCCTGGTGACCCCTATTTAAAGTGCTTTGATGGATTCATCACTCTTGTAAGATGTTTTTGAAATAATAATATATATAAAATAAGTTCCTCAGCAGGCAAGGCCTCGAATGCCTGCTTGCTTTTCTTTAGCACATTTCTGGTGAGGTAATCCTGTATGTCAGATCGAGGCATGATTGACCTGATTAAATAATCAAGAGCAGAATTTGGCACAGACCGATCAGACTGGGCCTCATCGTGCTCCCTCACGACTGTACAGAGTAGCAGCTCCTCCAGTCAGTTATGTCCATCCCAAAAATACACAGAAGGATTCTCATCAGAACTGTGCAGCCTGAGAGGCAGATTCATTGATGATGCCCCCTGCCGTTTGAATCCTTGACTGTATATATGCATATAATTATGAACCGCTGCTATACAACATATTTTACAGGCGAAGCAGAGGGAATTCACTGATTGTATCTGGTGCCCTGTGGACCTGGTTTATCCAGCTGGCAGACTGTATTTGGCCCAGAGGGGTTTTAATATGCATACTTTATTATTCGGTGATGCATGTTTAATAACAGCTGCTATACTCCGGCATCTACTGCTATGTCCCTGCTTTCAATCTTTGCTCTTAATTCCTCTTTACGCAACTGTGCCGTCCCTGCGTGTTGTCATCATTTTTATTGTCGACTAAGTAACTGTGCTGTATGCAGGGTCCCCCGGATCTCGACCTCCATGGGGTTTTCCTGGCTAAATTACGGATGAATAAATAAATGACGTACGTTTTGTCGTTTTTCATTTAAATTTATGCGCCGCGTCCTGTCTGTATGCGACAGCCTGCTGAAGGAAGGTGGTGTAACCATCCTGAGCGTGCTCTATCCCACACACACACACATACACACACACACACACACACACACACGCGCGCGCGCGTGCGACGGCGCGGCTCGCTCGAGCGCCGGAGGCCCTTGTTTCACACCGGCCCGTCAGGAGGTTGGCTGCTGTGTCAGGAGCGAGGGCACCAGCGACCGGATCCATCTGCTCCCGCGGCTCACCGGCTGCGCCAGTCACGAGGAGGGCAGGTGCCCGCGCCGACGCGCGTCCCGATGCCCGGCCCCCGCTCCTCCCTTTAAAGCGCTCATAAACAGAGGAAAGCCCCGGCGGGGTGTCCTCCTCCTGCTACTGCTCCGCTTCCCAATAATTAACATCCCCCCCCCCAACCCCCTCCAACCATCACATTATACTGTACACTCACTTCATTTCCACCCGACATCCTGTTCCTCTCGCGCATGTGAAGGCGATGTGCTCTCACCGTGTTCTGCTTGTCTTATCTCAGCAGTGAACGCGGGCTGTGCTTTATTATCTCAAAATTAGTCAGGCACATGGAACAATTAAGCTCTCCATTAAGATTTTCACTGTGATACGCTTATAGTATTAAACCTGAATGACCATATCCACATGTATCTCTAATATCAGCTGTTTTTTTTGCTGGCCTAGTTTTTAGTAAAAATGCTAAATTAAAGCAGGTTAAATTAAATTGCTAGCAGGGGTTTCTTAATGCCTACCTCACATTGTATGAATAGTATTGCCTATGTAAATGTAGACCCTCATAAATATTTCATTATTCTTCACAGGAAACATAATAATACTTTGAAGGAGTAAGGCACATACAAATAATTAGAATAATGTTGCTGTAACTGATAGACATGGAAGCATTTCTACAGTGAATTGGTATTAGCTTAATGAAGCTGAAAAAAAGTATGGGGTCTATATGTACGTGGATAAATATATATACACTTTAATATAGATAGATTTTTCTTTTCAATAGCAAAGTGAGAGGAAATTGCACTGATTTTGTTGAGAATGGATTTGGAAACAGCTGTGTTGAATGCACACGGAAATCTGTTGATTGTGTGGTATGTGTGCAGTGTGCAAATTGGAATTCAGTTTGTTCATAAGCTCTTTGGTTGGAGACAAATGGATTAGTGTAAAACCAACTGATGCATTTAAAAACATAAATTCTTTCAAAATAAATATGTACAATTCATACTTATAAAACTGCTACTTTCAGCCTACTCTACTCCCTCAAAGACATCACATAATTTTGTACAATGTTATTCATCTACAGTATCATGATTGCAATAATTTCATGATTTACTGTTCCGGTATGTAGTTCATATATTTGACAGTTGTTCACAGCTCAAGAACACTGTGATTATCCACTAAAATCCATTTCTACACAATTAAATGGTCATAATTTCAATAATAAAAACGTGACAGCACATACCTGTCATATTGGAGGAAGCAGTGTGCACTTTAGTTTAAATGCATCCATTACTACTATAGCATGAGTAACCATAAAGCAACAAGGGAGATGATGCTGAAAGTTTCTGTGAGGAATTCCGATTCCATGTACCTTGCAGTGTCCATGAGTTTCCTGTCCTTTCCCAGCATTCCTTGTGAAGGATTTGCAAGCGTCGTCCATTGAATCAAATTACTTTTTTGACTTTAAAGCAAGAAAAGGGGTGACACCACTGTGACTAACAGTCAGGTCTAGATCTAGGGAGAACTGAACCCTGTATTCACTGCCTAATACACACAGCTTGGGCATTATGATGTTGATGGACAGTGGATTCATCAGTTTCTTGTGTATTGTCGGTCTTTCGTCACTAGCAAGCTATTTACCTTACCTAGATACTTATTATTGTCGCAAGCTATTTAGCTGGTCACTTGTTACTTAAATAGCTACTCTGCTAGCTAGCTAATCAAACAGCTTGCTGGTACAGTCTAGGCACAGTCTAGGTACTGTAAACTGCATTGCTGGCTCAGTTTCTGTGTAACAAGCTATCGGGTCCGATCAGTATAGAATCATTGGCTACCTGTCGTCAGCCTTTATCACTACTTGGCTAACTAGGAAAGTTTGCTGAAAAATGTCAAAATGCAAGTATCTATGCTGCTTGACCACTCTTCATCACTGTATGCAGCACAGAAGGGGGCAAGGCACAGACAGTCTGTTACTGCTGATAAGCGTTTCAAGCATTCCGTCAATAACGTGAGTTATTGTATTTTATAGCTATAATGATAGCCTCAAACCGCACACAATATATCACAATATCTAAACATGATATGTTGGTGTGGCGCTTGTGGACGTGTCATGCATTTTGATAATCATGAAGTTTGAGTGAGTGTAATTGAAGTGGATTGGGGTGGTAGGTGTGAATGGAAAGAACGAAGAGTGTTTATTTTTGAACGCGGGACTCCGTGCACCAGCTGATTCTGCACTCCTGTGACAGTTCAATTTGTGCTTGGTCTGTCGGAGCAGTGCCAGTGATCAACAACCGAGCCAGAACATACGCGGGGAAACTGTCATTGTAACAGGTTGCTTGAATCAGAATCGTATCAAGCCGTTACAATCAGGTTATTCAAGAGCCACTTGTGGCCATGTTGCCTGCACTTTACTGAGCTCAATCGGTGGGGTGGGGGGTGGCACTGTGTAATTCAGTACTGAAGCACAAAAGCCTCTGCCTGCATAAATCTTTCTGATGCCGGGAAGTGACAAGAGTAGAATATGAATCTGCAAGTTTGTCACCCATTACCGTCTCTGCTCAGGAAATACTCAAATTGGATAGCTTTTGAACTGTCAGCCACATATTTTACTCTCCCACTCAAATGGCAAGTGCAAATTGTAGTTCCGAGATTAATATTCAACTACTGGAGCACGAGCAGACTTGAGCTTTTAAAAGAAAAAAATAATTCAATGAAGGGAGAGTGATTCACAATGATCCTAGCATTCACATCCTTGTAAACCTTTTTGCAGGGCTTTTCAAATTCAGTTACGAAGAATTCCTGCGTATCCTGTAAGAACACATCCCCTGATGCTGTATTTCAGTGCAAAGTATAAATCTAGGTAACATAAAATTCTTACAGCAATTGCCATTGTATTTGATATCTATGCTGATACAGTATCTGCAAAAATAATCTGATATCTATGCCGAATATCACCTGTTTTCTATTTACAGCAGTGCACTAGTAGTACACTATACATATAGTATACTAGAACAAGAACAACCCCCAACAAACAATTTTATTATATGGCACTATTTTTAGTGCACGGTGCTCAAAGTACTTTCCAAACAATAAAAATAAGATAAAATGAACAAAAGGACACGGGAAGATTAGCAGAGGAAAAACAAGGACGGCATGGACATTAAAAAACAATTTCAAACATAAAATCCAGCCAAATAATCTAAAGACTCTTCGACCAGGAAGCAGTGCTTTTTCATGTTAAAAGGGAGTGCATTGCAGTGCTTGAGGCTCTCACTGATAAAGATCTTTCCCCTTTAGCTGTATCACAATTAAGAATGGTGAACTCCTCCTGATAAGGAATAATAATGATAATTACAAAACCGTTAACCGTAGTCAGTGCATGAACTTACAACATAATTATAAGCGCCATCGTAGGTACAAGAGGGAGGTTGAGCATCTACTACCGTAAAATGCTTGTGAGGGGATAGTGTTACTGTACCAAAGATAAGGCTGATGACCCACTGATAAATGTTAAGAGTTCATGTTTAGTGGAGCATACACACACATACATATACATGCTACTCAATTACAAAGTTAAACAAGAGTTCACCATACACTGCATTGCATCTTGTGTGAAATATCTTTAAATAAGCATGATTTACATCCATAATAAATATTCAGCGGTCATGAATTTTCATATCTGACCAACATTTCCAGCCGGAGAGGAATGGCGTCCCATGGCCCGGCGGGCGCTTGATTGAAACGTAGACTGCTGAAGGCCAGCGTTCATTAACGCCTTCAGGGAGGCCAGGGATGGATGCGCTTGCGTGAGGAATGTGTGGTATCATCTTGATGTATTAGCATTACGGAGCATTGCAAACGTGCACCGGTTTTATATTTATTAACTTTCCCCATTGCTTTTTTTTTGTTGCATGAATAGATTTATTTTTATGCGTCCTTGTCTTATCTTCTCCTGCGTTAATCCCTCAAGCGGAACGGAAACCATAAAGACAGAAATGAAGGAATCGATTCCTCCGCGCGCCGCGCTCTGCCGGTAAGTGTGATGGCTGGCCCACTTTAAAGGGGAAGGTTGTTTTCCCCGTTTGCACGGAGCCCGCCGGAGCTCAGCGGGAGCGTCAGAGGCGTCGCCGGGGATGCGAGCCCGGACTCCTCCGCTTCCTGTCTCGTCCCGCTCCCGGATGAGGTCGCAGGGCGCGGCAGCGCGCCAGCGCCAGACGGGGGAGGGTCGCTTGCGGATAAAGACGGGGCCTCGTTAGGCGAACGCTGGCTGCGGAGCGTGGGTTGGGACGGGTGTCAGAAAGGTGCGTGTAGGTGGGGCTCACTTTTTGTGCTGTGGGATTTACATGGCTCTGACTCATCTCTCTGGAAAAACACATGAAAATAAGACAACTTTTGACTGATGGATGAAACTTTATGGTGAATAATATGGTGACACTACATGGTGGGAAAATAAGAATATATATATATATATACTGTCTTACCATTAATAGAAAAATGACTTTCCATATGTATGTGTGTGTGCGTGTATGTGAAATTAATTTTTTTCTCTTAATGGTAACACTCAATAAGCTATGGGGAAATAATTATGCAGACGACCTGCAGTGCGTAATAGTGCAGAAGGGCAACTGAGCCTAATTTGCTATGACATGCCACAGAGGAGATGGGTCTCAAATGAGTGTGTCTGTTTACAGTGGCACTCAATTCATATACAAAGTAACATGGCTTAACTGTGTAAAGCTTAATATTCACTGTGTGATGTACCAGCTGGTTCCCTGTCTACATACGCAGTCACTGCACATGTCAGAAGCTCATTAGTGTGAAGATTTACTAATGAACCTCAATGCAAGTTGAACATTCTAAATATAATCCCAGACTTTGTAGTCACCAGTGCATGTGACTTACATTTTACTCTCCTGTAATGATGAGCAAAAGTGGTCCTTTGGGCATCTCAGTATCAGCTCTGTATCATTGGTGATCATTCAGCAGTGCGAAACCCATAATGGTAGTAATAAGCATAGAACTTAGCAAATCCCACTTCCTTTGGCCAAGTATTAATAACTAGTAGGAGAACTTTCCAGTCGCCCCTGTGGAGTCGCCCACATTTAGTCTCTGATGAAGCCACTCGTGGGACAGTAGCATTTCAAAAAGCAGTGCGGACTGGAAGCCATTTTCGTGACATTGCCCTGCCATTATCTTGCTTTTTCGGCTTCATGGTCACTTATGTGTATTTATTTTATTTGCGGAATATACACATGCGGGTGTTTGTAAGAGCATTGTTGATCCTTCCTTGATCATATGTGATGTGGCCTGTTTGTGTTCTGATATGGTCGACCTTTCGATTCTCCTCCCGATAAATCAGTGCTAATTACGTGATGGCTCAGCCTGTCAGACCGGAAAGCCCTCACACACGCGTATTCCTCAGGCCCTCTTTCTCTTCCTGAACCAGAAAATCCAAATCCAGCGGCTGAGAACCGCCGATGGTTCTCTACAGCCGTGTTCCTGTAATTCCTCCACAGGCATTACGGAGCAGCATTTGCATTGCCTTTAAAAGCCTTCAGGAACCGCGCAGGTGTGATCAATTTTACACACAGGCCTCAATCCGTCTCCACGGCGCTCAATTACAGTCCCTCAAAGCCGGGCTTTCATTCTGCCCGCAGAATGTAGCGAGACCCTGCATTGTCCGAGGCGCTCTTCAGTCTGAGTCATCCCCCAGGAAGCGTGCAGGCACGTCCGCGGCGAGGCACTGCAGTCGTAGCAAAGGCACAATTTGGTAAGGTAATGAGAATGTCTTTGAGAACGGCATTTTTTCAGCGATAGCGTTTTTTTTCTCTTTTTTTCAAATTAAAAATAAAATGAGAAATATAAATGATTCCATATTTTTTGCTTTGACTGTATTTGCTTTTGTCCCGCTCTTTTGGTTGGTGTGACCAATGGCAGATGATTATCGCAACTTTTTAAAGTCTTCTCCGTATGGTGGCTTGTGATATTTTCACCCCTGGCCTCTGGAGAGTTATTTTGATGTTGCTGACCATATTGTTTTACAGTTTTTCTTCACAGCACTTTTGATTTGTCTGTCATCAGCTGCGGTTGTCTTCCTTGTCTGACCTGTACGATGTTTATTTCTGAGTATCAGTGGTTTCTTTCTTTTTCAAGACTTTCAAAACTGGTGCACTTGACATATACCCTGTTTCTGTCCTATCCTTCTTCATGAATTCTTCTGTTCTCTCAGCTTACAGATGAGTTGTTTTTCAGTCATAGTTTGTTCTCTGGGCTTCATGATGGTGTTTGCCTGTGACACCAAATGCAATCTTCACAAATAGAAACAAAGGCTAAAATCAAGACAAGACACTCACTCTTCTTTATTTGTGAACAATGCATGCTAAACAAAACACCTGAGGAACAGTTAACACATGTCAGTCACCCATTAACTTAATTTTGCATAGCTGAAAATGTCAACACAACATTTCTTTAAAATGGTAAAACATATATGCTTGTAAAAACCATGAATTGAAATGAAACCTGAAAAAAAATAAAAGCTGTACATTTGTGTCATATTTAGTCTTTTGAACTCAAATCCAAATGCCTGAAGAATATAGCAAAAATAACAAATCTCACTCTACCATTCCCATACTTTTGGAGGGAACTTTTCCAGCATTAAACCAGGCAGTCCATTTCAAAGTGTATGGAGATCTGCACAAAATCTTGGAGTATGAGCAAGTTGGGGCATGGTGGTCCATGCCAAGGCATCGTTTGACTAGTCATTGCATCAGGAAGAAGTGCCTCATTCAGACGGACTTCGGCTGCTGTCTGTTCAGTTTGGGGATCCTGCTCATTCTCTGGAGTGATTGTAGCCACGCATCACTTAACAGATGGGACATGGAAACTCAACCATACTCTTTTAATGCCTACTGAATGAATATCCCCTTGGAGGAATCTGCTTCCCTGTAAAACACACTCAGCATGTGTTGCGTATATAATTAGATATTGCTATTTGCCCAAGTAATCGGTTTAAAACTGGCTAGACTTGCAAACTCTTCATTGCGATAAACTTGTGATTTTCTACATTTCACTGATTACAGAAAAAAGTCAGTTGTTATCTCAAAAAACACGGAAATAAAGTAGCAAGCTATAGGATGCAGTATTACTACAGATTATTATTAGCTGTTAATTAATAAGGGTTGACGTAACTGAATAATCAGTCTTCATCTATCAAAAATGAATTAGGTTCATGAAACAAATTACATCATTGAAATAATAACCAATTGCATTATTATTCCAAGGTAGTTGTATTTTTATCATCTTGTATAGCCATGCACTGGGCAGGCGCTCCCCAAAAATGAGACGCTTTTTCATTCCATTGTTTTCTGCCCTTCGCCCATTGTGAAACGCTGGACGCCGTCGCACGCTGAACGATGCCGAACGCTGAACGCACGTGAGGCGCCGCCCCGACGCGCCGTTGCCGCGACAGCCATCCAGTTGTTCCCCACGGTGGTTTGGCTTTAATCACGCCGGGCCCAGATGCCTCAGCGGTTAGCTCTGACGCCGTAGTCTCTCCCTCTCTGCGCCGGGGGACCCCGGCACTGCCATTTGCATGACGAACGAGAGCGCCCTCCTCGCGGTTACGCCCCCGCATTCGCACGGCTTCCTCAGCGCGACGCTCGCGGGTTCGGATCGCACGTCGCGGACAGGAACCCGCCAGGAGAAGGAACCGCCGCGCTCTCCGCTCCCCGCGGCCGTGCGCTCGTCTGTTCCAGCTTTGAAATGTTTGTTTGTTTCTTTTCTTTCTGGTTGTTCATCGCAATTGCATGAGACAGGTTTAAGGTTTGGTCCTAAGACTGTGACAAGCATTGTGTATTTACTTCGGCAACACGCATTTGTTAGGAATGAATAAAACGGAAGAGACTGCGGAACGCTGCGTTTATATGAGCCGTTTCTCTCTGCTCTTTGGTATAATGACTTAGAAGTACTCAATATTGATTTATTCTGCTTGTTCCTCTGAATGAGAGGTCAGTATTGAAACAGTCAAGAAAAATAAATGCCACAGCTTGAGAAAAAATGTTACACGCAAAGGCTTATGTAGCCGTGTCAGGTAGATATCAATTATTCATTTAGAGCAATAATTCTGATGCTTTCTGTCCCAATTCATGCATGCAAAATGCAGGTGTGCCAGTTTAGAAAATGCAGGGGGAAAATAAGAAGAAATTGTGTTGCGCTGTCTGTTTATACTGCGTGTCAGCATCCTCAAACACTGCGAACCATTTTCATCTCTTCTGGCGTCTGTCTGGCATGTTCACAGGGGAGCTGATATCTCAAGGCCGGAATTTTCCGGCGTGTCGTCCCTTCTTCAGAAACGATTAGGCTGCTGCTTTTACGTGTCCCTTAGTAGGCTTTGGCAGCACACCTGCAGGACAAGCCTTTAATAGCAATCACATTATTTCCGCAAATATTTTTGCAGCTGAGCTTGTTAGTGTCATTATTTTAGTAAATTCCTGCTTGATAAATGATTCGCATGGGTGCGTTTTTTACTCCTGCTGATTTGTGATCTTCTTTCGCTGTAGTCCAGCTCTTCAAATCTTCAGAGTATAATTTGCAGCATTCTGGGTAAAGAGGACTTCACCTTGTGCTCTAGATCATCAGTAAGTGGCAGAACATTCTTATGTAATTACGGGTTACCCATACTCAAAAAAAACCATAATACTGACACAGAGCTCATAATCCTTAAAATGTCTTCTGGGGCACACTTTAGAGAGACCGGAGACAGTGATCTTTCTCTTTAATGTCAAGCTCTTGCTATGGATTTTTGTATGTGTGTGTGTGCGCGTGCTTGTGTGTGTGTGTGTGTGTGTGTGTGCGCGTGCTCGTACATGTGTGTGTGTGTGTGTGTGCGTGCGCGTGCTTGTGCTTATGCGTGTGCGTGTGTGGGACAGTGAGGTCGGGGGGCGGGGGGGGAGGGTGTTAATCAGGTGATCACACTTCATCACACTCCTCCAGAATGACGCGCGTCTGCGGCAGAAGCCCCTCGGAACGCGTGGCGGGGCACGAAACGACGGGGGGCCGGGCGGCGAGAGAACAAATTGAATCTCGATTGTCAGAACACAAAATCCATTGAAAGTGTAATAAAGAGGAGGTGAGAGGAATCGCCGACGTGACATTAGGAGCCGTGTAGCCTTTTAAAACAGCGCCCGGCCTCGCAGCCATAAGGAGAAAATTGCGGCGCGCTTGCCCGGGGTTCATTATTTCCCCTGGCGCTCGATATTGTTTCTCCGCGTCGGAGACGCGCGGCGAGCGATGAGCCCGGGCGGATTGGCTCCTGCACGTCTAACCGGTCCTCTCCCTCCTCTTCCCCGGCTGGAGCGGAGGGATGAAGGTCTGTCATGGACGCTCTCATCAGCCCGGCCGCCTGCCAGGGCCCCGCGTCGGGTGGCGGGGCGGTTTCTGCAGAAAATGGGCGCCGGGGTTCGCCGTCGGCCATTACGGGGAAACCTACCGAAGAGATTTGCGAGCTAATTAATCAGATTCTTTCCCGGACCTGCTGCCCGTCTGCAAAGGGAAATGGTCTGTGCTGTGCTTTCTTCCGGAAGGCTCCCACCCTTTCCCATATTTCCTTTGTTTCAGTGACTATTAATTCTCATGAAGGCTGGCTTCCCGGCATCCAGAATGCTCATGTTTTCAATGAGGACAAAATAAATATATAAATATTTTGTCGCAGAATCCGACTAACAAGCTAGCCGCCGCATCTTGTATATAGCCTAATGGACGCGGATGACTCCCTTGTTTTGGGGTAGCTAGTCCAGGATTGGGACTGGGAACTGGTCAGCTCTGTGTTCTTTTGTGTGGCGGATTTGCATAAGGACCTCAGTGTTCGCGTGTAAAAAGAGCACGGAGCCAGCGCATGCGGCCGGTTCAGTTCCATGGCTGTGTTTGAAGCTGTATGTTAAAAAAGGAGCGCAATGGCTCAAAGTCGATATCCGACTGGTCTGTCCTTCACTGAAGTCACTGCCATATTTTTTTTATCACGTTTGTTAAACTTTCAACTGTATGTTTTTGGTGCTGCACCCTCCTCTGGTTGGTTTGGGCACTGTCCTCTCCCATTTATGTGAAAGGCAGATATGACTTTGGGCCCCAATGCAAGAAAGGGTAGGAGTCAGTATTGGTCTGTGGTTTGATGACCTCCAGGGAGAATTCCAGCTCCGCCTCAGAGCTGATGTTACTGGCTCCCTCAGTATATGTTTAACAGATACTCCTTTTACCCCCGTCAATCAAATTCCTTAACAACCATAGGTAGGCACTGGGTGGGACCCTTTGCCATACATTGTATATATAGAATGAAAAAGGTCTGTTTACTGTAACAGCATAGGTAATGTTTATGTGTCACAGGTGATTGGCGTTGTATTTATGCAGTAGCATTGTGTCCAAGATCGATTTCCCCTTGGATACAATAAAGTACATCTCCATTCTTGAATTTCAGGTAGAGATGTTTGGGGGGGGAGACGTGTAGCTTACCTTTTATGGAGGGAAGATTTTTAAAAAGACACAAAAATATAAAGCCAACTATTCAGGGAGGAACAACTGGCCCTGTGTGACTTTGCCATCTGCCCCCTCATGAAAAAACATGCGATTAATAAAAATACATTTTATTATCTTTCTTAGCACCCTTCTCATATTTTCTGAGATGCTGGTGCATTAGAGAGGTTTCAGGTTAGCTGGGCACTTCTGCATTGCAGGGCTGTTTTTAAGTTCAGGAACAGTGGCAGATATTTTATTTTGGGTGTGTAGCTGTCTGTAAAGCAGACAAGAACACTCCCTATAAGGAAGCCGTGAACGTGCTCCCTCCTGCCTCTTGTATGGAAACCCGGAAGGTTGGGGGGTGGAGTGACCTACAGTAGCTTCCAGGAACAGCCCTTTATCCCAGCTCTGAGGTAGATGCCTCCGAAGAGGTGGAGTTCCATTTAATAGCCGACACGCCCATATTAGTTTGGGAACATTCAGGGAGACACGCTGGTCTATTGAGGGGAGTGGTTGCAGACTTGAGCAAAGCTTTCAAGACCTGTCGCAAGCGCTCCTCACAAGTTCCTGAGACAGGAACAAAAGAAAAGAGCCAGCAGACTGAAATTGAGCCAGCTGTATAACCAGCCAGCCCAGGAACTGCTGAGATCAAATGCTGAGCTAGGTGTGGAGGAGAGTTGCCATTTGTAGTTGAACTGCCAGGGATTGATGCGGTCTCCCGGTACTGGGATAGGTTGGGGGATCGGGTTCATATGGTTTTAGAACACACTCATTCTGTGTGTGCATGTGCGCACCGTGCCTGCCCTTTTGTTTCGAGCCGTGTGATGCACAGAGATCTGCGCATCCCTACCGTTTCTCTCTGCGTCGGCCCCTGCGGACAGCTGCGTCTCAGTAACCAGCACGTCTCTGGGCATGTGAGGAGAGAAGTCCTGCATGCAACTCCCACGTGCCTGCACTGTAGGTTCATCTATCCCTGTGTATGTGTTAATAACTATGCCTTGATTATCATAACAAATTAACTGTTCATAACCAGCCGATGGAGCAACAAAGTTTCATGGTACCAAACTAAAGCCCCACTAGCACAACAAAGTACCACCCTACTGACCACACACTAATCCTTATGTGACCCTGAGCACATGATGGGAGCACTAACAGAAACAACTACACCATCCCATTTTGGTAAAATTTGAGCATCTAGAAAGACATTACAGAGCAAGAGACAGGACGTGCAGGCTCAAAATGCCATTGCTGCACCGCTTAGAGAACGCAACAATAAGGCTTTAAGTCTGACGCTTTATTGCAGCTCACATTTATATATTTTTACAAAACAACACTGAGTAAATGCTAGCAATCCATGAGGGCATTTAAACAGCAATTGCAGTCAATAACGTCAAAGAGCTAGAAGGACCTGGGAGGCCAATGGGGGCAGGCAGTCAGCAAGCCCACACCAGTGCATAGTAATGACTCCAGAACAAGTAAAGGGTGTGTCGCCTGGCCCCACCACCACGTACCCACGATAAACTGACTGATCCCAACAAGGGGGAAAGCCAAAGGGCTGCTATAAGTGCTACAGGGGAGTTGCATACATAATTTTTTTACTTTTAAAACACTCTAGTACAAATATTAACAGCTAAAGGAAATAAAACAAATAAACACCAAAAAAGTTACATAAACAGTATTGTTCAAGCACATAATGGCTGTAGAGTGCCCACCTCCTAAAGAGATACGCTCCTTTACACACGGCTTTCAAAATAACCACTGAGACATGGCCACCTGCCACAATGAGACTACTGATATATAAAATCATCCAATAAAAAGTGTACACGTACTTACAAAGATAATACCATACAGCAAAGTTACTTTAACCCTATAAAAATAAAGCATATTACCATTTCTGTTAAGCTTGAAAATAGTAAATAAATAAATAAAAAAAACATTTCTTACAATAAGAGAAGAGCCAAACAGGGTATATACAGCAACAGGAAGAACAACCACTGTACTTCTTCTTTGTTAGTTTAATGGTGAGGTACTGGCTTAAATGGTGCATACCACCACCTACTGGAGTAGATATGGACTAACTACTGTAATCCCTACTATAGTAAAGTCAGCAGTCCGTGGAAAAAAAAAATCTTGTAAATCTCATATCTATCCTCCTTTCTCTACAAAAATGAATAAACATGTTCATTTTAGATATAAAATAAGCTCTTTGCTCAACACTTTAAAGCCAGCTGAGTACCCCAGCACCCCTGTGATATTAAAATCAAACCCTGCTACCTCGACTGCCTGTCTCACTTGCATCCTCTCCTCTACGTAAGCAGCACATTCAAATACAGCATGATCGATTGTTTCAGGCACTGCACAGTAGTCAGACTGTCTTGTGGCCTGATTCCCAAGACCATATAGTGCATCTTGTGATTCAGAGACGTATGACCCAATCTTAGCGAGCTCTCACCACTCAGCCCTCTGGTTTTTGGCCATGTGCAGCACACTCCCCGCACTTCTTTATATGCCACGTGTACCTCTGTTTCCTGTGTCCCAAAGAGTCTGCCACTGTTGTGTGATGCCCTTTCGAATGAATGCCTATGACTCTGATCTTCCCATTGCAACTGACATTGTGGGCTTTGGAAGTACCAGAGCACGCTTTGCTAAGGCATCCATCTTCCCATTTCCTCATTCCCACATGAGCCAGTATTCAAACAAAACAGGCCATGATGCCACCTCGTTCAAGTCTGTACAGGGACAGGCATAATTCATATATTAGGTCCATTCTGCATGACTTAAGTGTAATCATACTCTCTATTGCAGCTGCAGAGTCAGAGCAAAGCACTACCCAGTCTGGGCTCACCTCTTCTGCCCACTGTAAGACCATTATTTCCACCAGCTGGACAGAATACACAGATAAATCTTCAGATAATCTGCCGTACATGTTGATATTACCACTAGCCACAAACACACCGGCCCCAGTTATCCCTGAGACTGGATCCTTTCATCCATATGTGCGTAAAAATGAGAAGTATTCATTTTTAAGATAGCTTGCTATAAATCCCCCTATATTAGGGATATCTTGCCCTGCTCTCAATTGCTCCGTTAGTGATAAATCCACCTTGGGCTGAGGAAAAGGCAGCGGTGGTACTGAGGGCTAAGCCACAGTTGGTGCAATCTCTGTATTTACCAGCCCTATTTCTTCTGCCCAGGTGTGGGCTTTCCATCCAAATCCTGTACCTGGCTCATCTGTGTACTCCCAACAATTAACACTGTAACACCGAAAATGCCTGAGCCTGAAGTACATCAAGCTTAAACACTGCACTCTCTCCAACGGCTGGCCATACATATACAACCATCTATTATCATTTGTCTTTCTGTTTGTAAACAAAATTCTACACATGTTTTGGACACACAGAATTTGACACCCCTATCTAAGCACCATTCTTCTACTGCCTTTATAGCCTGTTGAACTTTCTGCACCACAAAATTCACATTACCTCCTATCTTCCAAAGTGCTCCATCATCTGCATACAGAGAAACTTGGACAGCACCAACCACCTTTACTCCTGTTACTCCTTTTAAACGGCTTCTAATTGGTTGGCCAACAAGCAGAGGTTTCCAGGGTCCTAGTGTGACACAGGTTACACCTATATTCAAAGTACTGCATCTTCACCATTTGTCCTCAGATTACACACAGACACTTACTGTTCACACCCTACCCTGATCAGAAGACATTTTGTTCCTAGAACCCAGCCATATCCCCAAGAGTCTGATGTTAAGGTAAAATAAGAGGATTATATTTGGGTTTAACAGAGGCAAAGCTGGGGATGAATTGGAAATCCTGAAACACTCTCCTTGTCATGATTGGTGCTTTGACAGTCTAGAATGGATTTTGTTGGTTGTCTGTTGGATCGAGAGTGAACCCATATAACTACAAACACCTGTCATGGGCTCTGTGGGAAGGACCGTCCTTCAACGGTAAACACATTCATGGATTTATGTCCTGGAGGATGTGACTCTGTACGTTTCTTTGTTGTTTTGGGATAATCCTCACCTCTGTGTCAAAAGCAATATTTCCTGGAAGAGCACTGAGTTTAAAAGTGTTTTGTGAGGATGGTTTTTTGCATAATCAATAACCGCAGTCCCAATGAAAGCCCAGTTGAGCACTGAGTGATATCAAAAAGAAATAGCAAGTACGTAAGGTAAAAACTCCCAGCGGGGAGAAAACCCTTTAACAGTGGCGATAAAAAACTCCCAAATGGTATCTCCTTAAGAGGGTTGCCAGGTAATGGTGTACGTCTCCTCTCCAGCATATCTCCCAACCAGGATCTCTGTAATGGGACCATGCCATCCTCATCTACACCTGTAGGGGAGACATAAACAAACACTACAGCAATGAAATGCATAGAAAACCATAGCAACAAAACCATGTAACAATATGCTGTACAAAAAACGTCCGGAAAATATGCAACAAACTAGGCTGATAACAACTGTGCCACTGCAGGGAAAGACTGAGCTACTTGAGCCTTGGTTACTAAAGTGATGGGCTTCACCTAGCAACAGGACACAGAATTATCTGGTCACACTAATATTTGGTCGTTAGACCTTCTGGATAGTTTAAGTATGCCTTGTGAAAGTATGTGTTAAACAAATTGATAATTCCAAATATACCATTGAACACAAACATTTTGTCTTTTATAGCGAGCATCATTCATTATGTGACAGCAGATTCGTAAAAAATGTTACTATTATAGTGTCTGTATTTGGATGGCTTCTCATCATATTCAATAAATCCTTCGGTATTCTGGAATTACCAGGGACAGTTTGCACTTGTGCTGAAACATTTTTATTGGTAGCATTGTAAAGTACTTCTGCGCATTCTTTCCCCCAATGCGACCAGAATGAAATAGCCAGTCCCTGTACACCTGTGAGAAAGCAAGGATACATAACAAAGAACCTTAGTGGAACTGTCAGTATAAATGCCAAAGCCAACTGCATTTGTGCTGGTTGTTTATTAAATTCTATAGAATTTTATTATCGGGTATCCTTAGATTTTTGCATTCCTGTCTTTTCTGCTTGCTGTGTAGCATGTGTAAGAATGCACTCTGTGCCCAGTGTAGGTGTATGTGTGTGTGTGGTACGTGATTAGAAGACTGGCCCTCCTCATTCGCTCCTGAGAAAGGTTGCCTGGGAGATCTACACGTTGGCACCTGCGGGTCTCGCATACATTTACATTTAGGCATTTAGCGGACGGTCTTATCCACTGTGACATGCACAGCTCTCATTTTAACATTTTTCTCATGTACGCAGCTGGATATTTACCGAAGCGAATCGGATTAAGCACCCTGCTCACAGGCGGAAAGATAGTGCTCCACCTGGCAATCCAACCTCAAGAATCCCCCAATCGACTGCATATCTGCAGTTACTTGTAATGAGTACAAAAGCACCCTGGCTAGAAATAGGCTATAAACCACCGTGGTGTTTATATTGCTGATACCCCTCCATTACTCAGAATATTAAAGGACGTCTCACTGAAACTTACTTTGAATAATTTTCTCAATGGCATGTTATTATGAGTGTCAAGAATAAGGTGCTTAGACACGCTGGTCACATTTAAAATTGAGTCGTAGTCCAGCTGACTTCAAAGTCATAGCACTGTCACCGATCTGCCCGAATGGCTCCACAACACTAAAAAACGTATTGTCCCGAATACCTTATTCTGTAGGTAAAATGTTCACTGATCTGGATAGTTTTGGCTAATGTTTTGGGTTGACTAATCTTTATGTTTTTATTTATTTATGCTATTTTTTATTTAGGCTTTAAAATTTTTAAAAAAAAAGATACTTCTTACATGAAACTCTCCAACAGCCAACTCTGGGAAGCTCTTTGAAAGATAAGACTAAATTGGAGATGGTCCACGTAATGAAAGCCAGCTGTTCAGTGTGCTTAGAATAAAATGCAAGGCTTCTTCCTACAGTGCTCCCATCTCTCTGGCAGCTCGTGCAATTGAATGCATTTCACTTCACACAGGAATGGGGACAGACATCCCACTGAAGGATTAGCCAACGCACTGTGCTTTTGAGTGGGTTGAATTCATGTGTTGTGACCACGCCACCTTCTATGAAGATTACATTTTTTATTTTTCAAATAAAAATATGTGAAAAAACTTCCTTAAAGCAGCAGGAGATCAATATTTTGTTATCTCCAATGCGACCCAAATGCCCTCTAAAAACAGACAAAACAAATTTGACATCATGTTTGATACAACTGTGCATAGATTGTCCATAATTTACATTAACATATTTAAGTGAGTGGCAGTTGGATTTTATTGACCAAATTCTTAATTCACAGAAAATTCACACAAATCCTTAATGTGTTTAACTGGAATTCAGGCTGAGGTTGGCACCATTAGCAGGCATAAGATGACATTCTATTTGTTATGTATTCCATCTGAACATCAGCGTTTGAAGTGCACAGCTTCCAAGAGAGCAGGGCATCACACATACCTTTTCATCCTGCAAGCGCAAGTGCGACTGAACCCAGAGTAATTAAGATCTCTCTACTATGTTAATGACGTGCTGGAAGGAGTTTCAGCTCTGTTCCCTTTGGAGTCACACCATAAATATTTTTGCTTCTCAGTGAAGTGTGTGACTGCGTGCGCATGCACATTCATCTGTGGGTATATTCACGTGTGCATGTGTGTGCACGTGGGTGTGTGTGTGCGTGTGTATGTGTGAGCACGTGTGAGTGTGCATGTGTGCATGCGTATGAGTGTGTGTGTGTGTGTGTGTGTGCATGCGTATGAGTGTGTGTGTGTGTGTTTGCGTACGTGCGTGCGTGTGCACGTGTGTGTACGTGCGATGCGGTATCATGCCATCTTCAGTGGTGAGTTACTTGTGCTGTTTTCTCTAGCCTTGTGCCTTCATCTGCACTCCAGACTGCTGGAGCCTCTCTGGACTGTAGGAAATATAAAAAAAAGCCAAACTCTCCAGTTTGATCTTTAAGGGCGTGCTCTTCTGTGACAATTGACTACAATATCTGGAAATTGGGTTGTATATCTGGAACAAGGTCCGTTGTGCAGGGATATCAGGAAGCACGCTTGGAGCACACTGCTGGATATTGTAGTTTGTAGGTGAATGGGCAGGTGAGATGGGCCGACTGGCCTGTTCTCATCATTGGGTGTTTTTATGCTCTTATGATACTGCTTTGCTCTCGACTGGGCAATTGTGCACTGGTTAATATATTAAATTCTGTACATATGCAGTTATAATACATGTGATGGACCGTGAGGAAGTCTTTCAGCTTCAATGTGGAGGAATGTATGTGATGCGTATTTTGCACAATGGAAAGACCAAATGTCAATATGAGACCGTCTTCATGGGATGGTGTCTGCGCAAAACAGGATGTCTGTGATTATTGGCCATGTTATCAGCCCTTATCTATGCTAATCACATGAGAAGGACTGAAAGATTGCCTGGAGAGATACCGCGCTTCATTATAACTACTCTCCCCACGATCAATACAATCCCCATCTGAATCACTTCCGGAGAAAAGAGGCTTTTAGATTCCCATTAGACCTGGAGATCATTATACATGTGTATACATTCCTTTTTGAATTTCTGGGATATGGAAACACTTACACAACTATGACAGTGTTCCCAGTCTGTTCTTGAGCGCATAAGGATATATTAGGCATATCATACACTCTTTTCTGGGGCAACCTACACCACTGCGGCTGTGTGTACAATTAATTTATATAGCTGGATATTTCACTGAAGTAAGCTTGAGGTTTGAATGTTTTTTTTTTTTAAGTTGGGGTGGGTCTTTCTTTTTGACATTATGTCCTAAATAACTCAGAAAAAAAGTTAATGACATTTTAAAGTGGATGAATCATGACCTGCTGTTATACTAGGACACACTTTGAGGGCCCAGTCTATGTCATGGACCAGATAATTTAGAAGTGCCATTGGAACCAATGGCCACTGATGGTTCTGACTGGCTTTAATTAAGGTGAATGGCTGCACAACAAAACTCGGTAGTTTAAAACTTTCAATTATTTTTCCTTGAAAAGAGCCATGCAACTTTTATTTAGACATAAATATAAGTCATTTTGTTATGAGAAGCAGCAGCTAACAATAATGTTTAGAAGGAGGGCAAAACATTGTGGTTATCCAATGCACAATGCAATGCAGTGGAACTCCCAGTGCAGTGTGGGAAATGTAGACCCCTTGTACACCACTTCAGCATCCCTTATAAGAACAGTCTGCATTTTGTGTCATTTAGTCAGGTGAGGACTGCTCAGAGGGAAGTGTGGCATAAGAATACACATTGAAATTGGTGTGATACGCACCCATTTCCAGTAAAAAAACGTGCACCTCTTAAGATTAGGATGGTTGCAGCAAACACACACGGATGTGAAAACAAGCATGCACCTCTAAAAAAGAAAACACTCAATTTAAAGACACCCCAGTCAGGGAGGAAGCCCTTTAAAAGACTGGACACAAAAACTTTAGGTTGTTATTTTAAAAAAGCCCTCCTATCTCACGTTTTTGGTGTTTTTGGTTTTTTTTTTCTAGTCTCCAATCCAGAAAATGTATTTTTCCTAATTAATTCACATAATATTGATTTCTGCGATTGGATATATATTAGAGGAAACATTTAAATATTTTCATTAAAATATACAGTACACACAATCTATTCCAGCAATAAATCTAAGGGGACAGTGGTGTCTGCACAAAGTCAATTATTCAAAATTGTTATCAAAACAGGCGCATTAATAATGGACTACTTTTCTTTCATATGCTCCTAGCGGTCGTAACAGCTGCGCTACGTTAACTAACTAAATTAATTTGCAGAAATTCCAGATATGTAATGTATTATGCACAATTAATTCCCATCAAGAATGGCGTTCATTTATTTGCAGGTATGATCATGAAATAATTTTGAAGCTTTTGAGGACCCACAGATAAAATTTACTTTTGGGATAAGCTTAATTGGTTCCAGTGGCCATTAAATATGTGGACTCTGAAAACAATGTATGAAAAAATACTTTGCAATATATGTGTATACTTACTGAATTATTTTTTCTCCTCCACAGCAAGGAGGTAGAATGGAGAGATGGATAAGGAAATGTTGTCTCACACTTGCTGCCTCCCATACAGTCTTTATGGGTTTGTTTAGGGCAGCTCTCTTTCCCCTGTTTTCAAAATGTATCTCTCTTTCTGAAACACACACATGCATGCATGCACATTCTCTCACACACATGCACACACATACTGTACGCACACACTCAGTCACTCACAGACACACACACACAAAGGTGAGAGCCATTCATCAACACTCAGCTGTTTCCTATTAGTAGCATGTCTTTTCACATGTACCTCATTTTACTTAATTTCAGTAAAAACTTTTATTATTTTTTTATTATTTTAAAGCCTTTCTGTCATACTTTTGTATTTATCATATCATTATATTTACGGTACACCCCTGTCTCTGGCCTGATTTAGCATGCACAGTTTTTGTGATATTACAGCTCATTTCCTTTTAATCTTAGTAAAGCACTTTGATCTGCAAATAAATGAAAGGTGCCATGCAAATAAAGTCATCATCTCATTCAGACCAAATGCATCCATTCAAAAGCCAGCCGAATTCCATGGCCCATTGCACCATTAGTGAAACAATTTGAACAGTAGGCCTAGCTTTCATCTTAAAAATGCATTTGAATTACTAGAACAGTAATAGCTAATTTTACTTGATTATTTCTCCACGCATCTCAGTATTTTCTAGTGTAGCTTAGCTGAGCCTTGAGCCCAAGAATAGTCAATGTGTGATGTTCCAGAATGATGACCTGATGGAATGAACCAACGATGCATCTTCAGAATCTTCTTAGTGTAATGTTTTTATATTCGTATTCTTTGTTATTATTAATTATCAAATGCAGGATTGCATTAATATTAACAGCTTTCTATTGTGTAATAAAAGCCACAGCAGTTGTACTAGTAAACACGGTTTAATGGAAAATGGTCATTCTTGTGCCTTATATGTTAACCTTTTGCTTGCGAATGTACAGTTGGCAAAGTATTTAAACATTCATGGGCTACAGTGTTATATTTCCACTGGCCTATGGCACGCCCCCAGACCCACCTACGGGGTTTAACTTTACAGGGTCTTTGCATTTCAGCCCCCCCCCCCCAATATTCAAACTAAATTTACACACTTGAACAGTATCCTACATCAAGTGGTTAAAAAAGGAATGAGTCTGTAATCACCCTTTTCAGATAGCAACTAGTCGACCGTCGGAAATGTGTCATTCATATCCCTTATAAGCATTGTGTCAGTAGTCACAGTAGCTGTAGTAGTAAAGTAGTGGTAGCAGTTACAATGCAGTAGAAGTTTAACTATTCATAGCATGTGTGGTAGACAACAAAAAAAATCGACAATTTTAAAATGTAGTTGTCAGAGTCATTGTAAGACCTGGCAAGATTTATTGATTGATTTGTTTTATTGTTTGTGGTCAAGGAACAGTTGGAGGCAGATCAATCAAGTGTCTGAAATGCGTGTGCCTCTGTCAGAGGTTTGGCGGAGGTCAGATGTAATTCCACACTGGCCACACTTCATGTAGTCATTTGGTCGCCGCCACAAAATGGGTCAGAGGCTTTGGAGGTTTCAGCTTTTTCTTTGCCGAGGTATGGCGTCGGACGGAACTGCAAACAAACAAGGATTTTACCTCAGAAACCTAATAGAAGCAGCTTGAGTTAATCTTCATGCATTTCAGGCCTTTTCTCTGTTTTCATTGGGACAAAAACACTATTACCCTTTTCACTGTTCAATCTGCCATAATATTACTGCAAGGCTCGAAGAGATGATAAACTCTACCTGCCCGAGTCCAAATGGAGTCATTATTCATAAAGAAAATGTGACAATTAAACTAAATGTCTTTTGCCTGTTGTGGTCATGCCACTATAAATGATCAATGTTTATGCATGCATTTTCTGTTGTTTATAAATAACAATAGTAGCCGTTGGAGGCAGTCAGCATGTGTGAAATGCTTATCTTTAATTACTGCTCTTGGCAAGCCGATGCATAAAATACAGTGGTAGCAAAGATTGTGGCTGAACTTTACTAAATTACCTGTTGCAGGAGCTCATTATAATGGAGTTAAATTGACAAAGTGCCGAATAATTGATAACACAGCCATGCAGCAGGGTGAACCATCTCTCCCCTCGATTCAGTCTCAGAATGAGTTTTTTGTTCTCCTTCACCCTATCAACCCCTGCAGGCCTCGTCACGTGCAGGCTTTCATTTGAGCCGGGCAGCAGATATCTTGATTTAACGAGTCGCTGTCTTTGTTCAGCCAGTTAGTCGCCCAACTCAGAGCCACAACTGCCATGCATTACGTCCTACTGCCTTCTATTTATTATTCAATGGAATGCTACTATCATAGGTTGGTAGTAGCACCATACACACAATTAATGCAGAAGATGCAAGGGTAACCATATAATTTATTTCATTGGAGTTTTCTGAAGAAAGTCTTTGGAATTTGATTCACTCTTTAGGAAAGTTTAATTTGCTATGAATACAATGATATATAATTGAATGCATCCAGCGAAAAGGATGAAAAGTGACATAGATGTGCTGTAAAATACGAACACTTTAAAGCAGAAGGAGGAATGACCAGTAGTCAAATATCTATATACACGCAGGGCTTTTAAACTGACTGCGTTGTTTACAATGCGTGGAGTATAAGGAAAATCTGTTCATGTCACTCACACCTTTTTGTTTTGGTTTTATGTAGCTATTTGCTAACTCTAATTTCCCCTCCACCATTTACCATTCATTTTCTTTGTTATGACTTGGTGTATGGACCATGCCCCACGTACCAGGAATGTTGGTGCAAATCTGTGTTTGGTTAAGCATCAGATGAGCCCCAACGCTTTGCGGTTTTATTTTAAACCTAATTTAGCGGATGCTGTTATTCAGAGTGATTCGCACAGCTTCCAGTCTTTTACACACAGTCTACTTGTACAGCTGGATATTTACTGAAACAATTCAAGTTAAGTACCTCGCTCAAGGGTGCAATAGCAGTGCCCCACCCGGGAATCTAACCTATAGCCTAACCTCAAAGTTACAAGCCCAGTTGCCTAACCATTATGATCCACTGCTGTACGAATAATATCCTTAATTTCTTTAAAAAATCTGAGACCATTTAAAAGCCATAGACTAGTTCTCCCCAGACAGGCATTACCTTGTAAACCGCCTTGTATGGCTGGTTAAAATAAATGAGTAAACAGGCTCAGAACGTGGAAAATGGAGCAGCAATATGTGGTGGATCGTGGCACAGAGACACCAGGCTCTGTCTAGTTTTAACCAGGCACATCCATTGTCAGTTCTCTTGTACTGGGCATTTAACTTGGTCAAGAGGACAATTCACCATAGACTTTTGAGTAAGAATAAAGCTGCCCTGTGATTCAGAGGCTCACATGAAAGAAAACCTCTGATATTGAGCCTCCATGGATGTAATAAGAAGACTGGGCTTCTCTTTTGCTACACAGAATCACAAAAAGTAAACCAAGAAAGATGTACAGTATATGTAAACCATATATGTGAAGCAGTCCATATCATCCCCAATCTACACCCTGAGCTGACCAGAGGAGGATGGGTTTCCCCCTTGAGCCTGGTTCCTTCTGAGGTTTCTTCCCATCTGCCACAAGGAGTTTTTCCTTGCCACTGTTGCTTTAGGCTTGCTCCTGTGAGGGTTTAGGCCAGGGTTGTCTGTGAAGTTTATTGTGACAATTGCTATGAAATACGCTATATAAATAGAATTTGATTGATTGATTGATTAATAAACATGAAGTATATTACTAAACATATAGCATTACATTTGTATTTGGGCTTCAGTGATGGTCCACCTCATATTACTGGTACATTATTGGCATACATCTTGGATTCACTTAAAACATACACACACACACAGATTGGGGGGAAGTATGAAACAAATGGGCATTAGAATAGAATTTTGAATAGCTATGCCAGCAAGGCAGAGAGAACCCCATCTTTAATAAAAAGCATGTGCTTCTGCTTCTGCTTCTTTTGAAATGTGCATCGCGAGAAGTTTTCTGGGACATTGTTAAAAAAATAGCTACTTGCAGGCAAAGTGTTGATACTGCAGGTGAACTTTCAGAAAATCCCCTTTCAGAAATGTGTGATTTTAGAAAACTATTTTTAAATGGTCTTCAGTTAATTACATATTTTATTTGTAGCTTTGAATGAAATTCTTGCTTTTACTTTTGCCATTAGGTCTATACTGAGGCCTACATGTACAGCATGTGTGCCAAATCTAGCATAGTGTTTTATCTGAGGATAACTTGTAATAAACTGGTTAAGAGAATTTAGTTATGTGTCAATAGCTAGGAGGAATCAGTTTTCCTAATAAGCACAATTTCATTTTTATTGATTGCTTCCATATATTTGTATTAGGTTGTGCATGTTACTAATATATTTCACAGTGATTTGCATTTAAGTATTACTGTTATATATATATATATATCTCCATACCACCAAACATTAAGAGCATGTCTGCTTGTCCACGCAATAAATCCATGACTATGTAGGAAGAGAAAATTGTTTTAAGATTCCTCCGCTTGTGGGTGGTGCTGCACTTGTAGAGTATGATTACCTGTCAGTCCTCGATCCAGACGGTGTTCCCTGGTCAGCAATATGTGAAACTCTGTCCCACACTCATTATGCCCATGGCTTTCTGGGCTGAGCTGAGGTAATATAAAGAACTGAAACGCGTGAAGAGCATGTATAATGAAACTGAAGATTGTATAATGAAAGTTTGAAATCATGCTTAAATTAGGCTGAGACAGTAATGGTGGAATGTACCAATATACTGGTGAACGTGAAGGAATGGACTGTACCAAGATACCGGTCAACAGTAACGCATATAATTCCCTCTCTGTTTTAAAGTACTTAAATAATTTCTGAGAACACTGCAGGTTTTGATAATATTTTAAACACACTTGAGAAGAAAAAATATGGAACAAAGCAAACATGTATTGTTAAAACCAACACATTTCAACATTTCAGCACACAATGGAAAAACAGTACTTATAAATGATACTGTGTTTACATTAACCCCTGTTGTCAGTTGTGTGTCAGCAGTCTGTGGGCCCCTATGTCTGTTTGAGCTTTACTGATGGACTGCAGTACGGCTTGATAGCACGTGTCTGTGATCTCCCAAATTGGCTGAGGCGCTTGTATTGATGAGCTCAAGCGCACACAAATGGGGTTATCCAAAAAATAAAATAGCCGATAAATGATTTTTTATTTATTTATTTTTTTTAAATAAAGTTCTTTGATTTTTTCTTGCATTCATATTTGTATGGCTGTGATGAATAAGAGATAGGCAGTAGACTGTGTGTGGAGGTTGGGGGAACATGTTTGCATTTAATAGGTGCCCATAGCATAGCATTGCCTGGTGGGTCTCAGTTATTATGGGGAAGATTGATCAGTGGAAGAGAGGGGTGGGTTTCACAGATAATGATACGTTGTGATCCCAGAACCCCTCCGGTTTGAATTCATCTCTGTCTCCAGGCTCAGGCCAGTCTGTCACCTTTTAATTGCTTTCATTTTTGCTCAGGCGCAAGGCTGCAGTTATTAATTTCACCCAGACTCATGATCAGTTTTTCAGTACTGCTCACCCGTCAGTGCAGACCCAGACCAGGGCCCCTTGCAGTTGAGCAGGCTCCGGCATGTTTCCATTTTATGTTTTGTTCTTTTTAAATTTATGATTTATTTTGTAATATGACTGCGTTCTTTATTATTTTTTGTAGAATGGGTGTGGAATATTGTTGCTGATATTATTATTATTTATGCGTTCACACGACACATCAGCTTCATGGGAAAGACGGCATTAAAAAAGAGCTATATAGAGCTATGAAACTTGATGCACAAGAAAAATGTCGCATTAATGCAGTGCTACTGTGATGAAATACAGTATTAATACTGTAATACTGCATTATATCTACAGTATCATGTGTAATATTGTATTATATCTACCATATAATTTTGAATACTGTCAATGTAATGGAAATAGTCCTTTGAACAATGCCTTGAGTCTGTAGGTGCAGGAGACATTCACTCCCTTGAGAAGATACATTAAACGTAAGGAATTAGGCCAGTGTAAAATGCTTGGCCTCCTACACCCCACGTTTTAGACAATTTTATTCTACGAGTAACTGACTGAATGCCAGCAAGCTCATCTTGATGTGGGTTCCTTGGTGTGCCTGAAGGGATGAAAGCTCAGATGACAAACTTTCAGAAAACCCGGCCCAAACTCAGCAATACAAAAGCTTCAAATCATTAAAGTGGTAAATGGACTGCATTTATATAGCGCTTTTATCCAAAGCGCTTTACAATTGATGCCTCTCATTCGCCAGAGCAGTTAGGGGTTAGGTGTCTTGCTCAAGGACACTTCGACATGCCCAGGGCAGGGTTTGAACCGGCAACCCTCCGACTGCCAGACAATCGGTCTTACCTCCTGAGCTATGTCGCCCCTAAAATGAAGACATCCTCAATATTCAAAGGGTTTGAGGGCCGTGCACGGGTGCATAAAGTGGATAAGAACATTAAACCTGCATAAACAATGCTTGGAAGCTTTGCAATGATTGAATAAAGTGATAAATAAATGAACGAAATACAATGCAATCAAAGGAACACATCTTTGTTATTGTGTCCACTGCTCCTTGTTTTTTGAAAGAACTCTCGAGCGTGTACTGTATGGTAAGCGCTGTTTAAACAATGGTATTATAATCCTTCCATACTTCTTTTCTGACCAAGCGCAAAGATACTTGTTGCGCACGTTGGCGCTGATGATGCCAGGCTCCTATGGAGAGGGCTGCGTGTGGGTTCAGTCCAGTGCCAGCCAGGAGGCGGAACAGTCACCCCCATCCACCCCTTCTCCCCCTCGGTGTCCCGCAGAGGATCAGAGGCTGATGAGGCCGGGGGGCAGTGGCACGTATTTAACAAGCCCCCTTCCAGAAGAACACCCACGAGGGGGAACTCATCTGTTCATCCTTTATTCCTCTTCAGAAAGGCTAACTCATCCGTTCATTCTTTATTCCTCTTCAGAAAGAGAAGAGTCCCCGCAAATAAGCAACGTTAATGCCCATATGAGTTGGTACTGTCTCTGTGTTTATTGGAATTTTATTCCATGCATGTTTTTGAAACCTTTGACATCCCTTTGCAAAGTGCACTTGAGCATATTTACAATGTTTTGTCTATATTGAATGATAAACTCTGGATAACACTGAAGATGCAAGGCACATCGTCTTGTTTCCCTACATAATTTTGTTTCTAAAAAATGTAAGTGCATTAATTACTCATTTCAGTATCTTATGCAAATGTATTTGTAATTCTGTTGCACATGTATAATTATGCTGCAGGTTTTGTAAATGATGGTCCATTAAGTAGGAAGATGGATACATTGGATTAATTAGATGCCTTCTAAATATGTTTAGTAGAAGCGATTTAAATTTCACGTGATGTTATTATTCCAAGTTAAGGAGAAAGGGTTGAATCTTGGCTTATGCAGAAACATCTGTTTGGAATTTTGAATAGTAACAATGTTGCCAGCAACCATACCACCCCCACCCTTCTCATGGCAAACTGGAAGTATGTGTAGGCTTGTCTAGTACTTGGATGGGAAAACTTTTCTAAAAGTGATGTTGGTGGGGTAATGAGAAATGTTTGTCTGGTTCAATTTGAAATCCCATGTCCCAGCACAGTGATGGGCACACTGTGCTGTAGAAGGTTCTGTCCTCCCCATTTTCCCTAGATCATCACTGCCACATGATTGAGTTCATAGTTGACATACCCGGTTAGGTGAAAATAAAGAAATGTTCTGGGTTCATGCTTTAGTCTATTTATTTACCGGCTGCACAAATGTCCTATTAGATGGCCTAGCTAACTCACCTGGGGAAGAGAATGGATGTGGGTGATCAGCATGTGGGTACCATTCTGAAACATCTCTTTGGCCCCTTGAACTATTTAGCTTTTGCAATGCATTCACTTGATTTCAGTAGTGTTGGTATTGGCTGTAAAAAACAGTCCTGAAATGTTCACACTTCCCTGTACTGTCCTTACACGCCTCCAAGTGTAAGTGTTTGGAACTGGCTCACATAACCCTTTCTTCAACGTTTATAAGCAAGCAGAACTTCTCATGTTGTTTTTGTTTGCTAAAGACTGAAGGGCCAAACTAAAGTTAACCTAAAACTCCAAAAAATAAACCCTGAATTTGTTGTCTAGGAGTATGTGCATATTGTTCAAACTGTTTGTTTGATTCAGTTAAAAAGAGGACTTTTCCATGGGTGAATGCTCTAATCTGTTAGCAGTGAAACCATTTTCTACCTGTTAAGACTAGCCCTTCAGTTGAATAATGTTCCTCACAGGCCAAAACAATGTCTTTAAGTGTTACATTCTCCTACAAATGCACCCTTGGAGCACATAAGAATGCATTTTGACTCAAATGCCATCACTTATTGAATTTGGCAATCTATTTTCAATGAAGAAATTTTTTCTCACACTCATGGTAGCCTTTCAGCAAAATGACCTTCCTTAGAAGCAAAAAAAAAAAAAAAGGATTTTAAAGTCTTTAGAGAATGGTATTGACAGTTAATGGTATTAGCTGTGCCTGTAGGCTCTACTTAAGGAGGAGTTTTTACTCATACAGGCTCATTCTCGTTGAATTCCCTCCATCAGTGAAACCAGTTTCTCGCCCTCTTCTTGGCTTTTCTTCTCCTTCCGCCTCCTCCTCATCCCCACTCGAATTAGAACAGGGGGTCAGAATAAGGGGGCAAACAGACGGAGTGTGTTAGAAACTCCTCACGCTCTCCCGTTTGCTAAACCTGCCGGCTGCGTCCGCTCGTAGCCTCCTGAGGACCGGAGCCGTCGGGCGGACCCACCCCTGGCCCTCCATCAGCGGCGACCCGGCGGAGCCGCCTCCGGACGGGCCGCTCTGCCCCCGCCTCCCTGCAGACGGGGACTGATGTGCAGCCGCCAGCGCGGGCCCCGCGCGTCCATCTCCCCCCTGACGGCGGGCGGCTATCGCGCGCGCTCCCCCAGATTGGGGTTAATGGCTTGGCGCGCTGGAATGGAGGATGGGAGTCTCTTATCTTGGCACCGGGAGAGGTTAAGTGGATGGTGACCTGTGCAACGTGTACCAGTGAGATGTTTCGTATCCAGCTCGCCTCGGCCCGAGAACTTAACGGCTTCCGCCACATTTCATCCTGCGGGGCTCTTTAAAGGGCATCTCTCCCTCGGGTGACCGGCGCGGGATTGATGATGTGAAACAATGTATTCCATCATAATCAAATGGGCATGATGTCATATATATAGAGGTAAATATTTCCAGGCATTTCCTTCAGCTTGGTTGTCTGGCATTATCTGTGTGCAGGACAGACGTAAGTTCTCTTGTGATTCGGTCATTAACAAAAGAGCCCGAGAAGTAATGGTAACACCTTCTCTTTAAATATTGATATACAGCTGCATCATTAATGCTGACGTAAATAAGCTCCAATTAACCTATAATTTCCATCATAGGCACATGGCATGTTCTTTGCTTTAACCAGATTTGCACATACCAACACTTTATGAAACAGTTTTCTGAAATCAGGACCTATTTTCATGAATGGAAATGTGACATAAGTAGAAGGTCCTGTGCTTGTGTTTTGAAAAGTCTGTCATTGAGTTCATTTTGCCCTAATCACAGATGCAGACTGGCATTTATGAGATGTCTGCAAAAAGCTTTGCACATTAACTGCTCATAAAATGGGCTACGTGGTCTGACGCAGTGGCGTCTGTACTTTAGTCTTTGTTTCTCTGGGGTTCTATAACCTTGCTGCAATTCAATAATTTGCCTACATCTGTACCACACTCAATCCCAGGACCATCGGAAAAGCTGTAGTATCACTTATTACATTCAAAAGGCCATCAAACTGTACAGATATTTGTATCCACCTTTCATATTTGGGAGAGGCTTAGAACTACAGCCATGGATGGACATTGTTTGCCATTTGTCATTTGGTTTCTCTGTGTTATAGGTGAGCAGGAGATGCTGGTTACTGGTATGCCCTGGAGGATGCCAGATAACTGTGGCCAAGCAGTGTCCATTTTGTTTTCTTGTCCTTCACCATGGAAAAGATGCTCCAACAGTTACATGAATAGACTGGGAGAAATAATATAGCTTTTAAAAATTGTTTTCGCAAAGTTCTTGCGCAACGGGGGTAGATAAGAGATGCAGTAATACAAAGTCAACCATGTTTGTGACATGCTAAGATATGGAATTGTATTTAAAAAATATTTCCGGTTAAGTGTACTTAAAAACTTAAAGTGAATGCAAGAAGGGAGAGCTTGCATTGAAAATATCTGCCATTAAATATAAAGAAGTAAAGGAATAAACTATTTTAAACATTTAAAAAAATAATAAAGCCAGTATACTGAAGTGTGAAAGTACAGTACTCAACCTAGCCAAGATTTGGCGCAACTCTATAGACTAATGACGTGAGAGTGGTTCTGGCTAAATCCTTAGTCTGGGTAAACCCGCAGGGGCAGGTGGGGTGATTTGATTCATTTTTACTGAACCAGAGTGCATTTGTTATTTGTGTTAGTTAGTGACCGTTGTTAGGCTTCATACTGTCAAAATTCCTCCGGACCATGGTGCGTTCGTGTTTTTTAGGCCGTCAGCATTGTGCGTGTATGCTAAACTGTTTGCATAGTGCATCACTAAGCAGCGTCATAATCTCCTAATACCTAAGTCCTTCACGCATGTGTGCAACATCTTAATTCCTGGAGTTATAGCGATTCAGTGCAGCTCCCTTTGTCACAAGCTGCTGCGTTCATTTACAACCAACTTAAGACCGCCTTATACTCCAGCGCCTGTTTGATGCCCTCCCAGGTTCGGGAAATGCTTTCATATATATCAAATGAACCAAATTCAAAGGTCAAGCTCTCTGTTTTGGACAAATAGCCCTCCAAATGAACCAAGTTTTAAAGCCGCCTCAGAGTCAGGCAAACAATGGGGTCTTCAGGACCCTGGACAGCGGCCATGTTTAACTCCACTCTCCCTGCTCTGACCTGCCTGCTCCAAATACCTAATCACCACAACGGATATAGCTCGAGGGCCAAGATGAAAAGCGTATACCTTGCAGACGAGTGAAGAAATCCTGAATATATCACGATTGTGCAGGACCCAAATTCTCTTTGTAATGTTTTTTTTTTCCATTGTCCAGGGGGGGAGAAGGAGAATATCAGTTTTTTCCGTAATCTCCAAGCCATCACCTGCGGATCGGAAGTGCAGCCTCTTGCTTTGTGGCCGTCCTCAAAGCCCCATGGGGCCTCAGATAAAACAGACAAAGCTTTCCTTCCGTGTGTGTGTGTGTGTGTGTGTGTGTGTGTAGGTAGGTGTGTGTCTGTCTGTCTGTCTGCCAAGCACAGTGTGTTATAAAGTGCCTGTGGGGCTTCCGGCTGCATCCTGATCTGTATGTTGTGACTGTGCTCATCTCTCTCATGTTGCCGTGCTCACTGTCCCAGTCCTCTCTGCAGACCCTCTGGTGCTTTGTCATTTTGACAGAACTGTGCTATCCTGTGATTCATTTATTTTTGTCAGTTTAGTTTCTTTGTATGCATCAAACCTATTCTACAAGGAGGAGTACTTGTTGCTGATGATGATATTGGCGTTAGCATTGACATCGATGTTTGTTGTTGTTGTTGTTGTTGTTTTTGCAATGAACACTGGAGACACTAACCCAACCTCCAACTACTTCGCCCACTGTGCTCAGTAGTCTTAGCTGCATTAACTAAAAACTAAGTAGTATTCATAAGATTAGCTTCTGTAATAAAACGCTTTAAAAAGTATTACACTTAATTAATTTTATTAGCATAGAGAACATTACACTTTTTTGGCAATTAGCAGGTGCTGCTGCCCACAGGCACCCTCACAGCTCACTTTTTTTTTCGGACAATCCAATTTTACAGCTGGGTAACTTTCTGAGGTGGTCCAGGCTAAGTGTCTTGCTCATGGGTGTGTCGGCAGTGCCCCACCTGGAAATGGATCCTATGGCTGCGGAGTGGCAAGCCCAGTTCTCTCATCGTTGTGCCACTCTTCCATCTATTCATTGGCGAGAAATCTGTATTTTCCCAGGATTAAGTACCCAGGGCATGTGATTCATATTTTAGAAGTCACGACCATGTCTGAATTAGCCTGCTGTGGGTCAATAGAATAAATCATGGTGTTCCAATGAGGTTACCTCGGTAATCTGCCGGCTATCTATGCGTCATACAATCCATACAATATGGTGAACGGTTATTAGCGTGTCATCACTGGAGTACTATTGATATGCTGTTATTCCTGTCCTCTTTACTTGTGATCATTGTTTACTGCTGGCTTGTGTGATTATTACTGTGATAATCATGCAACCCCCCACAATTTGTGTGACATCTGCAAATAGATAACGGAATGCTTTTGTTGGCAAATTCCACAGTTCCAACTGATGGTCTTTTAATTTCCATAGTGATCCTTGATAGGCTGTCACAGTGACTACTTGCATCTATTCAACTTTAAACATGTATTGCATGAGCTGCACAATTGTCAAACAGCAAATCCTTGACCAATCAATATGAATTATTTTCAACACTTTTACAAAAACAGCGTATTCGTGTTGCTTGGAATGTGGTGGGATTTCTCTTTACAGAAGGGGTAGTAGAAAACAGCCAACCCTGATCTGTCTGTTTGAGAAGCGGTGCATTGGATTGGTGCTGGTCCCAGTTGAGCAGACACTGGGTTCTCTAAATAAAACCAGAAGGGGAGAGTCGGGGAAGCCCCACCGTGCTTCCAACTGCTCATATCTCAGGGATGTGATGTGATGATGGTTGCTGTTGTTATTTCAAATGTGGAGGATTCTCAGGCATGGCCTATAAAATCATACTGCTAGCTACTTCTTGCAATGTTGTATTGCTTCATCAAATCACCATGATAAGTTAGTACAATATTCTAATATGATCATGGTATTAATCACATTACATTGATGTCAAATCGTTCTCTCCATGGAATTAGCCTTTCGCCATGATACTAATCTCACAGCCCATAATGTTATCTGTAGGAGCCAAACAGTGTCTTCCCTATAGTGGAGCTGATTGGATATGGAGAGCAGGCACTGGATGGTACAGCACATTTTTATGTATTGGGATATAAACTGAAGACTGAACAGCTGTTTGCAGTCAGCATTGACAGATGGTGAATGAATCTGCGTTTCCGATGGTATTACATAGCTCACACTGATTTATAGGTAGTGAAAAAGATAAGCCAGTGCAGATTTGTGGTAGGTCTGTCAGATTTGCAATTGAAAATATTCCTCAAATAGATTTTTTGTCCCCAAATTGTTAAAATTAATGTTCAGATATTTTGTTTATCTGTATGTGTGCACTGAACGTCTACCCCGGTCCCTGTTTCAAAACGTTACCCCTTGCTTCTGAATGGCCTTTTTTCCACTGATGCATAGCCGGTCTTTTAATTAAAAAAATGCTGATTGTTTTGCAGCGAGAGATAATGATGTATGGAAGGAAAGCACCGCTACCAGTTGAATGTAACTCTCTTGTGTGGGGGAAATTCATTGCACTGCTAGTGCGGAAACACTGCAGAATTGCAGGTACCTCAGCAGGGACCATTGTAAATAACAACCCCCGCCTGTAACTTAATAGATTGTCTTGTGCTTTTGCCAAATAATCTCAAAGAGGATTGGCCAATGCAGGCCGACAAGCTGAAACAAAACAGTTTCCCATTACAATTAAGCCTAATATTTTGCTCCCAGGTCATTCTTACAGAATGAAACTGTTTAAACTGGGTTAAACTATAAGATCTAGAATATTTATATATAATCTAGACTGATTTTATGAAGTGAAAGTGTCATGTTTTTATTTTCTTTTTTTTATTTAAGGTTGTTGTTACCGTTGTCGGGCAGTTTACCTACAGTAAATAAGTTACCTAGCCCTGTTTTTTTTCACAGTCTATTAACAGTTGAAGTAAAATATTTATGAGTAATTTCACCACCTTCTACTGCATTTGTGCCCTTCTTGCAAATATAATTTTCCTTTTTTCTTTTGTCAATTCATGTATAAAGATAAGCACCATACAACTTTTCTGGATAGACTATTTGCAATTTCCCGAATTTGAATAGGTTTGCTCTTACTTTCTCTGCTACACATTCAGAGCCTGAGTAAAAGGTAGAAAATTAACAGGTGTGTGTGAGGCATATGAGATTTTGAGGTCAGGAACTAAAGGATCTAGAGGCAGGACAAACAGTGACACCATAGCTTCTTATCCTGGCTGATAGGATGCGCCACCTAATCTAGAGCAGGGTGCTGATGCATGATTTTCTTTACCCTTGTAGGTCACAAGTTGATCATGCCATCTTAAACAATGCAGTATTGTCACAAAGGTGTCTAAAGGCTCAGACCGCTCATGTTCTACTAATCATCCCACTAGCTCTTCTATGCTTTCATGTGGTAGTCATGGCGTTTTTGTTCAGCCATTAATCATGCTTTCCCTGTGAGGTTGTACTATACCTATATTTATGTGAATGAAAAATGATCACATTCCTCATCTCACTGTGTGAAAACCTTTTTTAAAATATTCATCTGTGAACATTTTGTTCTTTGTGATTATGTTTGTGCTAGTGTACTAGAGCTCCTGTTTCCACTTCTCGTACTGCTTGTAGCTTCTAAGATAACCGAGAACATGAAGAATAACAATCCTGGGGATTTTTGTCTATTTAATCCAGGACATGTTTAGAATTGGCTCAAGCTCTGTGTCTTCTCCATTGCAGTCAGTGATGATTTTCTCTCTGCCCTACAGGCCACATAGTACTACCGGAGAGATTATTTTACAACCTGCAGGGCACACCGTGCTATCAAAGAACCAGTGCTTATTTTCCACCCTTCTGGCCACACAGTGCTACAGGAGGGCCAGCACTCTCACTGACATAGCCGACTCATTGTGCTGTAAGAAAATTTGACACAGTTCAGTGAACAGCTGATGAAGTTTATTAAACGTATTGCAAGCAGTTGCAGGGAGATAGCGGTGCAGGCTAGCAAAGCATTCAAACACGACTGCCTCAAAGGTTTTGCGGTATCGATTGAGCCCAGATCCTTTTCATTCACAACCTTTAATACAATTTCAAGCCTTGATCATGAATGACAGAATACACAAAATAGAAAGAATGCAGTGAATCTGGGACACCTATCAGTTAGGCCGTAGTGTATTGGCTGTGCTGCCGTGATTGAATTAGCATGTCTGTTGACTCGAGTAGTTCCTAATCTCTCACTCCTGGTCGCTATTCTTCCATTAATCAATGTGTACCAACTGTGTTGTAATCACGAGAATCAAGGGAATGTGTAGCAAGCATTCGTAATGGCCTCTGAGACGCGGATGTTTCATACAGTACCTACTGTGTCACTTAAATTTATGAAGTTGTTTTAGGGAGCATAATTAGTCCCACTCTTGGGTGTGACACTGCTGTTTGCATAAACCTTTGTGTGTTTATGCTCTGCTAACTGAATGAATGTGAATTCATGTGCCAGGCTCTTTGCTTGTGTTTGGTTAGAGCTAATGCCTGCAGTAACCCAAGGACACCTTTCTGAAATGACCCGCCCACGTGAAGCCTGTTTGGACGAGGCTAACTGTGTGCAGCCGCCAGCTATTGACATCGACTGAGCTCAAACTCTTCAGTTTTGCCTTTATTGTCCCAAGGGAAATATGTTTTGCGGCGAAGACCACATAGTATGGGAAACATCACATAAAATAAGTAAATAAATGCAAAATTTTAATCAACAGACAAGCAAGACTGAACGGAGTCACTCCTACCTGACTCATAGTACAGTGCTATATTTAAGGTATCAAAATGTACATGTTAACAGAAGCAGTCCAGTGTTTTTATTGCCACTGCAACAAAAAGAGTCTCTGGTATGCCTCATTTAGATTTTTAGGCCCTAAACTGATGGCCCAAAGGGAAGAGCCAGAACTCCTTATAGATGGGTGATCAGGGCAATCCAAAATGGAGTAGGCCTTCCTGGTGACCTGCTTAAGGAAATATTCTTAAGTCAGCCTGTTTTTTTTTAAAAAACTGGCTAAGGCTACCAAATGAGGTCACAATACTAAAATTCAAGATGGATTCAATACAATTATGATAAAGGAGGGACATTGGAACATTGCACACCCTAAAAGAGTTTTTCTTAAAAAGTTCAGGTGCTGATGGACCTTTTTGCAGATGGTGACAGTATTTGACTCAGTGGCGAGGCCTGCACTGGTGAGGAGCCTCTTATTGGCTGGGCCACTCCCCCACCTTTGCATCTTGCGTCTGAGGTCCTTTGCCAACCATCATAATTCCCAGTCTGTGACATTAGGCATGGTGGATTCACTGGGCAAATGGAGAGATTTTTATTTATTTAGTTTGTTATTTTTTCACTTGCATTGTGCATGAGTAGGAATGTAAATGAAAGAATGGCTAGCTTCTATTTTTTACCCACTTTCTTTTTTTCTAAAAATTTAGAAAGTCAAAGTCTGATGTAAATAAATCCTCTGGTATAGGCTGTGGACTGAGTGCAGATGGAAATATCAAATTTAGGATGGTGTTAGATTAATTTATCATATATAGTTAGCATTCATATACTCATGCAAATGAGCCTAATGGTCACCATCTGGCTTGTAATAACTGGAAAGCCACCCATCTGGAGAATGTATGGTAGTGCTCCATACATTTCCCAGTAAAGCCAGAGACTTAAACACAGCAGCATCCTGGCCTCGCTGAGAAAGGTGTGCGTTGGACGAAATTCTAATATTATTGTCTTATTGTCTTGAAACGCCAATAGTACAAGGAATGGTAAATGTGGATGTTGAGGATGTGACAACCTGCAACCCTGCTTTTCATGATGCTGAACTTCGAAAATGTGCACGTTTTTTGCTACAGCCAAAAATGCCATGGAGAATAAATGTGTTGATATGTAATTCTGTGTTTTTTGTCACAGGAAATTTGATTAAGATACCCTTTACAGCTCACATTCCTGAGCAAAATTAAATTAAATGAAAATGAAACATCTGGTAAAGTAATACATATGTCAGGGTAAAATTAAATTCCATAAAAAAATATAATGCATGAAAAGTGATGCCTGGGCCAGGCTGAAATTCAATTGTAATGTGTAAAGTATGAAAAAAAAAGTATTGTATAAAAACAAATCTTGAGTACTAAGCGATGCTAACATGCCCTTGCGGTCTAAAAAGGATCCCTAAAACCACTGATCCACAAGATGTTGTTCCTCAGACCAGTCAAAGTGGCTGGTCTGGTCTGGTCTTTGACTTGCGTATTCCTGAGAAGGCAGCTTTTTTTGTGTGTGTGTGTTTTTTTTTACTGTCAGGTCCCAGGCGCTGTGTGCAGGTGGAAAGGAGGCTGATCTAATGAAACATTGAACAGGGTCAGACGGCCATGTTTTTGCTGTTTAAGGGCGTTAGAGATTGAGAGGTGCCGCAGAGACGGGGTCCCTTCTCAGAATATTCCAGCAGAGCATTTGATGGGGTTGCCCTGTCAGCCAGGGGAATCCGAGGGGAGGGTTTTTTATCGTAGGCGTGTGAGCGATGCCTATTTCAGACTGCACCTGTGCGCTCGCCCTTTTGGAAAGCGCAGACGTGAATGTCTGGCGTTTCGGCAAATTTCGCAGTGCGCTGGTGAGGTAATGGGCTTATGAGAGCATAATGCGTCTGCGTCCCTGAGTGTGTCTGTCTCACTCTCTGGGTGCTCTTTCTCTCCTGCACCTCCCATAATTTGTTTTGCCGAACCTCAACACCAGGGCAGAGAGGTCAGACAACATGGCAAATCTCTGCTGCAAATGGCAGAGGAAATTCCTACCACTCACACTCAACAAGTATTTATTTATTTATTCATTTATTTGTTTCTTTGTTTCTTTAAACATAGGTTAGTTGCATGAGGAAATACAATTTGTGGGTCATATGTGTGCTGGGTAGGTTGCTTACTGAACCTTTTTCCTGTTTTTTTTGTTGTTGTTTTTTTCCATTTTCAAGCAATTTTTGATTTTCTCCCAGAAAAAAACTGAATTGATTAGCTATACCTTTTTTATAGCATGTACCATTAATAAATTTGACAATTTTCAGTTTACTTTCGGGAATACGATCTTATCTAAAATGTATCTACAATATAGTAGCTCACTTCTATAATATAGAATAATTTTTTCTAAACTGGTTTTTATCTGTGCTTGTGGGGGGTGGAGAGAGAGCTTTTATAATCATTTTACTTCTATTTATTTATTTTTATTTTTTTGTGTTTGTAAGACACCATGTTGGACCCTTACTTTGGAGAGTGCTGAAGCAGCATTTTATTTTCACTTTTCTACGTGCCTTTGCTCAAAAGTAGCTGACTGCATGTGTGGGATGTGAAGATGAATTGTTTGCCACATGCTCCTTTAAATCAAAGGCAAACGGAAGGCTATGCTTTAATCATATTTCACACAAACCCTCCTTATCTTGGTCTCCGGTTGTTTAAAACCTGTCACAGCTGATATATCAGCCCGGGACTTACTGCTCTGGGCTCTGTCAAAACCTATATTTACACTTAAACCATCTCTTATGCACCCTTTCGAACAATGATTTCAGTTGTTTGCATGTACAATGAGCTCCATGATGTTTGGGACAAAGGCATATTTTTTCTTGATTTGAATCTGTACTTCGCATTTTAAGATTCATCTGCTTGTGGTTAAAGTGGTTCCCAGCTTTTATTTAAGGGTATTTTTATACACGTTGGTTTCACCATGTTGAAATTACAGCACTTTTTATACATATGCTCCCTCATCTCAGGGCACCATAATGTTTGGGATGTATTTATTACAGTATTCATGTTTAGTACTTTGTCGCATATCGTTTTCATGCAATAAATGCTTGAAGTGTGTGACCAATACACATCACCAATTGTGCAGCATCTTCTCTGATGATGGTCTGCACTTCAGCCATGTTCAGCTCCTGCTTGTTTCGAGGCTAGATGACTTTCAGTGATGCATGTTCAATTGGATTCTGATTGGGTGAATGATTTAGTCTGTCAAGAATTTTCCAGTTTTTGGCTTTGAAAAACTCAGTTGTTGCTTCATCAGTATGAATGGGATCATTGTATTGCTGTAGGATGAAGCACCATCCAATGAGTTTGGAGGCATTTGCCTCCACCACCATGTTTCACAGATGTGTGGAGGGTGGGTGGGGGGGGGGGTGTGCTTTCATTCTTGGACAGTTCCTTTTGGTCTCCACACTCTGCTCTTGCCGTCTCTCTAATACAAGTAATCTTGGTCTTGTCTGTCCACGAGACCTTTTTAGAGAACGCTGGAAGCTCTTTTATGGACTTCTTGTCAAATTATAATATGGTCATCCCGTTTTTGTTTTAGCTAACTAGTGGTTTACATCTTGCAGTGAAGCCTCTGTATTTCTGTTCATTAAGTCTTCAACAGACAGTAGTTTCTGACACATTCATGCCTGCCTCTTGAAGAGTATTTCTAATCTTAGGTGTTTGGGTGAGAATTCTTCATCAACTGTAGAGGTCTTCCTTGTCCTACCATGCCCTTTGTGAATACTGAGTTGACCAGTTCTCTCTTACTTCTTAATGATGTTCCAAACAGCTGGTTTTGGTAAACCTAGGTTTTGGCCTGTCTCTGTCTTTTTTTTCTTATTTCTCAGCCTCATAATGGCTTAATTGACTTTTTGCTCCTAATGTTGACAAACGGCAATAATAGACACAAAAGCCTAGAATCAAGATTAAATACTGAAACTTAGCTTGCACTGTTGAATCAATTGAACACACCTGATTAATCAGAAATACCTGCGAAGCCATTTGTCCCAAACATGATGGTGTGCTGAAATGGGGGACTATGTATAGAAAGTGCTGTCATTTCTACAAGGTAAAACCAAAATGTATAAAAATACCCTCTTTAACAGAAACTTAGAATCTTACCTATGTGTAAATTGTGGTGAATTTACAAATCTAGAATTGTAGAGTACTGACCCAACTCAAGAAAAAAAAGTCTTTGTCCCAAACATTATGGAGATCACTGTATGTATCCATCCCAGTGCAGATGGATCAAAATAAAAATACTAATGCATTTAAACTGTCTTTGAGCCCTGTGGTCCATGAAGACCAAAGCAAAAGATTGTAATGCCCGATTTTCAAATATTTAATTTAATCCCACCCTTGCTGGCATATAATGAATGTTCTGGCACATAGTGGCAACCCAGATGGGTGCTAAATGTCAGTGGTCATTAAGGTAAGGTCCTGATCTGCTTGTAAAATGCTTTTGGATTTCATGTAAAAAGCCGTATCTGTGTCCTCTCTTCCCTCCAAAAACAGAAGCTTTTTCTGATAAGGCCTCCACTGTGCTCTGAATTTCCCTGTCCCAGCATCCAAGGGCTTTGGTTGTTAGGTTAATGACTATTCCCTGTGCATCTTCTGCGATTGACCTTGGAATTATACTTTAAGTGTTTATTACTTATTCATACTGCCTGACTGCAGCCACTGACCGAGCGTGCAAAGTCCATTTTTCTCCCTTGTAGACTTCTGCCACTGAATTCTTCTAATATTGAATCAACCATCATTATTTCAGTTAAGAAATTAAGTTTATGGTGTAAGGTAGTGCATCTTTGATACAGATATTGCAGAGGTTAAATTCCAGATGACTTTGATTGCCTGAGCTAGCTGATCTTGTCACCAAGTGACTTGAACCCACCTTAGACGCTCATGTAATGTGTCTCCTGGTAGCTGCCAAAGAGGAGCACTTCTGACACGTGAAGTCCTTTCCAGAGACGAGGATTCAGCTAAGGAGGGAATATGCTGTAGAAGGGATCTTATCAGCAAGTGGGTCCTGTAATTGTTTCATCGACAGCTTGTCTTGCCATTTAACTCACCATTTTCTCCCTTGAACCTCTCTTCCAATGGGCTTCTGTTTGGACATTGAGTCGAAATCAAGGTCGTTGCTCCCATCTTGTATCTAGTCAAGAACAACTCTATATCTAAGGGCATTAGGTCAATAACCTGACTTTAGATTTTTTTTTTTCAGTTATGTCACAATGGTAATGGTGACTGCAATGGTCCATTTTTTGTTTTCATTTCACCTATATTTCACCAGGCAAGTCATTAAGAACAAATTCTTATTTACAATGGCGGCCTGGCAAGCGACAAAAGCCACTTAAGGAAAGGGGAGTTGGGCTAGAAGATAAAAGCATGTGGCTACACAATGAGGAGTTTGTCTGTAATGCTTACTTACTAATGTATCAGTTTATTTTTAATGTGGCCCATTATGTTCACTGAATAAGTGAACATAATGGGCCACATTATCAAGATGCACAAATATTAATGCCAAGTCCTCGGCTATTAGCATACCATCTCAGCATTGCTGTGTTTACGGTATGATCACCATCAAGCCCTCGTACTATTTGTTATTTCACCTAAATGAGGAATTTAATTGTATTTCAGGTCACGGTTTGCGTCTTTCCTTAGCCTTTCACCTGTGCTGCTGAAATACTGCACTGAAATAAGGCTTCTCAACACGTTTGGTGAGCCGCCAAGTTTGTTAGACCCTATTATATCAATACTGTCGACTGGGGCAAGGAGCTGTCTTGCATTTAGTGGGGGGCATCAGTTCACCACAGGCAATGGGAGTAAAGGTTCCAGAAGAATCGCTCATAAACACTGTGTGAGCAAGCGCTGGCAGCAATTCAGTGGTACCAATTTTGAAATTTGAACAGGTTAGGCATGTGGAAAATTTAGTGCTGTGTCCGTGCTGCCTCCGCTCTTCAGAGTGCATCAAATGGGTGGAAGAGCACATGTGTTGCAGGGAAAAGCTACCAATGCATATGTTTCTGTGGCCAAGGATTACAAGCAGTATATTTTCTTCTGTTGTGATGTGTGCTTGTATTCTCAATTAACACTAGTTTTAACGCTAGACGAGGTGAGGTCATGGGCGGTGTTAAGCTCATGCCTGGACTTTCTCTTCCCCTTTAAGAATGTTACATGAGACACCTCAAGTACTCCTTTGAAATACTTTCAACTTTGAATGGTGGTAAATTGTAAAATCCTGGAGATACTTGAAAAATACTAAGGACGTTACTAACGTGTAATAATTATGAGATTTTTATGAATATTGGTTAAAATAGGATGGATGGGATGTTTCATTTAAAGTTGTCCATAATCTGCAGGGATTCTATTGGCATCTAAAGGTGACAGCATGCCAGGGGAAATGATGCATCACCACTGGAAATCAAATCAAATCAAATCAACTTTTATTTATATAGGGCATTCTTGAAAGGAGTTGTCACAGTGTACTTGTACCCTGGCTAAACCCCCACAAGTATGGCATATAGGAAGAAACCATGGGTAGAACCAGAATCAGTAGAAGGAGCCCATCCCCCTCTGGCTAGTCAAGGATGTGGGTCCATAGTGACAGCCAAGGTCAGGTCATGTTTTCCCCTCTGAACCCACACAGAGAGGTCAGGGTTATCAGCAGTAAACTGAAAGACATGCTCATGTTCCTGTGCCCCTGATTGTGTGTAGGTAAGATATTTGGTTATTCACAACACTGTTGCATTGCAGAATCGGTTTAATTGAAAATGTTTGTGATACAGACTTGGCTACTATGTGCTGTGCTATAAAAACATATATTTATCGAGTAGCGGATGCATAATTTAGCATAATTTAGAGTGAGTAAGACACAGCCAACTGTGAGCATGCACTAAAGGCTATCTTTATTGTTCTGTTAGGTGACAGACTTCTGAATCACTGAGCCTGTGGAAAGGCTTAAAAAGGGGAAGTTGTGGGTTTTAGTCGTGAATTCATATATAAGAAAAGATGCCCTGTTTTTGTTTCAAACAGTGCAATGAATCACTCTATGGACCCAACCTGTTTCTATTCTGCATACTAGGTACTAGGTGCAGAGGCATGTGCATTGACTTTTCTATGTTTTGGATTGTTAAGGAGTGTTGCAGTTGTGCAAACTTTATATAGTATCAGTCTGGGTTTTGCATAGTTATGTGATCATGTGTATGAAGTTGAAATGTAACGGAAAACTGTGAAGTATCAAGCCCGTACCTGCTAGTCCAACAAACACAACGAAAGCAACTAACATTTAAATTGTGATGTCACAATTTAGCATTTCAGTCGCAGCACCCCCGCTCAAAACATCTTTCCATGTCGCTACCCTGATTGGCACATTATGATGTTTTAGATTCCTTCTGTAGTGTTCCCAGGCATAACTCAATTTTTAACTCCATATTTTTACAATGTTCCTGAGGACCTGACAGCTTTACAATGGCTTCTATCAGGGCTTTTTTTGGCGGGGGGTGGGGGGTCATCAAAAGCAAGAAAATAAGTTTCAAGTAACTCCAAAAAGCAGTTTATATTGTGACACTGTGTTTCAAAAAGTTGAAGTTTTTCTTTTTCTACAGTTGCATTTTCTGTTATATGGGGAATATAAATTTCTGTCTTTTGCCTGATATATGGTCAAGAACACACGGTAGCCTTTATTTCTAATTGAATTGGATTTCTTGTGTTCTCATTCATGCATAATTCCATTAGACCTGAGCCAAGTAATAACTATGGGCAATAGATCAAGGGTCAGTGGAACTGACGGATCAATATGAGGGAGTGTCAAGCATGGCATATAATTGTTTTCTTTAAGTGCTAGTGACATCTGAGGCATCTTTGCTTGAACTTGTTGATCTCCAATTAAATTTTTCATGGCTTTTGAAAACATAACTAACACCCTATACATTTTGAGCTTGAACTCATTACCTTGAATAACAGTGTATCCCTGGTGGTGTGATGATTATCATGAGTAATTACGCTGTACTATTTCAAGACATGCATTTGGAGATCACACCTGCCAATAAGGCAATGTAGAAAGATATACTGACTATATATTGACTACAAATAAGAATGACTAACAAATAAAATGTACAACATTAAATATTTTAAAAATGTCGGCAAAATATATCTTAAAATAATCTAAAGAATAAACAGCCTCTGAATCAGCATCGATGTGCTGGAAAGAAAAACAAATTTTTAAATGGAAATAAGGTATTTGCTAATAAGTGATATGACCGTTTATATCTAGTACATGAAATATATTGTCAGTGTCATTTTTAATGTCCTCTGCAGCACATTTTCTGTGTTCTCAGTGTTGCTGCACTTTTGATGACACTGGTTTTAAAAAGTGCTCATTCAGACCTACTCCATTTTAGTTCTGCCTCACCATTTTTCCCACGGCGCGCAGGACTGCCTGCCGCTTTGGGCTATGCGTGGCAAATTGTGGTCACTCACTCACTCACGAGGGACGTTTGGTAGGACGCATGCACAGGTGGTGCTTCGTTTAGTAGGAGGCATGCGCAGGTGCATCTCCCAAAATCGCCACTTCGAATGGCACAAGATTTTTAAGCACAGCTTTATCGTCTAACATTACTTTAGCTAACCCTAACATGTTAGCGTTCTACCTATTTTAGTTAACCTAGTTAGCGCGTACCACCGATACAGATATATGGACACACGGGGGACAACAAATAATGTTACAGAGGTGAGGACATGCCAGTGAGCTAGATTCATGCTCTATTTTTATATTTAAAAAACAGGCTAAAATATTTTGCTGTGAAAATAAAATGTGATATTTTCCATCCTATATTGTTTGATATCTGTGGTCCTCTATTACTTCTACAAATGTGTTAACTTGGTTGCAGTTTACACGTTGTCAAATAGGGTGACATCAGCATTTGCCTACTTGGGCAGGCAAAGCTTGGTTATTGATATTGGCCTGGAAGTGCCCAGTTTTTCCATAACCAAGGGGCAGAAGTCCTTTTCAGCAATCGCACACTCCCCTGTACTCTGAATTCCCAAATTGTGCGGCCCTAGTTGATGCCCGTACCTTCCAACTGTCTCCGAACCTCACCTGCTTTCATACAGAGCCACTGTGAAGCAGCAAGTGGAGTGAAGAGCCACAGCCGCTGCACCCAAGCTCTTCCTTTACCGCCATTTATCAGACGCTTTTATCCAGAGCCACTTACACTGTACAGTGCAAACACACCGATCCGGGATGAGAACGCAGTGATTCCCCAGGAGGGAAAGCTTAGTCCAAAGAGAGACCACAAGCACAAGAAAAATCTGGATTTGACAACTTCCTAACTATGCTGCTGTACCTATACCATTCCTGTTTCATGTTGGTTAGTAGACTGAATTGACTGGATTGATTAGACAGATATCTGCGTATTGCATGTGCAATTACCTCAATTCATACCTACAAGTACAAGGTGCAAATCTGTATCTAAACAAATAATTATACACATCAGTCTGGTCATAAATTAAGCTGACAATTAATGCTCTGGAATGAAAATCGAAGTGGCACCTTCATGTTGCTGGTGACAAGCTTTCATTTTGTTCTTCTACATAAGCAACAATTCCCCTTTATCCTCTCCGCAGTCTAGCGGGGAACATTTCCAAAGCCTTTTCTGCTAAAGCCATTAAAAATGTGACACACTGAATTAATGTCTCAATCTCAGTGAGTGTCAGTGCAACTCAGTGCCTGCACTGAGTGCATATCAAAACACAGCTGACACCACCAGCCCATTGCAGTAAGCATGTGTGTCGTCTGAGGCACATGGATATAATTAGCTGGAGACTATTACAGAGATAATGTGTGGAGGGTGAAGGAAGCAGAAACTGGGCTCCATCCTCTTGCGTGCACAGCCTCCATTTTAAAAGATCAATGAAGTGAGTGAGCTAATTGATGCACACTTTACAGTATCGCTAATGACAACCCACAGCCCAGCTGCGGAAAATGCGCAGATAATGGGTGCTGTGCTGCTTCTGTCTTCACCTCTGTAAAATGCAACGTGGCCTTGGCACAGCTGTACAGCCCTGTGTGTGTATGTATTCGTGTGTTTTTTGTGGTTGTGTGTGTGGTTTATGTTTTCTGTGTACACACATGCGGGTGCGTGCTTGTGGGTGTGTGCTTGTGTGTGTGTGTGTGTGTGAGTGTGTGTGCCCATGCGGGTGTGTGCTTGTGTGTGTGTGTGTGTGTGTGTATGCAGGTGCCGGCTTGTGTGTGTGTGTGCGCACACATGTAGGTGTGTGCTTGTGTGTGTGTGTGTGTGTGTGTGTGTGAGTGTGTGTGCCCATGCGGGTGTGTGCTTGTGTGTGTGTGTGTATGCGGGTGTCGGCTTGTGTGTGTGTGTGTGTGTGGGTGCGTGCGTGTGAGTGTGTGTGCGTGTCCTAGTTAGTGTTATGCGGCTATTGGAGGTGCAGAGGCTGTTGCATATTAAAAGCCAAGTGTATTAGTCAGATAAGCCCTGCAGTCACTCTATCCCACTGTCACAGGATTTTCCCATCCAAGCACCCAGTATTTCCATATCTGAGGGGGAAGAAAAGCCATTTTCAGCAGTCCCACAGTCCCCCGTACTTTCAATCAGTGAGACGTCCTGATTAATTTCTACTGCTCGGGTCTTCCCTTCACCCATTGTGAACCATGCATCTCAGTACCTAGAGGAAGCAGGACGTGCCCTGGCCTGGCTGCTGAAGCCATTCACAAGCAGGCATTACTACGAAAACACAGACCTATTCACACGGTGAGGTGGGCGCATTCAGGAATGTAAACACTGTACGTGCACAGCTGTACTATAGTCTTAGCTTGCTCAATGCACACTCATGCTTTACAACATGTGGTGCTGATTTCAGTAGGGCTTCAATGATATAAACAGGCCTCTCTGCTAGCTGATAGCCTGATAGCCTGTTTGTTCATCTCTTCGTCATTTTCTCCAGTGAAGAGCGAACAATGTCACCAGCCCTCGGTTCTCCGAAGAGATCCTTCTTCTGTAACTGAACTTTTATCTGCCTCTTATCTCCACTGGAGTATGACCGGGCTTCATCCCTCAGAGGTGTGTCTATCTCTCTAACCACAGGGCGCCAGATAACGACGAAAAACCCTCGCGTAAGTCCTAATTGAACATTTGCGGCGCAGTAATCCGCACGGGTCGAGCTCCTGCCATGACATGGAGCAGGTCTGGATCCCGAATGGCTGTAAGCCGCCAGCGAGACGGGGCTTCGGGGACGCCGATGAAGCAACAACGAGAAACAAAAACCCCGAATCGGTGTCCGCTAACGATCAAACAGTCCGGTCTTTTTTTTTTTTTGCCGCTATCTTTTAGAGAGATGTATGCAGTGAGCCAGAGCCAGACCTGGCAGGCACAGGGCACAAGGTATAAATGCTAGAAAACAACAATTAACAGTCTGTCAAACTGCTTAACTGGAAAAAAGAACTTTTTTTTTTTTGCATTCTCAATGAAGGTAATTTCCATGCTGTTTAGTTAACTCGTTCTCGCTACGCATATAAAAAAAGGATTTCTCGCTGGCTCTCATAGCCAGTGTCCGGTACTGTTTACTCATGATGGCGTATAAGGGTCAGTGGGGGGCTTCTCTATCACTGCTCCTGTTCAAGTGCTTTACTAGTGTGTGTCTGGGCCCCATGGTCTGTTAAGGTAGCATGAACATGTATTGAATTTCTAAGAGGACAGGTGGGTGGGCGTTGTGAACACAACACAAGGTTATTTGTTAGTTTATATGTGGTCTGTGGAATGAGCAAAACCTAACCAGACATTTGTAGGAGTTTAGAAATCCCATCTGGATGGTTATTTTTGGTTGCAAAACAAAGAAATGTCCAAGGAAAAGAGGACACCTGATCAGCCTAGTTAAGGCACTGTCCCGGTATGTGGGATTGGGCCCCACAGTAGTGTATCTGTCCAGGCACTGTTCCAGTGTCTTAATGCACCCCCATGGTCTGGTATTGAACAGCCCTGCTCTTCTGAGAAGTGTCTTGGTATGATTAATGGCCACAGTGAATGAGGACCTTGGTTTAACTTCTAATCCAAATGACTTTCTACTGCAAAGTGCCTTCATCACTGTGCTGTGGCATTAGATTTCTGTTTAGTCCACTGGGAAGAGAGCAACGTAATGCCCACCAACACCTCTTCCAGGAGCAATTTGGTTTTCCCTGGAGGTCTCCCATCCAAGTACTAACCAAGCCCACACCTGCTTAGCTTCAGTAGTTTGACATAAAGGGTAAAGGGTGATATGGCTACTGCAAATGAATATCAGTCCTTGCAGAGAAGCTGTTATAAATGACCAGCTCATATTTATAGTTGAAGCTAAGGAAATAAGCTGTGTTTGCATTGCAGGTCAGTGGCAGTTCTTGCTTATTTAAATATTGTTAATAAACATAATACAGGAGTCTGAGATTATAGTGATGTCAGATTGAGAGTGAGAGTTCACTGAAAATACCTTTGTGTTGAAAAATCATTGTATACTTCAAGCAGTAATATTTGTATTTTATGGAGACAGGTTCTGGTAATTTATTTGCAATTTCTTTCCTTCCCTTGAGGATACAGCCAATGCTCAGCATAGTTTGCTCTCTGAAACTATAATGTGCATCATTCAACCCTGGGAAAAAAGACTTTTATAGAAATTTTGACTGCACAGTATGTTTCTTGGAAAGATCCTTACTATTCACCTATGCAATGCTAGCCGACAGGGGCAACTATGTATGAAAAGTGCTGTAATTTCTACATGGTGAAAGCATAATGTATATAGATGTTCTTTAATAAAAGCTTAGAATGTAAACTATAATAACATGCCAAATTGTATATTTGCAGTCTTGGGCTATCAATCCACTAAATAAAATTAGCATTATCATATTTCCAGGGAGTCACAAAAACCTTTCCCCCCATAAAATGCTGATTAGTCACAACCGCTGGAAAACTCATTATCCATTTGTTAAAACATAATTGTACTTATTGCCCATTTTAAATCAGTTAAAGATAAACTTCACTTAGACACAAGAATAATTATTCATAAGTTAAAAATTAACATCCAGATGAATGAAATGTATGCATTTGTAATGTAGTGTGGAAAATGACGCGACAGTTCACTCAGTGCATGGCTCACGCATGCACACCGCTGTGCACAAAGGCAGGGTGTTTTATGCCGCCATTTCTGTGCCACTGAGAAAAGAAGCGAGGGAAGCACCATTAGCACTTGTGAGAAGCGCCAGCCATCCGTCACCAAAACAGCTGAGGAGTTGACTGTCTAACCGAATGAACGGTGAAAAGAATTGTCCGGGGATGAGTTTCTAGCGGTGAGCACATATAATCTCTCTTAGTCCCTGTCACCGGGTCTGAGGATCACGTTTATTAAACCCCCCCAAGACTTCACTGGATATTTTGTTAGCGAGAGACTGGAAACTGACAAAACTATAGTAGTGTGGTGGAGATTGGTATAAATTGATACCTGACGGGTGGAGATGTGGCCTATGGGTTTGGGAGTTGGGAGGGGGAGGAGGGGCAGGGGGAATGGGAGAGGGAGGAAATGGGGCAGCAGAAGCCCTGGATTTATAAGACGATCTCAGCCTTGATCACATTGCTTGGCTCCTCCTGCGCAGACAGGCTTCTGCTTGTGGGGGGAGAAGGGGGTGGGACCTGAGACGGGAGAGTGGTTTGATCAGCTTCCTCATCGGGAAGTGGCTGAGAGACTTCAGCGATCGATGGCATGATGCATCGCAGCTGCCTTCTGCGTTTAACTCCCAGCCGTTTAAAGCACTGGCACTCAACCTTAGTCCTGGACAACCACAGGGCCTCCTGCTTTTTGATGTTAGTTGACATTTAATTGGTCAGTTATTGCAGTTGATTGTGTAAATGATCACGTACATACTTTACTGCTGGGTACATAACTGACTGCATGCATACTGTACATTAGAGTTCATTACATATAGCCTAGTTGCAGTGTGACTGTCTCCAGTGGTGGTTTGCTTACCATGTTAAATGCACCTTTTATAAGTTAAAAAAAGCATCTTTGGCTAAAAGCATTTGCCAAATGGCTGCATTTCAAACTGTTATTAACAGACAAAAAGGGAATGGTGGCGGGGGGAGTTACTCACAAAGTGGGATTAAGTAGTTAGCTTTTAAAGTATTTTAAAATAATTGCACAAAGCCCTTTCTGAGATTTTATACATGCTAGCTGGCTGACTCCTTTATGCCTTTATGTGAAACATTAGGTTTCTCTTGGAACAGATTGGAGGGCCACTGTGATCAAGAAAATGCTTCAGTTTAAACTGCAGTCTTCTGTGATGGCAGCTTTGTAGACGGTCAAATCATGGACTTCCTTCCCGTTGTATTCTTAAATCTCCTTGACTGCTGAGAGGTCACTCACTTGCCACTCTCGAAGGCACTGTTAGTCATCCTGTTACAAAGTCTCAGGGCTTAGTAGCATCATATGCAGCTGAATTTGTGGTTAGGTAGGTTATTTTCATTGCTGAATTAAGCAAAACATTCAATTTGCTTTGTAGGTGCCAGCGTTCTTCCAGATGTGAAAAAATCCTGCTCATGGATATCTAACCTGCAGTTGGGCTTACTGACAATGTGCTGCCTCACGTGAATCTAAATGGCTGTCTTGAGAGCACCAGACAGTTTCACTGGAAATGACTGTCTCAAATGCATTTCAGTGATCGAACAGAATTCATTTAAAAAATGTAAAACGTTATTAACCTGGACCCTCACCTCCTCTACGCAGCACTCGAAGGCCTGCCGTTTCAGTGGGATTTCAATTGAGATTAGGCTTTTGATTGCAGTTTGTTTCATTTTGCTGTTAGGTCTCTTGAACAGGACCCCTGATAAGGATTAAGATAGGGGTGGATACTGTTTGTGTTTTTTTTATTTTGCTCCACGGTCCGATATTCAGGTAATTCACCCGGTGGCTGATGACTGCCGTGTGATGAATCATTTCACTGGCACGCCCCTTTGCACTCACAGTGAATGAGATACGGACGCCGAAAATTAGACACAGAGGAACTCCATTTTCTGTCCGTTAACAAAATTAATATTTAGGTATGCAAGGTGTATTCAGTTGAGGTTTAATTTCATTACCTGGGTAAATCAATTATACATGGAAGCTCCTCACATGGGTGGTTTATTAAATAGTGTAACTCAAGATGAAATGTGGCCAGATTGATTCCACTTACATATGCAAATAAGATTAAAATACATCCTTCAACCCACAAGGGGGGATTTAAATTCTTATTTTGAATGCTTGAATTTTTATTTATTTATTTTTAAGGTCAGAAGCTTGTATATGAAAGTGAGGTCACAAGCTTGTATCTGAAAAAGATCCATTGTGCCCTCTCTGGTTCTGTTGCTTCTGTAAGTCAGAGATGAAGAACAGGAAGCCAGATCTGCTCTGAAATACTGAAATCTGACAGGATTGCTGGGAAACCATCTCCTTCTGATGTCAGCACCTCTCACAGGGTGTCTGTTCCCGTAGGCTATCCCAAACACCTGCTGTCCTACAGACAATATGTCTCTCATTCTGCCTGTCAAGCCAGCTTAGAAAATTAGGCAATATACGCTAAATTGGTAACCTGTGCGTGTGAATTTCCACTTACCTCTGGTACTTTCAGAGGATTAAGCTGACTGCTTGCACATTTTTTGTATCGTAAGGATGCATCACATGTCAGTGGCAGACAGACACGGGTAACTGAGCCAAGTAAACAGGACAGTGATGTGATTGGGTGATTGACAGAGCCAGACCGGGACGTTTGCCAGGATAAGACTCCAGCTCGGCACAATGAGTCCTCGGTAAACTTTTGATGATCACGTATTTGAAATAAAACTGCACCCTCAGCAACAATTTCCCAAAACACAGGTGCTGTCAAAGATAAGTAGGCAATCCACAGTCTCTCTGTGATGTTTAATATGAACTAATCTCTGTTTGCCATGCTGGAAAAAGAATTGACTTTGTCCTGTGAGCTGATAGTTTGCTTAATGAGGAAGTGGGTTTGTTTTTAATTGCAGTCTTTTTATTTGCCGTGAAATGTGTTTGGGTAGTGTTTGAGTGTGAGACAGAGCCTGAAAGTGTGTGGGTTGGCGACTCCGCTGATTTATCCATAATGTTGTGGCCTTCTCAGTCTCAATGGCCCCAAAGCCAATCAAGCATTTGTGGAATATCCCCAAATTCCATTTATCTCTTCCATAAAATAAACATGAGCAGATTGACTTCCTCATTGAAGAGCAGTGTCTTATGTCTCCTGCAGAATATTTAAATGAACGTGCTGTTCTTCCGGGTGCTGGTAGACCCTGTGTTGCGTCGCGTACGGGCCGTGTGGGACGCATTCTCAGGCCTAAGCCCCAATTGCGTCAATTTACATGCCTGCTTCAATTTGTGTGCTGGCCTACCTATGTCGCGCGACTGTTGATGAGTCTGTGTGGAAATGTAATTATGCAGACCCGCCCTGGAGGTTTACCGGCTCTCCGCCGGGGTTCGTTTTGGGAGCAGGACCATTGTGCCATATTTTCTGCTTCAGCACTTGAGTTGAGCCAAGATAATGAGTCCTAAACACGGAGTCGTTTGTACCAAGGTACGCTTCGATGGCTATCGCTCCGTTCAATTTTCATTTTAATTGAAATTTCTCATCTTCGGTTATCCCTTGACTGCTACGCTCTCCCGCTATAGATTGTGGGTTTGACGGCACGTTGTCAGCTGGGGAGAATCCCCTTGGGCCGTGATTCAAGTGACAGCTGAACTGCTGGCTTTTGATTCGTTACTCAAGTCATTTGAGGCTCAGTGTCATTCCTGTCTGAATCAATCTGCTGTTTGTTTCCCTAGACTCTCTCTGTCAGACCATTGCTGCCGATGCTGTCGCAACAAGGGTCTAAATAGGATTCCCGTTTACCAGCACTCACCTGTACTCTGAAAGGGGTTAAGATCGTTTTAAGAACTGTAGACATTATTAACTAAACGTATAGCAGCAATGCCCCACAACATAAGCCTGGCAATACCTGCAAAAATAATGTTTTTTTTTTTAAGCGCATCTTTGGCTTGCTTTGTCAAAAACACATCCACATCACAAAACGAGTTTGCCAATGGCGTTGACTTGGGCGGGGAAAAAACAAACACTTCCATGGCTTCACAAAATATTCACAAAAAAGAGTGCAGCAGCAGCCGGAGTTTATTTATCAACATAATGTTATGTTTCAGCTGCTTATTTCATTTTCTGAAAAAAAATGAGTCAAACAGGTGGAGCTCTGGGTTTTGTAGTGTGTCTCAGAGATTTTCTTTCTGGGTGAATTATTATTGTTGTAACTACCTATCATCATGGGGTGACATTTGAAGAATAACATTCAGCCCACATCTTTCAGGTCTTTGAATCAGACCAGAAGGTATTACACTATGCAGGAGAAATACAGACATCAAGACTGCAATTTAACCAATTTACCCATCTACAGCTGATGGATGCAGTAATATGGACATGCAGTGGAACAAAAAAGTTGATCTCCTTTGAACTTTTAGACCAGCAATTCCTGGACTATTGTTCAGGGCCTGCTGGTGGATTTTGAGAGATTGCAGTGACATAAATAACTTGCTGTGTATATAACGTTTACTCTGACATCAACAACAGTCACTCTAAGGACTGCTTGTGATATTGCACTGCAGTTTTCAGTATGGGGGTGGGGGTATCATGTTAAATGTACTCATTAAGCGGGTTGTGGCTCAGAGTTTTGGAAACTCAGTTAAAGCGAACATGTTATGCGCCATAGTTGTTAATAATAATGATAATAATGAATAATGGTTGTTGTTTTAGTAGAAGTAGTAGTAGTCAGTAGAAACATTAGTACATACACTATAGACTGATATATAGTGTTATACAGTGTTCACAATTAATACCACTGATGCATGATAGTATTTGGAACGAATTACCTTCTCAAAGGATTAGGTGAACTCATTTACTGGAAAAACATCATAAGTTGGTTAATTAAAAACCTATACACTTTTTAAAATGGAGACATCCTAATTATCTATAGTTGTCAATGAACAACCACTGCCTGTTCCTCACTTGTTGCAGGTGCTGAAATATTCTGTCAGACAGCTGTCTAATTCCACCACTATTTTAATACTGAAATCAGTTTTAAACAGGCAATCTACCACTGCAACACAAAATCATTTACACATTGATTCCTTTTATTTTCCACCCAAGCTTGGGTGGTGCAAACTGACAGTGCAGTATGTTCATTTTACGAACAAAATCTATTAAAGTTTTGCTTTTGGGATCACGTGACATTGCGAGGCAGTCGTTCATTACTCCACTGTTCACAAGCGCAGTTATGCGGACCTGCATACTCCTGTTTTCAGTGCTTTCAGAAAGACTCCAGGGTGTGCCCGTGCCTGAATCACCAGCTGATCATTATGACAGAGGAGCTACTATCCACACGAGTCACCATTTCCATTTCCCCAGTGGTGAAAACATACTCTTGCACAGCTGGATTGAAATGTATTGCATTGCGCTTTCTAATTTCAGTTCATATTGCAAAAGAATGTATGCGCAGGTGGATTTTCTGCCTGCCAAAGTAATTATGACATTATAGACTCAAATTGCAATTTGCAATTATGTTGCTGTGAGACAGACACCTATTTTTAAAAGTTTGATGTTTAAAAAAAAAAAATGTTTTAAATGTATTTGCTAAATATTTATTTCGTAGAATAATTACGTCCTGCAATGGAGAATATAAGATTTCTTAATGGATTCTTAATCTAGTTGTCACAATCCAGAGCACCATTGTAGCCAGTAGGCTAAATCTAGCGGTTTGGGTAGCGTTCCCTGTCTGTAGGACTTATTTCAATGTCCCCCCACGTGAGCATTAAAATCATTATTTACAGTAATGTATACCTCAAGGACGTACTTTCAGTCTGACTGAATACAGGCTTAGTAATATAATGACATAAACCATGACCTGCCCTGTATATACACACATATATAATACACCTACAGTAGAATGTTTCAGCATTCGTGTTTTGTTTATTTATCTTTATTTTATTTATAATATAGGTTGTCTCATTGACATTAAAATCTCTGTTCAAGAGGCTGCAGTCATACTCATTACATTACAGAAATAAACACACAGTGGTAAACACACAATACCTCTGAGTTAGTTGCTTTCCTATCACACTTGCCACGCACGCACGCGCGCACACACACACAGAGTAAACATAATGCATGACTATTAGCCATTCAGGACTGCATATTCATCTCAAACCCATCTAATAAACACTGTATATGTTTACTGTTTACTAAGTATTATGAGAACAGTAAAAGAGAAATGTCATGGAAAGACCCACATGTGATGCTCCTCCAGGTATGAATACAATTCTGTGACACTGTGAATCTCATATATTATAAAACTCAGGCACAGCAGTGTTCAGGCATCTCCATGGTAACACATTGGATGGTTGCGAAGAACAGTGGGGGTGGAATTCTGGCAGTTTCTTCCATGAAACAGACTCTTCATTTAATCAGCTCAAGGTGCAGGGGGAACTTTCTTAGGTTTTTATGTAGACCCTGTCCCTTTTGGGGGGGGGGGGGGGGTGCGGGGGGATACCATCACATCTCAAAGCTGGGGACATGTACCCGATCTCGCACCACATGTGGAAGTGGCCCAAACCTAATCTGAAAAGATCTGATTTTTGTGTTCACACAGCTCAGAAACAATCTCATCTGTGTCCCATGTAGGCAAAGAAATCTGATTTGGGCCTGCGATCTGAGCGTAGCCTAAGTGTCTTCATCTTTCTCTTCTTTGCTTCCTGACTCGCGGCTGCTGAGAGATAAGGACTGGCAGATGACATCACCAGTTTGACAGGGCGGCACACGCTTGTCTGGTCTCCCAAATTACTCCCTGAGGTTGAGGCAGTGTGTGCTGATGGAGACATGATTAGGCATTTTACCAGATAAAGGGGGGAAAATGCATTAAAAATATATGAATAAATTTAATTATACCCTGACTTTCAATGGGGAACATTTGCAAGCTTCTGTAAGATTAAAATAACTATATAGCTGTCTTGTGATAAGAATTTTGAAGTTTTAACCCACTTAGAATCCTATGATAGCTGAAGGGAAGTATATGTAATCAAATATCACAAAACTAAAAAGGAAAAGAAAAAGCTAAATCTATTTAGGTACTTGAATATAAACATGTATTCCCAAAAATGTATACATTATTCTTCAATATGAAGTCATAGCAAGCTTTCAGCTTCTGGAGTGGCTACCAATTAAGATAGTAATCATGTAGTTTGTCATACTGCCAGTTAAGGAGCTATTGCATCTTTAGTAGCTACATGTTTAGATAGCTTTGCTAGCAGTTTTGAAAATGAAGAGGTTTTTAAAAACAGAGGAAATTGCTGCCAGTTGGCTCGCTGTCGAACAACAAATTCATCAAAGCTAGATATACATAGCTGGTTTGTTACCTGTCAGGTAGTTTTTTTTACAAACCAGAGAACAGCTGTAACTTTCCTTTGTTTCAATCACAATGAGTTTCTCATCAGTTTCTGCTTTAGTATATCACCTGATTATTGATCAGAGTCATGGCACATTTCTGTAGTGTCTTCTGCTGTGGGACCGTGTATGGAAACCCTACTGTTGCCAGTATTTCAGCTGGTAATGTGTCATTCCAAATAGCTTGTGATGGTGCATCTTAGGTTTACATTAGGAAACAGTGATTCTTTGGCTCAAACCCTGGCCTGTTTTCACGGTAAGATGCCACAACAGGTGCTGGCCAATGTTGTAGAGCCTATTACATGTCACTATGGGTCTCAGAGCACTTACTGTATGCCACTTAGAAAACCAGCATTCGTCTCCCAGGAATTCTGCAATTCAGCAGTTTTTTTCTTTTCTTTTTTTTTTTTTGTAAAATGGCATTTTGATCAATTTGCTTGTTTTACAGGGCACAAAACACAACATGTGTTAATTGATTTTTTTTCTTTTTTCCCCCTGGAGAAACAAATTCATGAATAAATGGCAGCGATGTCTAAAACTACAGAAGCAATTAATTTATATTGTATTGCATGTGCTACAACTATTCGGATGGCTGTGATTATAATTGCACAATATTTCAGAATTATTCGTGAAATATGCCTTTATTGAACACTATATGACACATGCAAATATTGTAATGTGTTGTAATTTCAGTAATATGTTACACCTCTTTATCATTCTGTCAGAAATCGGGTTTGCCCTCTCAGCAAGTATTTTATGGTTCTCCTCCGTTCATGTGACATCTGCCTGAAATACTGGGACTAGAAGTTTTTTTGGCCTTTGGACATCACGTTTTGTTGCCTGGGAATTGCAGCTTCCCCATTGCTCATTTGAATCAGCGCTGCAATGGCTGTATTCCAGTCACAGGAAGTGAACACTGGCAGTTCTCTGAGAGTTGCCAAACTAGGGCATTAGCAGTCTATCCTTCAACTGACCTGTCCTTCCGACAGGTCGACCCAATCTATTTTTGTATGTTTAATGGTTTCCTTTGTGCCTCGTGACTACAATTGTTATTAACCTACTAATAAAAAGTCAGATGGTCTCCCAGGAAATGAAACTCAGTTCTGTTCTGTGGACTCCTCAAATTGACCATTCAGCAGTTTCAGTATTCAATCTCTGTTTTCCTTTTTGAATATAATCATTTTGAGTACCTGCACTCTCAACAAGTTCCCTTTCCAATATCAATATCTGATGCGAAAGATAAACATTAGGAATGACCATTTTGATTATGGTAATTAAAAAAATGAATATAGAGTGTTAACTATCTGCTGTGGTCTGGCTTTGTCTTGTTAAATGGAACTTGCATGTTTTACATTTTGTCTGGGAGAAAGAATGCTAAAATATTCACACACTGGTCGATAACGTATATAAACTGTTAGAGTTAAATGTACTTTGTAATTTTCCTTTTAACTGAACATTTTGCTGTATGGAAAATCTGGCCAATTTGTCACAGTCAGTGTTAAAATGTCATTGCAGGTATGTCCATTGGAAAAAAGCAATACAGAATCATTCACAGGTCTCTTGAAATTCTGGGCCAGTTCAGGAAGCTGTCACAGTGATTTGCAATATCAGAAATGAAAAGTCTTGATGATATAGTGTTTGGGGAATTGGTAGTTTTGGTATTATAATCCATACAGTCCTTCTTCGATCAGTCTGCTGCAACTGTAAAAGGTGATGTCATTGTTGACATCACGTTTTTGACTCCTGACGTGATGCTTCTCAGGAGGTTCCTTTCTCTTTTTACATTTTAGCCACTGGACTGTGGTAATCTGTGGGGATGTGTTTGTATGGTATTGGAAAATAAGGCAATATGAAACACAATGTAGACATGTCCATAGATGCTCAAGATCAATGCTGTATCCAAGCAGTGGCCCACTCTCTGATATCACTAACAGGAATACACACACGTGTGCATTTCCCATTGCTGATAGTGTCCACAAGATTTGCAAAGTACTCTAACAACAATACTAATGAGGAATGTTTAACTTGTATTTCACTGGTGAAACAAATGCTGCACACTGTAGCTCATTTTGAATAGTTTCTTTAGTTATGTTCTCATTTTCCCTTAAAAAAAGTTGAATGACAAAAACTATATATATATATAGTTTAGCTCCATAATTTCTGGGACAAAGACATCTTTTTTTTCTTGATTTGTCTCTGCACTCTACAGTTTTAGATTCGTAATCAAACAATTCCCACCTGGTGTGAAAAATGGTAACTGGAAGCAGAAATCATGTTTCCCTTGCATTGGACATGCGGACGCACTCATCCAGGGAAAGGCTGTGAAAGGCAGTGTCTGAGGAGGCTCAGTTATTCATGGATTTAATGCTGCATGCAGTGCACTTGAGATATTACACGACACACCTGGATGCACACTTTAATTTTAATCTCCAATTTATTGTTCAGTGACTTTATGTTAGCGGCGTAAAATCAGAAATGATGTTCACTGAGGTTCTAATCCTTCCTATTCAGTCACAGCCTTCCTTTTTTTACCCTTTTGTACCTGGTGGAGTTATGGTACACGCGTAAACTGCAGATTCTGATTAATCTCCCCCATATAGCAATCACAAACGGATGACTAGCGAAGCCTTGCTATAAAGAACACACATTAAACTTATTAAAAACCGGGGCTTACGCATATCTTTCACAGTCGGTGATACTTGTTCAGGAATGCATTAAGCTGAAGTGCACAGACTCCACATACTGAAGGAATGTGATTCTTCAGTTATTCTCTGGTTAATTTAGTATGCCGCCCTTCCCTAAGTATATATTATGCTTGAGCATAGATGATTTAAAGATCAGCATACTTAACTTTAGTTTATCTTTTAAGTGGAGTACGCTGATCTATGGGAGAATGTTGAGGATGGTTTCAGTTTTCAGTCTGGAATCCATTCAGCAGCTAATGAGTAGTTTAGCAGCACTATATGATGAGCACAGAGCGATTTTAGGACACACAGGTCTGTATACAAAGGCCATCAGGCCTTAGTTCCTTTAGAAAGTAGAATGCATCTGATTACTAGTGTGTATGAGTCTGGGACTTCTCTAGAAATGGATCTGAAGTCATGCAGATAATAACTGAGCATGTACTCTCTGGGCCTCTAAAAGAACCTGATTAAATTGCACTGGTATCTCTTTTAGCTTGGCCCACCGATTCTTACCAGGGACTAATGTCTGAATTACCCAGTTTGCTTGCATATTAACAACAACAACAACCATAATAATAATAATAATAATAATTAACAACAACAACAATTGAATTGTTTAAAAAAACCATTCCATATCTTGTTTTATAACAAATTGTATATATGAGATGCACATTAAAAAACTGGGACAAAAATGTTGGCTTTCATTGGCTTTTTTGCAAAGCCCGGCGTGGGAGTATGAAAGCGCAGTGAATTACCGTGAGGAGTAAAAGATCTTATGAGGAGTGACAGTTTCAGAAACCATGAACAGTTTCCTCCATCACCACTTTTTCAGCATAACCTGAATTATCTCTCGGACAGGCTAATAAGCTTAGCCTAAAACCACTTACATAGTGGTCCCAAAAATGAAAAAAGGATACCTGCCTTGTGTAGCGGCCATACAAAAGAACATTATATTATTTCATAAATCAAAAAAAGAGATGCATATTCCTTTGCCTACCTTAATCATAAAGGCAGAGCTCAAGTTTCATCTTACTTGGTTGAGGCATATAATATCAATTTGTTTTGCTTTTTATCAAAGGTTTCTGTGTGTATATATATATATATATATATATATATATATATATATATATATAGTAAGATCCATAATGTTTGTGACAAAGATATTTTTTTCTTCTTGATTTGGCTCTGTACTCGATTTGGTTTACTGCACTTTTTATGCACTGCCCCCGTTTCACCATAAAGTTCGGGACCAATCAATGTTATGTAAATGAAAGTAGTCATGATTAGTACTTTGTCGCATATCCATATGTTATGTTATGTCTGTTAATATTTCGACACACACATTCATATGCATGCATACTCATGCATTTCATGATTATGAAACAAGAATAGCATAATAGTTGCATGCAGTATCCATTTTCTACATTGTCACATGCTTGACAGCCCAAATGAAATAATATAAATAATTGATTGCTTAAGTAAAAATTATTTCAACAATGCATTGAGTGCGGTGCCCAATACAGGGTTCTGTATATTTCATTTATTGAATGATCCCCACTACATGGCCTTGATTTGGCACCCAGTTACTCAGAGCGACTTGCTCAGTGAAGTGCGTAAGTGCGGGATTACTAGAATTACTAGAGCAACTGCAAGTACTCGCCACATGCTGTGAATTGTTCATGCACAGTGAAATAATAATGAATGAAGCATAATTTATGTCTCTGTCATGTTCATATGTGGTACTTCAGTAGGGATTGAATACATGTTTATTAGGCGCTTAATGTAAAGTGTGTCCCTCTTTCTGAATCTGGTTCCCTGATAACTTCACAAAGGTTTAGAGGGTGGTCCCTGACCTGATATGGACAGAGGAGGGTTGCTATCCAAAGAAAAAAGTCTCACTGCCTGAAAGGTTTAAGCAGGTCTACTCATCTTGCTAATTAGTCTTTTTTCTGATTTCTTTTTGATTCTTATTCAGATTTGTATTATTATTTTATGATTCTTATTTCTGGATGTGTCTTTCAGAAGCCTTTCTCTCATTTTTAGTAATTCATAATTGTGTTTGCCAGCCTCATACCACTGATACACTGGAATTGTCTCTCCCCGGTTTTAAAGCCATGATTAAACAAATGAACATTTTCAGCGGCATATGAAAACTATTTTTATATTTTAACATAAAAGTTATTTTCTTGTGTCTTTGGCCATTTTTAGTTCTGTGTCAAAATACAATGGAATAGTCTTTGATGGATTTTGTTCCATTATGAAATGTGATTATTCATAGTTGTATTAAGCAAATGAGTTTTGTATAGTTATTGAAGGGTTCTTGCTGTGAGGTAGACCATTATCTTTTAGGATACCATTAGCTTAATGACAGTGCTACATAGTTACAAGTTACTACAAGTTATTTTAAAATGTTACTTTTCATCTTTCTCTTCTGCAAATTATGCGCTGATGTAACAAGGTCTTTGAAATGTTTATGTTCACTTTAGACAGTGGATAATTCATGACGTGCTGAGAATTCTTTTTCATCACTGTCATATGAAGGAAAAGTTCTGATTTTGTTCTTTATCCTGTAAGTGCCACTACTTCATGGACTGATTGAGAAACTGAGTAGCTGATGCACTAACACTCCCACCAGAGGTGCTAAATCCAAAATAAGAGTCCCATCCAACATAAACACCTACCTAACAGCCTAAGCACTCCAATTAGTATGGTTCAATTTGCGTATTGCAAATAGCATTGTGAACATTACATATAACTTTACTTGGTGCTTGGCCTTGTCATTAATACATTTATTTCAATTATTTATTAAATCAACACTTCACAAAAAAGAAAAAATGACAAAATACAAAAACAAATGGAAACAGATGTAATCTATATTAAAACTATGTTCCCTACACTTGGGCTGCAGGAAAAAAAGAAGAAAAAAAAACTCAGCTAATGATGATGATTATCATCATTGATCATCATAAAGGCTTAGCTGATGTTCATGTGGGGCTTACTCAAATCACAATACCATTTCCTCTAACAGAGAGAAGAAAAAAACTACCTTTTTGGCTGTTGTGTGCACAATTAATGCTGATTTGTAATGGTGTGGATTGTAATATTGCAAGCTAAGTTCAGCATCCTAATGGAAGTTAATATATTTTCTTGTCAAACATGGAAATTAAATGTAGAGCTCCCATTTTCACTCCTGTTTTTCCATTCATCTTCTTCATGATGGCAGCATCATGGACGCAGTAACCCTGATTAGTATGAGGCAGTTTGACTCAATGTAATGTTGGATGGTGAAAAATGGCTGTAGGTTGATTAGAAGAGCAAGGAAAATGTTGCACACCTTTTGTCTTGTTTCCGAACTTCAGCTGAGCATGAACAAATAAGTATTAAAAGGATGATGTATTAGCTTCATGTGATGACACTGCAGTTATTCTTCACTATTGCATTAACGATTGTCAACATGTTACAATTTCTTTATAGAAGGGCTTTCCATAAAACCAGACACACCTGGATACACAGATACACTTCTGACTTCCAGGCCAATCTAGTCTCAGCCAGTTATAACAGCATTACTGCAGGAAAATCTCTCACATGACCTTGCCTCTATTTACATTTTAATTTCACATATTGAACAACATTAACACATTTTGCAGTGAGATTGATTTTTTTTTTGTATGGTATCTACAAAGATGTCTGATATCCTTTTATATTTTTTTGTGATAGCTAGGCCTAATTGTTTTCCTAAAGGTTAGGTAGGTTGAAGATTGAAAAGATTGAAAGCTAATGCAAAAAGAGTTATTGATCCTCCTTTAAGTTTAATTAGAGTGTGTAAAAACAGCATAGTGGAAACACATTTGAAACTATTGTTGGACAAAACAAATGGTGCTGTCTGTCTAATAGTCTGATTGTCATCATTACCTTCCCAGTCTATGCCCTACTAAAAGGCAGTATTTTAGCACTGGTGCAAGCGGTCACTCGATGTCCTTGAGCATACTGGAGCCCAGAGAGTCTTAAAATAGTAGATATTATTACACACCCATAAACCCAAAAATCTTTTCAGTTCACACATAAAAAGGTAATGAGAGTCGGAGTCATGAGAGGGAGGGTCATTTTTTGTCGCTGGCAGAAGTATTCTTGTCTATCAATTTAGAATCCGACCTGCCGCTCGATGGGCAATGAACACATGAAATTACTTAAAGAAAAAGGCAGTAAGTCTGTGGTGGTTGTGCCTGTAGGAGGCTGTTGAGTTGGTAAAGAATTCCCAGGAGGCATAAACTCTCCTCCTCTATCACACTGTGCCTTTGCATTAACGCTGGTCTGTTTGGGGAGGCCGTGTGTTTCAGTCCGTTGGCTGACTCTCTGTGCTGTCGGGGGTTCGATTCCCCACCGTAGCCATTTCTGTAGTGTACTTTAATACCATCTCTGTCTGTAACTTGTTTTCTGCTTGTCTGAATGAATACAAAGGGGTGCGGGATGTAGGGCTACACAATATGTTTAATCATGGTGTATTAATCTTAAGTGTCGTAAAAATAACTGCTGGCAGAGTATCAGCCATCTTTAATCTTTTTTTTTTCTTTGATCAGACCTGATGCTGTAGTAAACCACCTGAACTCAAAGGTTACATGAAGCGTTTCCAGGGAAAGGAAACCTCCCCACTGCTATCTATTGGGTGTTGATAAGACAGCCAATCAACAGCCAACCAGTGCAGCTTCCATGTGATTGAAAACAATCATGGTCGCATCGAAGCTGTACGACCTTGCAGCTGATCAACACCCAATAGATATCAGTGATGAAGTTTCTCACACTTCACATGGCCTCACATGTTTGGTTTTTTACTGCTGCATGAGGTATACTGTATCTGTATGATTAGAAAAAAAGATAAGATAGCCGATACAGCACATGGCAGCAATTATTCTTATCACACTTAAAAAAAAAAAAAAAAACATGTGACTAGATATATTTTGTAGCCCTAGCGAGCTGCATCCTTACATTTTGGGGCATCCTTATAAGTCGCAAGCTATGATTTGCATGTTAAAAAAATACAGGTTATGATTAAGAAGTACAAAAACTACAGCTCATGATTAACAAGTCTTGGCATGAAAATAACTGTAAAAATGTTTTTAAATTATTGATGCAGTAACATCATTGGATACTGTATCGAGTTAAATGGTTTCTGTGCTCGATTTTGGTAACCATCCATTATTTGTGATAATATTCACGTACCTGAGACACAAAACGAACTGGTTAAACTGATTTTCAGTTGGAATGAAATGGCTGACATGGTACTGTATGTCTACCTGCATATTCTTTATTGGAATGTGTATAAATCTTGAGTGGTTACCCAGTTTAAAAACCATCCATCAGCAGCTGATTGTGTTGTTTTCTTGGTGAGCTGCAGATTTGTGCTCAGCCCAGGCTGTGGGGGAGTATTTAATGTGCATTTGTGCACCGAATGGAATTATGACGAGTCCAGGACACATTCCGTGTGCAGTAGCAGACACCTCCGTGGCAGTGGGGGTCTGTTTTTTGCCGCGGTTTGCCCGCGCCGTAGGACAACAGTTGCTCTGTCATCATCTTTCTGAAGTTGCTCATAGCGTGAGAATCCCCCATTCATCACGGGAAGGTGCGGGAGCCACGGCAACGGCGTGTTTATGTAGCCGACGGAGCCTCCCGCCGCCGCGGAACAGTGATGTATGAGCCCCCGTCTCAGAATGGATGATGCGTGCACCTGCAGCACGGGAGGCTGGGGGCCGGGGTCAGGCCGCGCTCGCATGAGGGAGCGTCGCGCGGATACGCCACGGAGCCCAGCCGTCCCGACTACAGATTGCGCTGCGCCAGACGGATAAGGCCCAGCGCCACATCTGACACCCGGAGAGATTTATTTTCTCCTCTTTTTTTGCATCGCTGTGATATTCTGTAAAAAAAACAAAAAAAAACAAGTAGACGTTATCACTGATGGGTGTAAGAGGGGTTTGGGGGGAGGGGGGCTCTGCCTGGAAGCTGTAACACACTCCATGTGTGCCGTAGTGCTTTAATATGCAACTGTGGGCAGCTCGTTCCAAAACACACTCCCCCAGCAGCGCGCTGCTTACCGCGCAGCACTCTGGGGCCCGCTGCTGGAAGACATCTGTTGCGTCGAGCGGCACGCGGCGCAGCGAGCGCGCATCTCGAATGGCCACGCACGGGCGTCGCGGCAAACAAAACGAACAAAAATAATAATGATTAAAGAGTCGCAAACATCCAGAGGGATTCACACAAGACCCACTGTCAAAAATGCGGAACTAAATGAGTTTTGCATTTAGTTCGGCGCACTGTTTAAAAATGCTTCGGGGGCTTTAAAATGACGCTGACCAATTTAATAGCTTCTGTCGTGCAGTGGTTTTGTAATACAAGTATCGGAAATAGGATGTGTCCAGAACATTTTCTAAATGTTGTGTGCAGTTGGCGCGGCGGTTGTACTTGGCATTGGTCCATCGTGCTTGGAAAAGGCAATCTGACAAAAAAAACTAAACGCAAGGAAAACCAGGCCAGAGGGAATATGAGGTGCTGAGCAGGTGTGTTATTACTCAGGGAAAAAATGCCACGGCTGTAATTTAATTTATAAACATAAATAAAATAATAGTGCATCTTAGCAAATCTTCAGTCATGCTCCACCAACTGTGGGCGGGAATCCCATTGGGGTGGGGTGGGGGGGGGGGGGGTTGCATAATGAGTTTTGGCATCCCTCATGAAGGGAAAGTGTCTGCAGGGCTTTCCCCACCTGATCTACCATTGCATTTTAGACATTCCTCCAAGCCACAGCAGTGCATTCAGTCTCAGTGCTCTGTCAACAAATTATTAAGAACATGCTCACATGGCAGCTGGTAGTATTGAAAGCCGAACTACCACTTCAGAACTCAATGAGAGTTCAGATGAACATGGGTGGTGTTGATGCTGACCCTCCTTTAAACCACATCTTTGAGATACTGCCCTCCAGACAGCTTCTTCACTGCTTACAAGCAATCCAAAAAGTGATGAGCTTTATAATGCTTTAAAGTTCTTTCTTACGATTTGTGTTCATGTTCATGTTCAACCAACATTCACGTTAAGTGTTCTTTTTTTTTTTTTTGGTGGTACGCACTGTAATTGCATGTAGCACTGAGGTGAACTCTCTTTTTTGTTTTTAATAGCTAATCAGCAATGAAAAATAATTTCCTTGAGTGAGAAGAATAAAATGAAATATGACTGAAATTTGAAATGGTTTTACACAATCAAATGTGCTGTAGCTAAAAATATACATGTGACGCATTATCACAATGGTTTCTTTAAACATTTTGATTTCAAACAAGATGTAATTTATCATTTATGATCACTCTATTTTCTGTGGCAACCCATAGTTTTATTATGCAATCATGCAATTTTAATACTTCTCTCTAAGCTAAGCTACTTTGATACTGAAGTCAAATATATACCCTTTGAACATAGTAACATGTAGGCTATACAACATATACTGTACACAAAGAAGAAATTTGGGATGGTTTTGCTTATTAAATTATTTTTTTCATTTCAAATGCTCCCATGAACTGTATTGTTTAAGTGTGTATGTCATCTTGGTGTTCCACAGAATTTGTCCAATAGACACTGGATACAGATAAAATAGGGGGGAAAGAGGGGTGGAGGCATATTATGTATTTAGGTCTTTTTTCTGTCTGTGTCATTTTTTGATACATTAGTAGCTGTCAGGTGGAGAGTGCTTGACATTCGTTTTCTCAACAGCTCTTTTCATTAAGAGCCTAATGAGCTGGTGCTTATGATGGCGGCATTAAATTTAGCCCAGGGAGATTCTGGCAGCCAGGGTCAATCTTTCACTTTAGGTTAATCTTTGAGACAGTCAGACAGCAAGCCTCCCCTTTATAGGTTATGGTTGTACGGTAGAACAATGATTGACAACGTGTTGCTAAATGATAGTTTCGAATTTAGAAAACAATGTAAAAAAGTAATTTGCATTGAATAAAGTAAGATTTGCGTTTATTTGAAAATGGCATAGCTTTTGAGCCATGATGTTACTTCCTTTTTTCCTGTTTGAACTTGCACTGCTGAACTTGCCTCTGCTGAACTTTGTTTTCCATCGTTTTCCCTTTGTCAACTTTGACATCGGAAATAACCTTTTGGCCTGTTATCAGCATTTTGAATTTCAAGTTCTAACTGCCTCCGATTCGTCCACAAGCTAACTACCTGCAATCTACCAGACTCAGCATAAGCAATGGCTTATTTTGCCCCTCCTGTCTCTCCCATTCACTCTCACCTTGGCCTCATGCTGTGTGAGATCTGTTTATTACTTCCTTCTAGCCTTTAAGCCTGCATCCATACCTTGTGTGAAATTTGAGAGACTGAGACGTTCATTGAATCTTTCTTGGTTTCGGATGCCAAGTAGAACTCTGGCTGTGCCTTCACCGTAAGGTGGGTGGATTATGGGTCATAAATGTAGTCACAAACATAAGCCCCTGGTGCACCACCAACAACCCATTCACGTTTCCAACGGGTTCTGTCCTCTCAGAAACGCACCTGCTGAGAGCCTGTTGAAAGAGCTCTGGTAATTGCCGACTGTTTTGTGAAACATGAAAATAGCAATTCCAAAGACCATAGTTGAATGCATTCCTGGGGTGAGGGCAGCCGACATTGAGGACATTTTTTAAATGCTGGCTGAAGCTAAGCATAAACATTGGCACTAATAATGTCCAGCAATAGGAGATCACTATAAATCATTTTAAACTGTGTTAAGTACCAATACAGATGCCTTGTTCAGTTATTTGCTCACACCTGATTCCCTCTTGGTGAAGTGACAGTAAGCAGGGCATTACCGCCCAGTGCTATGCAGACAATACTCAATTGTACAGTATTTATCAGGCAAACCTGAAGAAGTTGTTTATGTGTCAAAGATGGAAGCCTGTCTCATAGACACTGTCTCAGGGCTGCCCTCTTGTCTGTGTAGGCCTTTACCTGTGTTCCTCTAGCTATGGTGCCATGGATGTATTCTGCCAAGGTTTTCCTTATTGCACACAGGCGCCTCTATCTCTCCTGCTTGACTCTCTGATATATCTAAGCTGCCTAACGATGACATATTTTTTCCTCTTTTCCGTGCTTCGGGGCAGCTGCCCAGAGTGGTAGCCCTAAGACCGACTGAGCACCCTCCTCCAGATGCAGTTGGTTCAGCTCCAGCTGCAGACCTGTTCCCCTGCCTGACACTACCACCCGTTAGCCTTCCAAATTGTCTCTCGTTATGAATAGTCATCTTTGACCGGCTTCAATTGAATATTGTCACGGACATTAATATACTGTCATTTTCCTGTGTATTATACATGTATTATGTGATCAGCCTTTTTCCAATTTAACCATTGCCACCCAGTGGCAGATTGGCTCCCCTTCTGAGACAGGTTTTGCTCAAGGTTTCTTCTGATTACGAGCCAGGGAGTTTTCCCTTGCCATTGTCACCCTAGGCGGGCTCTTGTGTGGTTCAGCCTCAGATCTCTGTAAAGCTGCTTTACAATGCCCTTTGAAAACAGCGCTTGACAAATAAAATTGAATTGAAATTAAATGTTTCTTAACCAGGTATCAGTTATAAAATTGGGTTGGTTTTTTTGGCAGAAAAAAAGTATTATTAATAAGTAAACCCCTGCTGGTATTATAGGATTTAAAAAATTTCAAAATGGCCACTGATAAATTAATCACCATATGTCACTCACACTCATGTCAATATTGTGTATGCTAAATGCTAATAATGTGGATTTATGATACAGAGTCTGTATATGCACTGTGTTGCAGTATTTTCTGTGCAAGGAAATACTGAAACATTCACATTGAGTTGACATTAAGATTTTTCCCCTCTGCTTGTACCGGTGTAACAGTTGTGTGGCACTCTCTTTAATGTGGTCTTGACAAGTATCCATCACCATTTTGCTTCTCCTTTATTTAACCACACAAAACCCCAATTAAGTTTGAAGGAAACTTCTTTTCCAAGGGTCACCTGACATAAAATAACAATGTTACGAAGAGACACAATGATCCAAATGGCAGTAATATACAGGTATGACACAGGTGAGACCATATTCTCAAAAGCTGCCTCAAAACTTTTGCCCAAGGGCACTATTTGATTCACTGTGATTTGGCAGCATTGTAGTCCAGCATTGTATGAACTGCTTTACTTTTCTGTTTCTGGTGGCATTATGGAAGGGGCAGGGGTACTATGCATGCTGCTATTGATTATTTTAGTGAACCCTCCATCAGCAGTGCAAATGTTATACTCCAACAATCAAAAAATCAATCAATCAATCAATCACCCTTTATTAGCACAGTGCCATTTACAAGCACAACAGCACATCACATTGTATATTTTCCTGAGGGAATCAATAAACCAGAAAAAATATCCATTTGAGGCAGTGTGGGAAGAACTGTAAAATCATTCCCCGACCCCCTAAAAGGCGATCAAGCTGAACTCCTGGAAAATGGTGAGACGGAGGGAAGAATCACTCACTTTGACACTAAACACAATCACAGCGGGGAAACAGCCCAGCCTTTTGATTTTTATTTAGTTTTACCTTTATTTAACCAGGTTGGTCAGCTGACAGCTCAATTCTCATTTGCTGGACTGACATATGGAATCAATGTGGGCTGGGAATGCAAGGAATTGTGCAGCTAATCAGATTTAGGGAATGATTAGGTGGCCCTGATATAAAGAGCCGGTTTTCTAGAATGTTGGGTTGATATCCTTGCTCTTTCCAGAATTGCCATGGGACTCTAATGACCACAGTGATTTAGAACCATCTCATCTGAAGGACAGCGCCATCTGCGGCACTGTGTCCCCATCTCTGTGCTGGGGCATTGAATTTATGTTTGGTACAAAGGGAAAGACTGCCCCCTACTAGCCCCCCAATATCTCTTTCAGTGATAATTTGGGAATTAATTATGGGTATATGGTGGAAATGCAAGTGCTTCTTTGCACTGCATTTAATAGGCTGGGTGTGGAATGGTGCAAAAACCTGTCATTTTAGAGCAATCACAAAGTGCCCCAAAGTAGGGGCTTTTAATTACGCTAATGCTTAAAATACTCTTAAAAATCTGAAACAAATTAAATTATGGATATATTGCAACACTCCACTATATCTGGAAGAAATAAGAATTATTTGTGCTGTCAGGTACTTCAGTGTATTATATTGCTGTGGAATGTATTTAAGTATATTTTCAGAAAGCAGCATTCATGTGAATGGAAAACCGTTATAGCACATTTTCACATTTTTTATTGTCTGTTATATGACCTAAAAATGTTTTCCTGTGGTAAGGGCACATAGAAACACACAAGACACTGATTTACATAAAACAAAAACAAAAGATAAAAGGCAGAAACACAACACCACCACCTGTCAAACAAGAGACAGGTGTGCGCAAAGATGCAACAAAGTACCAGTTGAGTTTACTTTTCATTTACAAAGTTTATCCCAGTGGGACTGAGAGATTTTGGGCGGTGTCCCAATGTGAGTGGTTGAAAAGAGTTGTGAAGGGGGTTGGAGGATTCTTGTGTGACTGATGTGCACTTTCGTCTGACTCTGTACAGAGTTCCGATATTTGAGTCTGGGTGGTGACAGTTATTTTGGATGCTTGGTTGCTGATCCTTGTAAGAGTTTTTCCTGCTTTTGACTCTGAGGGAGTTGTACCAAGATGCAATGTGGAAAGTGAGGGCAGATTCTACTAGTGACTAATAGTCACTTAATGACTAAACTGTCATTCCTGATATTAAAACTGATTCCTGATTCCTTTGATCCAGATCAGAGTGTTCACATACTGCTTGTAATTCTTATAGCCTGTCCAAGTCTGACCTCTGTATGCTTCTAGAGGTGGACATATCCGGATACATCATCAGGTGGCCCAAAATGGTTTTTTCACTTTTTTGGTTATACATGAACATACTGAGAAACTGAGTGGGTCGTGATTAGTGTAAAGGCTTGAAATGTCATTCTTACAGCATTTGGTGCATAACAGTCATACTGCACAAGAGAGCAGGGAGAAAACAAAGAATTGGCCGTATGGCTATCTAAAAGAGAATGGAACCGAATCCTGATTGGCCCGCGCACAGTCAGACCTTCGTCACCCTGCCACCCACTTTCCACAATGCATCACATGCCTTCGTGCCATGTGCGTTAGCACTTCTAAAGTACCTAAGTTGATTCAGGCATGAATCACTGCTCATGCCGTGTTTGCAAACTGGTTTGCATCATTAAAAAAGGTGCTCAAAGTACATGTTTTGCGCATCAGGGATTTAGATGTCATAAAGTCTAAAAAATGCCATATCGCTTTATCTGAACATCCTGTAAGGCTCAGAGACCCCCTCTTTCCCACCTTTTGTACAAAAACCATCACAATCTATGGGTCTCCTGGCACAAGTAATCAGAGTCAGAGTGATTCATCCCACGACTTGATTCATAGCTGCTCACAAAGCCCATCCCCGGTGACATTTTAGCAGTATGATTAAGACCAAAGCAAAGCAATTAATGAATGTAATGGTGACAGTGACACCGGCATCATTTCAGTTGTGCAGTACACAAAGGAGCAATCAACAAGCCTTAATATTGCATTTGTTTTCTCGCCATGCATGCCGAGAGTGAATTCATCACTGTCCTCGGAGAGTTAAAATTATAGTGCAGCTGCCAGAGCCCCCCGAAGAAATGTCAAATACTTAGTTAGCGTGCTGTTTGAAAGAGATCAATGTGTCTTTCATAGCCCCATTTCTATATTCCGATTCCCTGGCAAGTAAATGGAAAGGCCAAATAGCAAATATACAATCCCTGGCAGACAGGTTAATAACTTGCTTTCCTGTGGATACCTCAAATTGGGTTCTATTGACACCTGCTATTTCCCTTTAGATTGAGTGAAGGACCTCATCAAATCAGGGGCAGGGTAGTTTGAGGCAAATGGCTGCCTTTAGGAGTGATTTAGAAGTTTTGTTTTGAATTTGTCTCTTCTTTTTTTGTTTTGTGAGTTTGATATTTTTTGTTTTCCTGTCATTATTTCATTTATAGGTTCTTCAGTTCACGGAATTACATAAATCTAAGGTGTTTCAGTTATAGTTCTTCACAACACATAATAAACATAGCAGAGGTTACAGAACACTTTGGTAGCCAAATCCTTGTAATCCCTCCAGTAGGAAGAATTATATGCGAATGGGGAGAACTGAGAAGAAGTGAAATGCACTCACTTGACTATCTATTTCTACAGCAGACCTGGATTTATATTGATTCTTCTTCGTTTGAAAGTCCCACAAGCTACTTGTTTGTAACTGTATCCCTTAATATCCCTAATTTATAACGTATTCATGAGTAAAACCTTAATGTTTGGTTAACTTATTAATGTTGAATGTTTAATTTGTGTGGAGACCTCAAACAATTTTATTATTGAGAAATATCTAGATCAATCTTGTATTGACAGGAATATACAGTAGTGACAAGATTCTGTGCTCAGATTTTAAAAAAGGACATTGTCTCGCCCCATTAGTCCTCCTGAGGATATTATCAAGGAAGAACAATAAATCCATGTAGAACATTAATAATATTCAGATTTATAGTAGCAGCACCATGAAGTGTCAACCCAGTGAATCATCATTTATCACAGACAAACTGCATCGGTTAATTTCCATGATACAGTGTGTATCATGTAAATTAAAAGGAAATTAAAATGTGAAATTAAAAGTTGGTAAATATTTTTGTCAAGACGAGTTTAATCAGTTTAATTCAGAGAAACCAGGTGTCAGTAATTGAAAAGCAGAAGATTTAGAGCTGAGGTCAAGTTATGCGAAAGAGTGTAATATTAGGATGCTGATTCAGAAATGCACAAAAATAATGAAAAATGGCAACAGGGATTTAAGGAGTTCTGACGACCACAGCCCAGCGGATTTTACTTAATCCAAAAAAAAAACTGAAATAAGAAAAAAAATATGAGCACTGTCTCAAGAACAATTATCAGTGAGCCAGCGTGATACACATTCTACCATCAATCGCATGCTTCTTCAACAATTCAACATGCTGGCCAACAATTTTATCTCAGCAGGTAGAGAGCTCGCTAGAACTGCTGCAATGAAAAGGTGTCATACGCCTTTTAGCACACTAACAGTTTACAGCTGTGTGTTACTCTGAGATCAAACAAGGCTTGCTAACTCACACATGCAACTGTACAGTACGCTTTTTGCGCAACCGAGTTGGCTATGCTAAACTTAAGACGCTAAATCTGCATTAAACACGCCGTTGCTTGGCTGTCTCTGGATGGTATTTTGTCTGCAGCCCTCCATTGTATTTCCTTCGTTTAGGTATTTTTAAAACTTGTGTTTAGCTGAGATGTTCTGCGTGGGAGCAACAGTAAGGATCCATTTACACAGACATGCCGCTAAATCACCACGGCCAGCCATGGCAATAACAAGCGAAACGGTATTCATTCATCTCAGAGGGTGCTAACGTATTCTTCTGCGAAATATGCAGAAAAGTTGCGCTCAGCGCATCTCCTCACGCCGCGTCTCCCCGGGCGCCATGACTGAAGGACGGGTCCCTGCCGCTGTGTGACGAGCCGGGAGCTTCCGGCGAGCCGTTCTGCTGATCCAGCTTACCGTCAGCCGGATGGGAGGCCCGGCGCTAATGCTCTGCCAGTCAATGCCAACTTTGATGACAGTTTGTGATTCGCAGTGCGTTTTTCTAGGTGCGTGAAAGCACCCCGGTGTCAGAGAAGCAGAAACATTTTCCTCTTTCTCCTGCGCTGGAGGTTGTGTTGTTTTTTTCCGCAAGGAAAACACATTTTTCAGTTTCCCCATCCCTGCAGTGGGCAGGGTCTAACTGCAGTAATATCATGGCGCAGTTGCAATGAATCACAGAATGAATTGATATTCCCGTTTCAGAGTATAATATATAACTGAATGTATTTTACTGAAATGTTTAATGCTCATTCTCAGGAAACATACCTCATTTTTGTTCGATTTAGTAAATTACATGATTCCTTGAGTCTTCTTTGAAAATATAATACAGTATATTTGATTTTGTATTCCCTATATTTGATTTCTTATTCTGCATAGAAATTAATCAGCCTATTAGTGACAAACTGTTTGATATCGCCCATTGGGGTGAAATGAAACATTGAGAGATTTAAGTGCTTCTAATCATGTAAAAGAAATGAAAAAAAAAAAAAACAGATAGTTGAATGATGCAATAGCGGGTAATCCATAATCCAGGAAATCAGTACTTTGTATGCCATCTATTCTATCCTCCTCCTTCGGGAACAACCCCCCCCCACCCCCCCGCCACCTCAAATAAATTCTGCTATTTCAACTTTAATACCTATCTAAAATGATGTTAATGTTTTTTTTTTTATTGTTGTTTCTTTGTTTGCAACTACTTTCTGTTATTCCTTTTAAATTAAGTCTCCAGGCAGTTGTGTTTAGTGCATTGCTCTGATTGGGAAATCAATCTAATTGGATGGTAATGGCAATCTGTACTTCTATATCGATTCTCCAAGTGGTTGCCATGGTATCTCATAAAGCTGTGATGATGTGGTCAAGGTATGATTAAAGGGAACAGATGATCATGACTATTCCATTTCCCTGATGCATGAAAAACGTCAATTTACCATTGAATTGCAGGTTTTCTGATTGTTGTCAGATTTTTTGTGTTGCTTTCCTGTTTCCACTGTTGGTCCTACCACCATCTCAGTTTGAATCGTTTTAAGGTGTCACTAGTTCCTTCTCTTGCCTTGTTTTTGTTGCCAGGTGTCACAGATAGAATGAAAGATGTGAAGAGAATCTGTTTATTATTACACATGGGATGTTTCGGCTGCCTTGGCTTTCATAAAACAAGAAAACAGAAAGATACATTTTGTAAATTCTATAAAAAAAAGGAGGGTACAAAAATATTCAGAAAATGGGAACAAAAATGTATTTTTGGTTAAATGGTGTTTTGAGTTTTGGTTTTTATTAGGCACAGAGCCATGGAACATTGACAGTACACAAAGGATGATGGGAGTTTTCTATTTAGGCTGTGTATCAAATACAAACATTGCAGATAGGTTTTCTTGTAATGCTGACAATATGTATTACAGCTGGAACACAAAAAGCATATGCACCACCTTTTCGTAGTCCTCGTTGCCTGTACTTTTCCATGCTCACCCTCGCCTGTTACCTGTGGATTGTAAGGGCTTTAAATGGATCCTTCATTTTGTTGTTTTGTCATGTGGTGTGATGAAGGCTAACATGGCTTCTCCTACTGCTCCTGCTCTGTGGACGAGGGCCGGGTCTTCCTGAAAGACAAACCTCTCTTTTGGAAAGAACTGTTATTACATGGGGAAGAGATGACCACTCGGAACCATTAAGTAATGTTTGACATTGACATTGCTGTATAAGAGTATCAGTGCACCAAAACCAGAAAAATACAACTGACACCTTTAGAGAATCCTGTCGAAGAGCAGAACCCTACTCTGCTGGGGTACTGTTTCCATGATTTTGTTCACATGATTGATCATTTTAAAAAATTTCAAGCTGTTTAAATATACATGTGAGCTTGCAGATTTTACATATATATTTATACAGCTTGACATTTATTGAAATAATTCAAGTCTTGAGGAAAAACATTGAGTCATGACTGCAAATAAATAGTCATAAAATAACTTCTTAAAGTCCCCTTACTGATTTCATGTGTGAGTGTGAGATTTAATGCCAGGAAGTCGCCTCATTTTCTGTGTGCTTGAAATAAGACCTTATCATGAGTCACGCTTATAAGTGGCTTATAAGTTATAAGATAAAAAGACACATTTGCAAAAAAGTAATAAAAGTTAATAATAATAATAATCATTAAAGCTATGTTGAAAGGATCTGACAGTAGAGAGTGTCGGTGGGAATAAAAAAGCAGAATAATGCAGTAGTATTTCATTAAATAATTATTTCATAATTAGGAAGTAATAAAAAAAAAAATACTACCGGATGTTAGAACTGCAATCATAAAAAAATATTATATCTATAGTTACAGATACTGCAGGGCATCCCCTCTAAGGTGGAAGAAGAACATATCTCTACATATACTAGAGGTGCAACAGATACTCTAAATGAACATTCACTATATGACCAAAAGTATGTGGACACCCCTTGGTCTTGGGCTGTTTTTCCTGGTTTGGGCTCAGCACCTTAGTTGCAGTGAAGGTAAATCTATAGCAGAAATCACATTCTAGATGATTCTGTGCTTCTCCGACAGTTTGGGGGAGGCCCTTCCTGTTTCAGCATGTCAATGCCCCCAGGCACACAGCGAGGTCCATATAGAAATGGTTTTGTCAAGAATAGTGTGGAAGAACTTGACTGGCCTGCACGGAGCCCTGACCTCAACCCCATCCAACACCTTTGGGATCAATTGGAAAGCCAACTGCAAGCCAGGCCTTATTGCCCAATCAGTGCCTGACCTCACCATTGCTCTTCTGGCTGAATGGAAGCAAATTCCTGCAGCAATGCTCCTATATCTAGTAGAATGTTGTTATAGCAGAAAAGGGTGGACAAACTCCATATTAATGCCCATAATTTTGGATGAGATGTTGAATGTCAGATGTCCACATACTTTTGGCCATGCAGTGTAAATATATGAAAAAATGGATGGGGATATATAAAGGGAAGCTCTTAAAAACGCGGGTCTAAAACTCCAGTACTGGAGGGCCACCGTCTCTGCTGGTTTTTGTAATTTCCTTTCGATCAGCAGCCAATTTAAGCCTTAGAAACAAGGTTTGCAGACTCTTTAGCCAATCAATGACTCAAATTAAGTACTTAAATGCAGAGGCACATCAAAAACCAGCTGAGCAGCCCTCCAGGATTTGAGTTTCAGATCCCTGTCTTAAAGTAAAACACATTGCATGAAAAAACCCTCAGCAAAAAGGCTTTCATTTGAATATCTTTTTTTCCGACATTCTGTTGAATTATTATCTTCTAATTGATAATAAATTCCTCATGAACGCATGCTGCTGTATTAGATATAAAATTCTGTGCTGTGGCTTTTAATTTTAATTTCCGTTTAACACCACAATAAATGTTAAAGGCGCAAACAAAAATATTTCAATTAAATTTTATTACTGTTCTCCATTTGAAAGGACCTTGCCATTCAGTGAAGACCTTTCATTAAAACATTTTGCAACTATGATTCTCTTCAGTACCATAACTGTTTCTGCCAGTGAGCTCTAGTGAGCTTACCATTGGAATGAATGTTATTAAACTTACAACGCATTTATATGAAAGCTTGCTTAGAAGAACTGCATTGGCCCTGTTTTGATAAACAGCAATATCATTTTGGCTGATGCAATAAGAAACCAATAGCACTGATGGCAAGCATGTTTCTGCGGGCATTAATTGCCTAATAAAGGTTAGTGTTTTTTAAGTAACTGTTGAGGTTCCACAGGTGAATAAGAAAACTACTGTTTTCCACCCTTATAAATTATAAGCCACTTAGCATTAGTCACAGTGGATGTTCTCTTTCAAATAAAATTGACATTTATTTTCTATAACCTTCTGTTAGCCAGAAAGCTGGTTTGTGTGCTTTTTATAACATATTGGATATGGGGAAGGCAGCACGAGAGACTAAAGCGAGCTGTTAGCCGAGCCCCAGGGTTAAGCTGACCCAGACGCCTTGGGGCTAAACGGCGTATGCGTTGGATTTCAGACCCTGACACTGGCACATGCTCTGGGCTGTCAGAGGTCTGGGGATTTAGCTCTACCATCAGGACCCATGTCCTCATTACCACTGGAAAACCAGGCCTGATCCATGTCCCAGGACCTGCAAATTCCACGGCACATCAAAGTCTTAAGACGCTGCCAGGTGCATCCATGTCCCATGACCTCTGAATTTTTTGTGTGTTAGAGCTAAATCCTCAGACCTCCGACCCTCATCTCAGACCAGCACCTGGGCCTGAAACACAGCAGGTAGGTATCCTGCCCAACACCAAAGCACACGTATCGAGGTGACTCTGGGGCACGGGTAGGAGATGTGCCCAGTGCCCACAAATTTCATCTGTAATGTTGCCTTTTCTCTGGTCCAATAATTTCTTCCATCTTTCTATGTTAAGGTTGAGTAGCTATAGCTGTAACTTTCTTGTATCCTGTTGAAACGGACCCTACCAGCCTCTACTGACGGTATTGTTATAATTGATTCAGTGGCTGTTTGAGTTAATGTATACAATGGGACCTCTGAGATTCAATAGGAACACTGGGGATAGAGGTGGTTTTGGACTTTAAATTCAGCAGTAACCTTGACCTTATATTGCATATCACTTTTTCATATCTGCTTTCCAGACACATCATTTTAGTGTTCCTATCTTTGTCTCTTTTGCAAACTGTTTTAATTTGCTCTGGTTTTCTGTTATGACTGCAAAGTGCCATTCTTTTTGGTTTAATGCTTGCGTTTTGCTTCAGTGATAATGAAGAGCTTAATACTGACAGGCGTAATTGTTCATGCTGTTCCAGGTTCATATTGTGTTTAATTGACTGGTCAGATTGTAACACTGAGGCTCGGATCCGAAGCTTTACTGTACCTTGAAATACACTCTCTGAGTATTACCCAATTGTTCCTTATGCAATAAATATTCCCTGACCAATTAAAACTACATTTATCAGTTCAATTGCATAAATGCCCTGCTGATGTAGCAGACAAGCCAGTCTTGGAAACGCACAGACTATGCAGATTAATTTAAGTTATTTGGTTTCATGGTTGGGTCTTGGCTCATGTGCTCCATATACTCTGCTTTTCTCCAAAGTGTCTTTTTCCCACCTGCTTGTTTTTTAAATAAATTTACAGGCACAAAATACCAGGATAAGGCATCTGATTAAAATATCAAGGATGCAAGAATTTCATGGATTCCCAGATTTACTGAAGCGCACCAGCCGTGATTATATTATAAGTGACTATGCACAATGAGCCAAAATCCTGTCTCTATGATTGACAACCAACCAAGCCACTGCCGTTTAACATATGCCTATCATATGTGGACTGCAAAATTTCTAGTATGGAATGCTCCGAATATACAGTGACAATAATTACCGGCCGTACAGCTTCAATATGTTTGACAACAAGGCATCACGTGGAGGCTGCGTGGCCGGTATACTGCATGCATGGTTATTTCACTAAAAATATTAGGCAATTATCATTACTGTATTTCGTCCAGCCCGATAATACACAATATGTAGCTCAGTATTTAGTGGTTAGGCTCCAACACTCCAGCATTTTACATATGTTTTTGCTTATCCATGTTTCTCATTGAGATAACATTTCACCTTCAGCACCATTGGCCTCGGCCACATTCTTACCCAGAGCCTGGCACTATTCGGCACACCTCCCATGGAAGACGGACAGAAACTAGATCAGACTGTAGCCTGAGGGGGGGTCCACATCCTCGATTTGTCAGGGTATCCCAGGGGGTCCTAGCTCCATTCTCCTTTTGGAGGCAGTTTTACCACCTTGTTTTCTGCCATTGGCTATCACAGCCGGACTACATTTGGAGTATGCCATTCTTTGGAAAGCATCCTACCTGCAGAATAAACTTCTTGAAGCCAATCAGCTTCAAGCTAAACTGTGAGAACTTGCATCACATGATCATAAAATAGAACGTTGTACACCAATATATGCACCAATATCCAGGAATTTGGACGAATGGATGGAATTTTCCCATGCCCTTTTTATTTGTACCCCGCAAACACACTTATTTTTTTGCTTGACCCAGTGTAAAATTTTTAGTTACATGAACTTGGTCATTCTAGATTTTGTAGTTGAATGGAGTAATACACTATAGTTAACAAACTACAAATATTTTGCTGGACCCATTAGACTTGTTAGCTGAACAGCTCAATATGGGTTAATACAACTAATCTATAGCTGTGCCACCATAAAACGCTCATCATCAGAGCTTAAAATGTGTAATCCAAAAAACCTAAATTGAGGCAACTTAAAAAATACATTGTAATCAGTTTGCAGTTGGAGCAGCCTAACATTTGTTTCCGGTGTAATGCATTATGTGTATATTTTAGGAAGATGCATTTGTTCACATTCACTCATGCTTTTTAAATCTTTCACACAAGCGCAGACACACACGAGCACATACAAAAACACGTACACAAACCCAAAGAAAGGTTTCTGTAAATTTTGTTAGGGAATAAAAAAAAGATAACCAAATGGTTTTATTTCATGTTGATACATTCTTGGACAACACCACAGGATAACTTGCATGAGTGGCCAAACGTAAATGTCTCAATATTTGCACATAAGCAGCAAGGGCAACATGAATATACTTAGTACAAACAGTATAAAACATACATGCTTTTTAGTTTTTTTTTTTTTTTTCAATATGTATTTATCCTTTTTCCACAATTTGTCAATAGTTGCGGGGCAACTACAATTACTCCAAGACAAATTAAAGCCATATTCTGCCTTGAGTAAACAAATATCTGAAAATGAATGCAGAAGAAAAGAAACAAAAACAAATAAAAAGTCAGTCAGAATATTCATCCAGAGCAGATTGGCGTTACAGCCTCGTAAAATATTTATATTCTTTGATATCTTTTTTTAACATCAAACATATCAGGCATGCATTGACAACTGCTACGTGAACACCTTGTTACACCTGGAATACCACCGATCACTGGGGTTTATCTAAGTCCAACTGTACATGGACTAAAGCTTTCTTGCAGTCACTGGACACAGTTTATGGTCAATAAACCCTTACAGAATATTCAAAACATTTAAAACATGTGGAACCACCATGTGGAACACTTACACGCAGATTGGGGGGGAAAAAATAAGATTTTATGTTTACCTCAAAAACCAAGTACAGTAAAGGTAATTCAATTCAATTTGATTCATGACTATCTCAGAGAAGAATATGGCTTTAATATTATGTGCATCCAAGAAGCAAGAAAAAACAAAAAAACAAAATTAACATCAAACGTAACATGTATGCCAAAAAAACTCACAAACTTTTACAGGAATTTTGGAAAACTTGCAGTTTGGAGGAACATGTACAGACAAGAAATGGCCTCCATGAGATGGCCCCTCTGCTGATTCACGAGTCCGGAATCACTGGAGGGTTCAGTGAAATCAACCCCAAGGCTACCCTGAGGAGTCGGGGCGTGTCTGTAAACAGGGGGGGTGGGGCTTGGGGAGGGACGGGGCTGGGGGGGTAATGGGCTGTTGTCCCATTGTCCCTCTCTGTTTGTTAATTTAACAGCAGTTAGCTATTTTTTAAAAAGATGGTTTCTTTGCTTTCTTTCCGCTGTTTAGTTTTTTTTGTTTTGTTTTTTTTTGATTGTTTAAAACTTCTTTCAGGGTGGAAACATCATCTGATATCTTCTGATAAGAGAGAGACCCCCCCTGCCAGGAGTCCAGCCACTGTCCCTGGGGGGGGTGGATTGGCAGCATAGAGCAGGGACACAAATGGCCTTTTTTCTCTTTTTGCCAACAGGGTAGGAGACCAGGCTTTTCTTCTCCATCTCTGCTGATGGATCCCTTTCAGATCACAAGGTCATTGTAGTTCACATACTTTTTCTTAGCTGCTGGACCTGGGGTGGGAGACAGTATCAAAGTGGGTGAAAATGGCTTTTACTGTGGTCATACAGGTTAAAATGGATGTTTTGAGGTGTGTGTTGAACCTTTAAAGTCATACTTCATCCATTGTACTTTCAATTCAAATTCTGATTGTTCTTATTAACATAATGTTGTGTGGCAAGCAAATGTGTTTGACATTGTTGCACATTCTGTAACAGAAATGCGAACAAATAAATTCAAATATAGACAACACGTGTGCCTCATCGCTGCGTTCAAAATAGTTCATACACATTTACAGTAAGAAGGCTGTTCCTCACATCTCATTCCCATAAATTAACTCACTCAATGCAGTTTTCTGTATATATGAAGGCACCTGTTGTTGAGTGCTTTAAAGCAAGCATTACAGCTGTTGTTAGAAGTGTTCTGATGTGTCTAATGTAACTCATTTAATAAAAAGAAAAAAAACAGTTATGATACTGAGTGATATTTTATTTTAACTACATGCTGTAATGCTTCCACAACACTGTTATAAGCATGGGATAACACTTATAACAGCTTGTCTTCATAATATCAATGCATGCAGCAGTCATTTGTAACATTTTTGATTACAAAAAAATACAAAATGCACAGTGTATGAAATGACAGTGACATCATTTCCTTGCCACTGTCACCATTGGCTCGGTAATGGCGGTCTGGGGCACAGGCCTGAAATGTCTGATAAGCGTTTTGAGACACTGAGCTTTTGTGAAAAAAATGCTATACAAATGAAACCAAATTGACTGATTTACTGTAACACACTATTGTGACTGGCTATGACAGATGTTATGCCATGCATTTTACAATATAGGCTATATAGCAAGTATTCTAAGTTACATCACCAAATGTTGGAAACTCTGCTATACCATCCTTGAAGGGAACAGGACATTTTCCTTGAGTTTTTAGTGCAGACATTTTTTAATCTAGAGACTTTTAGGATGTCCCTATCCATCTTTGCCTTCTATTTCCAAGTACTGTGTGAAGTGACGAGAGCTTCCAGGCTCACAGCCACTTCTCAAGACTAGTCTAAGCTCTGTTTGCAATATATTTACAAAACATCAAAATATATTACACTTTAGCCCCAAGATACATGTAACCATTAGTGGGTTGTCATGTGGTATACTGTGTGTACAAAAATGGATTGTAAGCTGTTTCCTATGAAAGAAAGTTTGCCGCAAAATAATTAACCTGTTCATTCAAAATTGCTTCTGGGTATCTGGCATTTATTTATTTATTTTTAACTGAATTTAGGCAGTGGAATACAATGCATATTGCACATGCATTGCTCTCTGATCTCTTCTGGCATTTTAACATAGGATCTGGCTCATGATATACAAATAACAATTGAGAAATACTCCTCTGGTTGGGGTTGCCATGGAAACAGAAGCTTAAATAAGCTTATTTATACTGTAGGTACAGCAATATATACATACCTACACAGAAAAAAAAAATCCAAAAGAACGGATACACATTTCCTTGACCATTTCTACTATGACTGGAACCTCAGGTATTATGGCACTGGGAGAATTAGAATTTTATTTTAACACAATAGCAGTGAGGGGACATTCATGAAACACAATCAAACAAAATCCTTCTATTGTCAAAGTGGCATCAAACAATGTCAGTATGCTGTCAGTACGTGATAAACCATTTACACTTTTTTGAATTTATGTTTTGTTTTTGGTTAAGCTTTAGACGTGAATACAAAGCGTTGTGTCCATATTGTTGTGTTCTTTTTGATGAAGAAAATGTTGTACATTGAAGGGAGCGGGAGGGAGAGCGCATGAGCTTGTGTGCTCGAAAGATACGCTGGAGGAGAGACTGAGGTGAAAGTTCCTTCAGTCACTATGGTGACGATTCACTGGGGAGAGAAAGCAACAGCACAGGAGGGGCCCGAATGGCTAAAAAAGGGAAATGCTGTGGATAACTGCAGATTCATTATTTACAGGTCACACAGAAACCACAGCACATACATGTGAATCCATAAATATGGGTACATAATATGAACTACAATAAACCTTCAATAAACCATAAACTCCTTAACCACTCCATTTGTGGAATCCCCCTTCCCCCCAGTAGTATGGTACAGACTGCAGAGTTGTTATAGTTTCCCAGAAGTCTGTGGGTATCCATTACCAGGATACTGGAGCTGCAGCAAGGCTGGCACAGTCTCATAGCACTGTGTTCTCTGGACCTTCACGGTTCATCTTTCTCAATGATCAACTTCATGTTTGAGTGTAATTTAAACTCCCCACCATCTCACTTACTACACTCGTAGTGCTGCCAAAACACAAGCTTCGCTGACTGATTATTTTGGTCAAACAGAGAGAAAAACAAGACAAAGAAGAAAAAAAAATGGTTGTGGTATCTACTGAGGGATTTCTCGAAAGATCTGCTGTACCAGCATTACTTATCCACCTGTTAGTAGCTGCTGCCCCCTATCCCATTTTATTTATTTCCCCGTTTCCTTAAGTTCAGAGTAAAGAGATATCCCTCATGTGATAATTTATTTTTGGGAAAGGAGAAGTGGCAAATGTCCCCCACTTTACATCCTATGATAACAGATGCTGTTTAGAACGCAAATGCAGCCAGCAGCCATACCACCCTGTACCTTTCTATTCAGGCTAAGCAGGGCTGGGTTTGGTTACCACTTGTATAGCAGACCTCAGAAAACTAAAATCCAAAGAAATGATTCACTGCTTCTATTAAAAAAGACAAGAATTTGCATTGACGTATCGAGTAATTTCTACCTGGGGTATTAAGTGAATTCTATGAGCCTGTCGGATATCTAGTTTTTAGATTTACCACCTTTGGGAAACAGACAATATCTTTTCATCTTGGAAGCTTGCTCATAGTCCAGGCAATGTCACTCATGATTTAATAGCTTGCTTTCTTTTTACCATAGGAATTCTCTCTATCCCTGCTTTTCCCTGCACAAACATCAAAGGAAGCATCCTTGGAGCAATTAGAGTCACACAGAGGGTCTTGCAAATGTATACACAACGTGGGGTGTCCAAGGGTTTTCTTTCCTTTGCAAGCTTTATTACATTATTACCTCCTTGAGAGAAACAGAACCCCCCAACTATTGGGGGCCAGAGATCGGTGTGACCAGACAATGCCTTTCAAAGATCATGTTCCTTTGATTTTAAGTTTGAATGCAATCAGTGACATTTAATTGAAATCATTCACTGAAATCTTAATGTTCTATACAGATAATGGTTGTTGAGGCCTGAGAGATGAAAGCTACATTTTCAGTTCCAGTTTCAAGAGGAAATCAACATGATTTGCGTGATTTGGTTTTGTTATATGGAAAATATTTTTCCTGAAGATGGCGATTCAGAACCTAAACACCTCGATCCCAACTTCCCCGACAAGCCTATCATTCCGAGTTTAACACAGCCATTTTTAGTACAACCAATATAGATTTCCTCCATATTTAAAAGCTTAACTACATTGAACCTATTAACATAATATTCAATGTTCATATTCATTGAGACAATTCAGCTTAATAATCATTATAATTAAGTTTATTCAACCAGTAATCTTTTTTAATGTATACTAAAATCTTTTGCAAATTGTCGCTTCAGTAGTTTTTCTAGACCAAATAGACACGCAGTGCCCCAGTTCAGTGATCAGGGGCACTTTGCTTAAGAAGGTGATGTCCTTCCGATGAGATGTTAAACCGAGGTTCAGACTCACTGGAGTCATTAAAGATTTCATGGCATGTTTTGAAAGAGTAACAGTGTTAAAAGCCCAGTGACATGGTCAATTCCCCATTAAACTCCCTCTCTCCATTTGGCCACCTCATTAACCCCTAAATCTGCATAGAGATGATGAGGCAATACACTCCCTAGCATTCCCTATGTACACTGATTCCCTTGGTCATCACTGCAAAAGAGAAATGAGTTTGCCTACCTGGTGTAATAACAATAATAATAATAATAATACATTAAAAGCAAAGATGAAACGGGTCTTAAATAATTGCATTGGCTGTTAAATTATATGCCATACAAAGGCCCCAGGTTGAGGTAGTTTTCACGTAGGCTAACTGATACGTTAAAATAGTTAATAGGGCCTGATAAAATCAACTAAAGTCTCTCAAATTCTGTTTTATTTTTTCCCATTTTCAGATTTTACGGCTATATGAGCTTCAAAAAGAACAATTGCAGTTGATTTATATGCTACCCCCCCCCCCACCCTCCCCCCCATATTTCTATTACAGAGGTTTTGTTTGGGTAATTTTGACCCGAGAATAACAAGGTGAAATAAAAGTGTTAGAAATGGTAAAATATGAATGGAAAACTGACTGGCCTTTGTAAATATGATTTTACTCCCTGCCACATTTCCTCCTTCTCTTATTTGCACTTTCTTGTGTCTCGTTCCACTAGTCTCACAGCTCTACTCAATTTTGGACTTTTCACGAATAATCTATTGAATTGAGTAAGGTCTCAGCATCTCAAGCCAGTGCATGCACACACCCACACGCTTTCACACTCAAATACTGTTCCTTTGCAAAAAATTGAATCCCAGAACCCTCCTGACCTTTCTTTTTCCAAGACATACTCACCACCTTTTACCCTCTATAGTGTGATAAATTGCACCCAAAACATTTTATATATAGTTGTATATCACAGCATGTGGGTTTCTGCCTTTTTACCCACTGTAGTGTGAGAACTTCAATATTTTACAAAAACATATTTTCCCAGCACTACACCCCTCACAGCTGCACATAGTGGGGGATGGGAAAAATAGATAAATACTCTGCATCAGAGTGTGGGTCGGCACACTGTCAAAGAAGTCAATATGAGCAAATGATTCAGTGTTCAGAAGGCCCTGGAGCTAATTTTGCACGACACTGATAAGTGAGTCAGAGGAGGTGTTCGAACAAGAGGACAATATGGAAGCCTCCCAGCCAGCAGCACAGAGGTCATGCATTTCCAAGAACAGCCAGGTTGAATGGTCCTCAACCCCAATGAGAGTGCCACCATGTTCAGCTGCCAATATAATAACGAAGGTCTCAGGGCCCACATGTATGGTGGTGTGACATGTCAGTGACATCATGTCTGTCTGAGTCCTGACTCGATTCAAGAAATTATTCATTACTGATTCCTGGCTTGATTCAAAAAATTATTCTGAAAATGACCAACCGTGTTTTGGGAAGCAGCGGAAAGACACTGAAGAGACACATTTACATGCTTATTTGGGGATCCTCGTTCTGGCAGGGGTCTACAAATCAAAAGGAGTGTCAATGACAGTGGGCGGCAGTGTAGCACAGTGGGTAAGGAACTGGGCTTGTAACCGAAAGTTCAAAGGTTCAATTCCTGGATAGGACACTGCCGTTATACCCTTGAGCAAGGTACTTAACCTCAATTGCTTCAGTATATATCCAGCTGTATAAATGGATGCAATGTAAAATGCTGTGTAAAAAGTTGTGTAAGTCGCTCTGGATAAGAGTGTCTGCTAAATGCCTGTAATGTAATGTCATGAGTCAACAGTCTGTGGAATGCTGAGACAGGAAGAGCCATTTTTGGACTCATGAAGATCTCACAGTTAACATGATATAACAGCTCCCTGCCTTCATAATAGTGAACTTTTCTCCAAAACCGAACGCCACATTCATAACTATGTTACTATGTGGTCATTCAAAGGTAAATAATAACAATTAACCCTAAATATTGTTTATGTTGTTAATAATTCAGATGAAGATACAATATATTGGCTATTTTAAGATAAATTTTACAATTGTATTGTTATAAAATCTAAATTGATGGCCCAGTTCAATTTGACCCAGCGGACAGTACATCCAGTGCTAATTAGTGAACAGAACGGGGCTTACCGTGTGGTCCTCTAGGATTAGGGATGAACGTCTCTGTGTTATATCATTCATTCAGTATATTTAGATATCTGGGACCATAATTGTTAGATTTTATTGAAAAAAAAGATGTGCATTAATACCTTTACAGCTAAATATTACTTGGTCATGAAAGTACTTAAGACCCTTCATAGAAGAGCCATTTTATCCATGTAGTAGAGCAACTCTGTAGTTAATTTACTTCTGTCTCAAATCATCCTGGCTCTTATCTTTTTTTTAAAGGAAAAGCCATTCCTATATTTTAATTAAAGGTCATTGTGTAAAGAAATACAATGGTATTGTATTAGTTTTGCATTTCATATCATACAAATAAATGCCAAGTAAAGGGTAAGTAAATGTTATTTAGAAAAATCTTCAGCTGGCATCTGATAGACAGAAACAAAAAGCCAGTGGTAAAGGCCTTGCCAAAAGAGCATAGAAGTATAAGAGTCTAGGGAATGAGTCTTTCTCTCAGTTACCAGCCACTGTAAAAAAAAAAAATATATATATATATATATATATATATATATATATACAAATTTAGATTTTTTATTATTTATTTTTTTGTAATGCACAGAGTACTTTTTTGTGCCACATGACATGCTGTGGTGGTAATGAGTTTCCATTGCAAGCTTGATCTCAATTACATCAGGATCTCAGTAGGTGTTTCTTAATAAGGATGCTAAAATGACTCAACCTGTCTCATCATCTCCATTCCTCCAAATCACATCTCCATGCAGGGGGCTCAGGACCACGTGACTGAGTAAATAAACACGGAACGGCACTTTTCAACACCAGAATGTTTTGATTTTTTCTTACGGGGGTGGAGGGGGGGGGGGAACAATAGGAGATGGACAGAAAGCTGACCTCTGTTAAAGATCTCATTTCATTTGGCAGACCTGGTGCGTGACAAACCGATTCAACATTCCTCCACCTAATGAATCTTCAGAAAAGCCATTATCTTCCCTGCTGACCCCTCAGGCTTCACATCCTTAAAGTAAGCTGTGCTATAAATTTCTTAATGGGCCTTTTCTCTCCTTGATTTAATCCACAGGGGAGTTTCTGGTGAGGGTTGCCAATCTGGCGCCAGCTGTGGACAGTGAAAAACAATTACTGTGCATTGGGGCCCATGGTGTGAGACAAACCTTTTAGTCCCTTTCATCCAGCTGATCCACTTTGGCTTCATGGACGTGACCCTCAGACTGCATGTCGATTTGCATCAATAGAGCATATGGCCAGATGCTGTGCTCTGGCACGGTATGAAGGCTTGACTTCCTTCCTCAGGTGTCAGCAACATATTCAGAGGTTGTGATATTCGGAATGATGTCACATGTTGTCGCTGTTTATCAGTTTCAATATGTGCTGTAGCCAAGAGCTGACCGATATGTTTTATGATCAAATTAAATTTTACGTCTAAGATGATATGATGAAATGGAACCCAGAGCATATACGTGACCTTAATGCCTGTGTAACTGCACAGTAACTATAGCAGTAGTAACAGCATAATTACTGTGCACCATACCTCCCAAGGACAAGAAGTTACAAATACTGCATGTGTGTGTTTGTGTGTGTGTGCGTGTTTTATTTCTCTCTGTCTCTAATACATTTCTATGATTCCAAACTGGTGAGCTTAGCCTTTTCCTTATCCTCCCCCCTGCCATTCTACCAGGGAGGAGTCGGCTATGACACCATGTTACCCAGGACACTGAAAGCAACTGATTGATTAAGACTGAAACATTATTTCTGATTTAAACCTTGTTTATATAATGTTGAAGGCTGATAGGTTGCTGTGTGCTCATTCAGTATTCATGCTATATAATTAGGCACAGCCAATCATTTACTTTGTTAGATCTTACTATGTGCTTATGTATTAACCATGTACCAATCAGATAATGCTATTAGAAAAACACTTTTTGCTTATAAAAAACAGGGACTGCCAGTTTTCTTCATTCTTATATGGATATAACTCATCGTGCCTGGTTATTATAAGGGGCAAAGTTTCTCTACTCAACAATTATATGTTTGTGTCATGTTGTGTAAGTGTTGGTAGTTAGCCTACGTGTTTGTGTCATGTTGTACAAGTGATGTCCTTGTTCACGTTGTCCTTTGTTGTTGCCCCTCTTCTGTCTAATGCTATTCTTCTGAGAACACATGATTGTTGGCTATTGGGATTTGAAGTTCAGGATGAAGCAAAGTCATGACACACTGTTCCAAATGGCGCGAGAAGCATCGTCTAGGGAGCTCAGTGCCCTGATGCTCATAAACGGCTGCACGCCTCTGAGAGAGCTCTTTGCTAAACGTCATCTCTGCTGAGGTTCACACGGAGGAGGAGCGCATGAGACAGCTGCTGATAGACGCCATGTGTAGGTGACACATCGTCCCACTGGGAGCCATTTTTGATCACAGCCTGCTCTTGCATAACTGCCCTGTGCAGGAAATTCTGCTGTGGGACCGTGACAGCTGTGGGGGGGGGCGGCCTGTGGGGGCAGCACACTCACGCAGATGCTTGTTTGATGGATGCACAGCATCTCCCCAGATGCTAACGATACTCATCGTCTAGTCATCGATGAATCTATTACAGCTAATGGCAGGGATCAGAAGAGCCATAATATTGTAATTCATTTTTTTTTTCTCAATGGGCATGTGGGAATAATTCCTAATAGCAAAGTAAAAAATATCTTTCACGTGTCATGGAATTGCTGGCCAAATAGAATTATTGGTCCTATTTTTTTGGTTTTGGTCTGGCTGGACAGACTCTTTCTTCTTTGTGACATAAAGAAGCCTGGGTTATTAAATGAATCAATTATGAGATCCTGCAGGCACGCCTACAGTGAATGCCTCAGTGTCTGAGACAAATACATATTTTTTCTTGATTTGGCTCTGCATTTCACTGTTTTAGAATAGAAGCAATTCACATGTGGTTAGTCAGGTGTGTTCAGCTGTTTTCAGGTTTAAGAAAGCTTTCAGTATCTAGCCTTGATTCTAAGCTTTTGATTGCCTTTGGAGTCTGTTATTGCCATTTGTCAACATGAGGACCAGAGTTGTCCCAATGAAAGTTTATGAAGCTGAGAAATAAAAGTCATAGGCAAAACCTTAGGCTTACCAAAATAAAGAGTTTGGAACGTCATTCAAAAGAAAGGTAAGATCAGTAATCTGTAAGCAGCTAACTAGTAAACCACTAGTTAGCTGCTAAAACAGGATTTCCAGGTTACAGTTTGTTAACAAGTATCTAAAAGAGCCTGCGGAATTCTGGAAACTCTATCAGAGCGATGCAAAGAGTGGAGGCCCAAAGGAACTGCCCAATATCCAGCGCACCCCCATCTGTGAAATATGGGGATGGGGGTATTATGATTTGGACATGTATGGCTGTCACAAGTACTGGCTCACTTGCGTTCATTGATGAAAATGAGAGCCGTCTGGTTAGGCAAATAAATAATGCAATTTAACACTCAGGTCAGACAAAAAAATCTGTCTTTTACATATCTCTGATGACAAGCTGTTTCGAGTCCCTGAGGAGGGGGGAAGGGGGGAGAAACAGGCATGTGCAAGACAAAGAAGCCAGTACTGGAAAATGATTAGCTGCTTCATAAAACAAGGCAAGGACTCACTGTTGCGAATACTCATCCAGACGGTTTCTCCTTTTTAAATTGGATTAAAACCTAATGTGTTCATTCAGAACTCTGCCGTGTATACATGCTCATTCCAGCGAAGTAGCGTGTTTGACTACAATGGTTCTGTTCTTTACAGTTGCCCTGTGTGAAATGTAAAGGTGAACGTGAGTTTCTAATGCAGTTTTATGAGAGAGTCTCATGCATCGTCCCCTCTTCCAGCCTTCAAGAAATGGAACAAGGTCATTACCAAAAAAAGTAAAAGATTAATTTGGTCCTACCTGTGATACATTATGAGAATTAGCCTGTTGGGAGAAAGAAGACACGGGGTGAGTTTTGCTCTCAGGGCCAAAAGGGGATAAATATAAGAGTAAGGGCAGCCCAGTAGTCCCATCATGCCCATGTCATTTGAATTTGTGCATTCGTTTCTTGGCCTGTCTGCATGGTTGGTCTTTAGCATTCATTAGGACAATTAACAGCTGCAGCAGGCAAGGTGTGATTGCCAGGTCTACAGAAAATGACAGGAGGTTGTGCTGGTAGTTATCTTTCAGGCTTGAGGCAGTGGAAGTAGCCAGTTCTTCATCCAGGACGATCCTGATCATTTCACTGGATGTGGCTAATGGACAACTGTGTGTGTACCGTGTGACCCATCATTTTCTCTTGACCCAGATGCTACATTGACCTATACCACATCACCGAGGGCAAGCGTACACTTTTCCCATCAGTGGCGTAATATAGCAGTTCTACATCAGCAGTGAGCTCATGCTGCAGTAAGCAGAAGGCCGGAGCAACGTGAGGCCTGGACGATGCCCAGGTGCAGCTGCCTGTTTGTGCACGGAGACGAGACTGTGCCCAGAATAGCGTCCCCCTGTCGATCCGCACGGCGCGCTCTCTCCGACTCGGCCGGGGGGAACTACACCTTTTCCCTGGGTGCAGTGCACCATGCAAAATAATTACACGATCAGGCGTGATTCCATGCGTCTTTGAAAGTCACCCAAGCGCAGATGCCGTGACATCGCTCGCTAATTTGAGGATACAGGAGCTTATGAGTGGCACCAGGTTGTTAATCACATAGGCAACAGACCTTGGCATGCTTAGATCCTTTCACTCGACCCCCCCCCCCCCCCATTTATTTGACCCGTTCCCCACTCACTGTGGGTAGAAGGGGGGAAAAAATCATTCCTTCATTTAAGAGAGAAGTTCCTTTGGTTTTATGTATTTATTTATATATTTTTAATTCATGCATTTGTGCAGTGCTGGTGGGTGTGAGCATTGCATTGGCTGGCAGCAAGCATATATTTATTTCCATGATATATATGTACAGTGAGGTGTAACTTATGTCTTATAGGCTACTTAAAAAAGTGCTAGTAGGTTCCTGAGACCAAAGCCAATTTTTCCTCTGAAGTTTGTGGGAATCTGTATTGGTTCAATATTCTCTTTCAACACTTCTCCTTCAACTGAAATAAATAGAAATTAACTCTCTGGAGTGATTTAATTTGGGTTAACCCTGTGATTCAAAGACTGCAGACAATGTTGGCACAATGCTATGATGTGACCAGCTTTAAACATTCAGATCCCCAGGATTGTACAAAAGATTTGAAAACAACAGATTTTTCTTCTTAATAAGTTCAAACTTTTGTGAAAAAAAATGTGTTACACAGTAGGTGAACAGGTACATTTAGTCTGTAACTATAAATTCATTCTGCGATGATCTAAAGATCTCAGGTGCTACTTCAAAGAATATTTGTGAGGCAATGCAAGAAAAGCCAGAAGGAACAGAGCGATCTGTTAACTGGATCACCCTGTACCCAGCAACATTCCAGTGCTGTACGAGTAGTGGGGGATGTCCAACAGCCCAAATAAAAACAGCCAAAAAGAAGAAAAAATAAACCAAACAATCATGCATAACAGTGTCCACTTGCTTAAACCACACCCAGTCTTCTTCCCTGAGACCAATTATGTCAGTGAAACACCTGGGCTTTTACAGACCCAGATTACACCTTATCCAAGACTTAATAAAGCACTTTCTGCAGCTAGATATTCCATTTGAAATGCTTTTAGTCCAGAGAATTTGTTCCATCTGGGCATGTTAAACCAGCTTTTGTTTTATTCATGCATTATTTTTCTCCCCAAAGAATTAAAAAAAGGTCAACTACAGTATGCTTCTATAATTCTTTCCAAAATCTCAAAGGCTCCCATTAAGCACCATGGTGATGCATGGCAGCCATTTCGCACCAGTACACTCATAACACCTTATCTTAGCTGAATTGAAAATAGACCATTGTTTAAAGATGGTTTCCTGGAGGCTAACTGGGTAAACATGGTTTAAACAGGGGGTGGAGAAATGCTTACTGTTGGGGTCCACGTTTTCGCAGAGCTCTGTCTTGGCCTCTCCGTTGGGCCGGTCGCTGGGCTTGTGGGACAGCCGTGACGACATGGTGGCCGCCGTCACCACGGCCTTGAAGCTGCGTTTCCTCTTCTGCACGTTGAGCTCTGGGTGGAAGATGATGACGTACACCTTGGGCATGTACAGCATTCCCAGGGCCACAGACGCACTGAGGTTCATGGAGATAGTGAGGGTGGTGGTCTGGATGTACAGCTGAGGGAACACAGAAGTCACAGAAAAATTGTTAGTCCTTTTAGTCCTTGTTTTTAATTTAACAAACAGTCCAGTACCTTAGGGGGGGATCTGAGGGGTCTGCTGGGAACATACCTTAAAAGCCTCTTTATCCTTTTAAGGTATTAAAGCATCCTTAACAAGAAAGAAGGTTCCTATTACCAGTATCAAAAACACAACTACAGAACAGGGCTGCCCAACCCCCATCCCAGAATGCCGGTGTGTGCGCTGGTAAAATATACAGAATATTATACCAAAGACTATACCAAAGCTGGTTGAATCGCATGTGTTGAGCCTCAGACAAATGTGTCTCAAGAAACAAGGCCAAGAATACATGTACAGTCTACAGCAGTACCTCATAGCTATCAGAAACTTCAGATGAAAAATGATTAGGCAAATTAAATCATTTAGAGCAGTAACTGGCATGAAACCCTGAAACAGATGAGCCCTGATTATGCACCTGTAACGCAGCCTCTGTCATTAAAATATCCTTCAGGGTGTTGACCAGGCCTGTAGTGCAACTGACGTGTGAAAACGCTTTATGCTGCCCATTCAGGAACATTTCCAGCAGGTTGTATTCAGGTTGTATCTAGCTACAGCAGTTGGTTCAAACTGGGGTCTATATCACAATTTTTCATTTACTTTGACTTAAAGACAAGTGAAAGTGTTCATTTCTATTCAAAAACAATCTGGCCAAGATCACTTTGGTTATACACATTGGAATATTACCTTGAAAAATATGGCAATTTTAATACACTTCACTGCGCCAATGCAAGAGATGAAGACGAGTCAAAGCTCATTTCATTTCCTGTCCAGAACTTACTTATTTATTCATGTATTCGTTTATTTCTCCAGGTTATAGTGGTGATAAAAAACATACTGACAGAGCAATTTGATATATTTGGCAGTTATGGACCTGATAATAACAGAATAAACAGATTAACAGGATCTTTAAAAAGAACCTTTTCCCTTATTTCTACCAGTTCGGAACACCCAGTTCTATTCACCAGCCATTCTTATGGCTGTAACCTCAGCAAACCAATAGAAACTGAAGTAGAAAACAAACAAATATACATGTTATTTGAGAAAACAGCAACCTGTTTTGCATAGAATGCCATGCTCATTTTAGAATAATTACAGTTAATCACACCCCATCTCTATCAATGGAACTTTACAGTAAGTATGCATGGGCTTCTCTGAATGTGTTGACGAGCTGTTTGACATTAAGATGTGGTAGCATTATAACTTGTGTAAGCTTGTGGACAGATCTCAATCTTATCAGCCACATTTTGCCTTTTTGCAGGAACAACTTCCTGCAAAAAGAGGTAGTGTTACGGTGATATTCCCAAAAATGTATTGATGCGCTCACTGCATTGCTTTAGTTTTACCCTAGTCCCCGAGAAAATACATTCATATCACACACTGCGTGTGTATTTTGGTTGTCATGCATACTACGTGATAAAGCACCCCTGGCTGTGCTTGGAGGTTGCTTGTGTTATCAACATAAGGCAGTGTGGAATGGTGTTGAGTGGAGGACTTATTCAGCTATAGCACCTCATGCTAGTGATAACATACTGTACTTTCTTCAGCTTGAAGTTCTTGACTCCTACCTGTAACATGGCTGTGTATGCCCAAATACTTCATTCAGAAACAAATTAATGAACATTTAGTCACTTGTGGGACACACTGGATACAAGATTCTTATCTCATTACACAAAGGCAGAGAAATTCCCTTGAGCATCTGATAGCCACAGATAAGCTGATGACAGATTAGAGGCTTTAAAGCACATGACCAAATATACCAGCATGGGGTCTGTTCACCCTTCTCAAGCTTGTGTTCTTTTTATTTTGGCTCTTTCTGTAAGGCCTAGTTTGTTAATCGAGTGAGTCATTTTTTTTAGTTTGTATCTAAATTACAGAGATAGGGGAGGCACACTTGATTTATGCGAGGGGCAAACTGACCGTTTGACTCTTAGTGAAGATGGATGAGGAAAGCTTTTATTGTAGTTTCTATTTATATTTTCTTGGCACATATTTGCCAATTTAGGATTAAGTATGTTATTTAGTATTTCTGGAGTAAGCTTGGACTTTCAAGCTACCCTTACACAAAGTGAATACACTGCAATATATTCCAGTGTGTTCCATTTATTTATAAGGGAATCTCAGTGGTCCATCAACTTTTTAAAAACCAATAATTTCCAAATAGTGATTTTTGTTATTCACAGGGAGCACTGTATTAAATCATTATTTGTTATAAAGTTTTCCTGAAAACTACCCCAGTGGAGAATGTTATGTTTTTCTGTCAAGGTTTGCCATACGGAACAGGAACCTTCAGGAATCTTCTCCTAGGGTTTCAGGTTGCTGCTAACATTGCTAACGTGCATTAGTCAAACACGCGGGTGGACTTCAAGACTATAAAAGTCTCTGGCTCCGATTTACACAACATGGCAGCACAAAAACTGCTCTTTCGTGGTTTCAAAACGCTTTTCCAAAGCCATGGAAAGTCAATGGGTCAACAGGCCACAGTCACTTTGTTCATATTTTTTTGCGGTCTGTGATTACAACTAAGTATAGGTCATAAATGCAATCTGATGTTTGCTCCTTCAGATACCAATGTTTTAAAAAGGAAAATTCATAACAATAAATTCATTCAATGAAAAAAACAACAACAACAAAAACATTCCTGGCATTCTCCAATTTGATTTGGTTTAAAATTCCTTGTCTTCACATTACCACATTACCATATGCTTCTGAGATAAAAAAAATAAAATAAAAATAATACAAAGCTTTGGAAGGAAATATGATAGTTTGTGACATAAAAAACCAATAGACCTGCATCATCTTTTTCAGGCTAAAACAGATTTTTAAATACATCTAATTTGATAATCAAATGTATCAAAATCCCCACCGAAAAATCAATAAGGGGGTGAGAGAAGAACGGTGGCAGCGCGTTTATGATGCAACTGCATTAAATGGAAAATAGTTTTCCATGTGACTGCATAACAATGCAGAGCTCCATGGACATTGTGTTTGGCCATGAAGCGGCTAATGTAATCAGAGTGCTATTACATGGGTATATTACCTCCTCTCCGTCAGACTTGGTGTTTCAGCCATATTTATAGTTCACTCTGAAATGACCTCTTCCTGGCCTTCGCTCTCAGTAATTTCTTTCCCTTGGTAATTTCTAATTTTGCAAGTATATCCCGTGCCTCATTATATATGATTAAAATTGTCCTGTGCTGCCCGGTTTTTATATTTCTTCATTGTATTTCTCTAGGGCACAATAACTTGCACACAAATGAAATACTTTCACTTCCTCCCCCTTAACTCAAAACCATATTTTGTTTCGGCACCCACAGAATAGGACCCGGTATTGGCTGATTATAGCTTATAATGACCTTGTCGGTCTTAGCTTATGATCAGGCATGACAGCATTGGCATGGCAAAAACCCAGACTATGAACTAGGGGCCGTATCCACAAAACATTTCATCAAGAGTTCTCCTAATGTTGCACTAAAGGTTCCTAGGTAAAAGTTTCCTCTTCACAAAGCCTGTGAGACCAAATTTTACTAAGGAATGGGGAGAACCCTTAAACCAAGAGAAAGGGCGGGGTTCACCTTGTTTGCTATTGATGACATTGTATTTCATGAACGAGCTTCCTTACCATGCCCACAGCAACTGGTTGATAGGGGACAGGTCTGTGTCAGTGAATTCACCAAAGAAATACTGTAGCACGAGGTACAAATAATGTTACCATATTCAAATAAAGATTTTTAAATAAAAATGTTGACTATGTGTCTGCTTTAACATGAAACCAAAAATAATATACAGGCTAGTCAAGTACATATCTGACTTATAGTCAGCCTCTTACATGTCTGGCAGCTTGTATAAATAATGAGTGAATATGTATTTAAGCAGCCTTTTAATTACTGCGCTAGAAAAACGTATGGGCATGAAGTTGGCTTTATGTTTTTGGAGTTGGCGAGCATCAGCAGGAAACTGAATGAATTGACGGATGGTGTGGGGTCTGTAGAGGGCATTTATTGTTTGGTGTAATATTATACTGACAGATGACTGAGACATTCCAAGTTTGTCTGCACTGAATTGCTGTAATTTAGGCTAACTGTGGCCAAGCAGAGTTGTCCAAACCTTGATCTCTGTTGTTATTCTGTTGTTTTTGCTTGTTGGTGAAGTGACTGCATCCCTGACTGGCTCTATAATCTATATGACAATATAATTGTAATGCCCTCGCAATTGAGGCGATAACTTTTTAAAAGCTCAATGTTATTAAATGTTTCCGAAACATTGACCCGATCACAAGGCAGATTGCCAGCAGAAGCCATTTTTAGTACTGTTGGTGATTTGGTCTTAATGACTTAGGAGTCCTATTGACTACCCCTAACTTTTCACAGAGTTAGGTGCTGATTTTAGTGCTAAAAACCTTTGTGAATTACTCAGGCAAAACAAATTCTAAAGTTAGGACTGGCACGGCCATTGTTTTTAAGAGTTTATCCTAAATCTGCAAGTTAGGAGCTACTTTTTGCCCCAGGTTTATAAATATTTGTCCTGAACTTTGACTCATGACTGAAATCAAGTGTTTTTCCCTCACAAATACAATTTGGTGAGGTCAGCTTTCACCAAAATGATTTGGCAGTTTTTGGAAGAAACAAGCAAATGTACATTTATTTGTCAATAAAACAATTATATGACTACCAATATATTATGGTGAGCATATTATTTTATGTGTATTATTTTAGTTCAAATAAAAGTCTGATTGGAATCTGCATTTAATATCCTAAGTGAGCTGATCTTAACAGTTACTAGGTTTAAAAAAACAGTACAGCCTGTATCTGAAATTTCCTTTTAACTGATTCACAACCTTTTTCTTGTATTTGTATAAACATTTATATGCAACACTTATAGTTTAATCTTGATTATAGCTTGCTTATAATTGGAGGAGAAATTATAATATCAGTAAACTAGTGCATTTGATTAAGGGGAAAAATATTCATTTTCACTGTTTGCCACTTGCTTATGAATTCAGTAATGTATTTACATTAACATGAGCAGCACTTCACACTGATGTAATTTTAAAAATGCTGTATTCTCTTTATACAAAGTATATCTTTAATAGGAACCTATTCACAGTAATTGCATGGAAAATAACACTTTGCTTTTGGTAAAGTTTACATGGACACTGCTCATAATAAATCAGTGATTTTATATTAAGTAAACTAGTTGTTAGATCAGTGTTCTTCAAGTGTGTGTTGTCTGTACTATGACTGGCTGTAGCTGTGCACTTGTAACTGTAATTTGTTCCGGGTCAAAGTGTATTAATAAAGGGCAGCTGGGGCAGACCACTAAGTGTAGCCAAACAGAAAAGCAGAACCAATGGATCATAAAGCACCCTGTGTCTGCCCAAAGAAAAATGTTTAACTAAATCATCAAACTGTAAAAAGAAAACATATTTCAAAATGGATTATATGATAAATATAAAAAAGTGAGTTAACTTATGTACTATATTGCATTATGTATAGTAGCACATACACAAAATAATTATAAAACCTAAATATATTCATTTTACTTACATAAATAATTTTTTTGTTTTTGTTTTTTTTGTTTTTTTTTTTACTACACAATTTTAAATGTCCCAATAATAATCAAGTCATAGCATCACTGAGTTGCATATGACCAAAGGTATTTGGACTCCCCTTGGTCTGGGACTGTTTTTTTGGTTTTGCTAGTAAGTTCCAGTAAGGCAATATAGCCGTTTTCCAAAGTCCCGAACTACTTTCAGACTAAGGTTCCTTCAGCCCATGTTGTCTCGTTCCACGCGGTCTAAAGTCCCGCAAAGATTAGGCAAATTAGCCCACTGACGTATGAAAAAGCGACGTTGTCATCGGTCCATCTGTCCTATAATTTCTTCTGTAACCCCATACTACCACCGAAGTAGCCTACATTATTTTCTAATAACCGGGACAGCCCGGAGGGGTTTATTCCACTTATATACAACGGGTTACCAACAATGACTATATATGGTTACTTTTGTATTTATTGATTTTTATCGATTTAATCACCTGAAATTGAAATATTCTTCTGCAGCCATTTGGGCATATTTTACCTTTGTCAAGCAAAACTGTCATTGGTAGTTGAACTTGGACCGCGACAGAATGCATTCACATTCCACAAATAACTGGCAACAACAGCAGAAAACATGACAAGAATAGAACGAAAACTCGGACTTGCGTGAACATTTAAATTAGCAGTGGTACAGCCACCGTTTGCTTTCCTTCAAAGTTACTGCTAGCCGAGCAGCGAAGTGTGCCCTCCAGATGCGAACCATGCACCATAAATTAGTCCATAGTCTTCCTGGTCTTTTTGTGGAATTGAAGAATGGCAGAGTAAAATTACGGCAGTCTGAAAAAGCAAAAGGGACGATGACTAGAATTAACCTGTTATTTTACCCTGACAAAAAGGGCGGAAGGTGATTTCCAGTTTACTTTTACTGTATCACCAATGTAAATTACGCAGACATACCGCATACCTCACATACAACTGTATCAAACGCTTTGAGTCAATTACAACGGGCTAACAAAGAAAATCCGTAAGAAAATATTCATCAACCGAATTAAACCGTTTGAATGTTTTAGTACGTAATATGCTGTCCCAGCACGAATGCTTAGCATTTTATAAAACAAATACTAAAGCAAGAAAAGAACAGAAGAGCACACGTTATAATTCCAAGATGTTGGCAGGCTATAACCAAAAGTAGGCTACTGCGCCGCATAACATACAAGTTTGATTTCAAGTTATTATGAAAATAAATCGGTTTGCGGCTGCAGATTTTTTAAAATGGCGGTTGAAATAAAACACTGCAAGTAGTCGACCAATCAGAAATTTTCAGCGCTTGCGCCCCACCCCAAAGGTTCCGGTACTTTTGGAAAGTACTACCCCCCGAGCAGGGACTTTTTTTGGGGTAACTTAATTTAGACCCTAGTTCCTGCGGTCGAAACGCACTGAGTTCCTCAAAAGGTTCCTAGTTCTGGGGTAAAGTTCCTGCGGTGGAAACGCGGCTATTAATGCAGTGACATTCTAGACGATTCTGTGCTTCCAACTTTCTGTCAGCAGTTTGGAGAAGGCCCTTTCCTGTTTCAGCATGACAATGCCCTTGGGCACACAGTGAGGTCCATATAGAATGGTTTTGTCAAGATTGGTGTGGAAGAACTTGACTGGCCTGCACAGAGCCCTGACCTCAACCCCATCCAACACCTTTGGGATCAACTGGAAAAGCCAACTGAGAGTCAGGCCTACAGTAATTGCCAAATCAGTGCCAAAACTCACTAATGTTCTTCTGGCTGAATGGAAGAACAACCCTGCAGCAATCAGTCAACATCTAGTATAAAGCCTTTCCAGAAGAGTGGAGGTTGTTATAGCAGCAAGGGGTGGACCAACTCCATATTACTGACCATAATTTAGGATGAGATGTTTGATGTCAGGTGTCCACATACTTTTGACCATGTAGTGTATGAATGATCAAGTCTAAGCTGCTATTGCATTAGGAGTCAGTTAATTCCAAGGCAATTGATGTGATTTATATGCCTGCTTAAAAAACCAAGAGATCACGCTCTTAGTATTTAGATTTGGCGTGCAGTGCAGGGTTGAGGAAACAAGCTGAACTGCGCATCTTTGGAAGACAGTTACGAGAGCACATAGCCTACATTATGTACCATTGAAATGAAATACGATACAATACATTAAATAGATACCATCGCATTTCTAACATTTGGACATGATATGATTGCATTACAATTAGGCTATAAATATGATATGTCTTTGGTTCAAACCCATGTGTAATCTACATGCTACAAATCTGGGACAGATTCATTATATAAAATTAAAAATAAAAAAAAACTATATAATTATGTTGAAGATGGTGGAATATTTCGGAGATGACTTTAATATATTTAAGTAAAATATTGCATGTGATTGATAATGATGATTCTGACATAGCCGACACCTCCATTATCTTTGATAACACAAGCGCAAATCAGGCAGAAAGAAACCGCCCATTGCCTATTGCATGTGCATTGTTTGCTGTCATAATTACAGAGCACCCAGGGGTCACCCGAGTTGAATGACTAAATCATTATTTTTAACTTGTTCTGCCAACATGCAGTCCAATCTTTAACGGGTCTATAAGACACCGTATCATACCTTGATGAAAATTGTGAGAACATTAATAAAAAAATTAATTAATAAAATTTTTTAAAAACAAAACATTTTTAAAGAGCTTCTTCAACGTTCTAGTTGGAATTCAATATATTCAGTGCTTCATGCTGCACATGTATTGATTTGATGACATTCTATGATAAGCTGTTGTTTCAATCTAGTTTTATTTGTGTGTGTGTGTGTGTGTGTGTGTGTCAATATCATATATTCCATGCACACAATTCATTAGTACTCAGTCTCATGTATTTTCTGTGATAAATTATTCATGTTAAATATATAGGTACAAGTATCTATCTGATAGAATTCTAATATTCAGGGATTTATTTTTAGGTTATTCAAGGATTACTGACAGCAAAAATACATATACACATACACAGAATACAATTCTGGTTTTTCTTCACAAAACCCTTCACATGTGGAGCGATCACTAAAATTAGAAACTAAAAAAAACTTTGATTTTATTTGAAAGTCAAACTTAAGAGCAATTGTTAACCGAATACAGGGCTTAGTGTGCTGTTGTAGTTGGGTAGATGGCTAACCATCTATTGTTGTTCTTAGACAGTGTAGGCTTGTGGATAAGTTAACAGAATGACCATGGTGTTAAATAATAAGTTATATTTTTAAACAAAAATGTTGCCCGTTACCTCTTGGTACATTTTTGGTTTATTTAATAACTGCACATAGACTATTGCCAATAGCAGGTGCTGTAGAGCATATATCTAGTAGCTAATTGGTCAGGTACTGTAGAGTGCATTAGATATCTAGTAGAGAACCACTTATCATGTTCATGTATCAGCTATGTACTTTTATGCTTTGGCTAGCATTTTCTTACAGCTTGCCATCATCAGAAAAACACATCCAAATTGGCAATTGGCTATTGGTGCCAGGAACCAACCACACGGAATTTCCCCTTTAGCCAAATTTTCCATAAATTATGACCACCAACTAAATAAAACATAATTTATAAAATCAAAACAAGGTTCTCCCTCAAATAAATAGAATCCAAAGTTGCTAATTTTATAAGAAATTGTCTTGAAGAATAATTTTATATAGGAGAATGATGATACAGTATTTGAAAACAACTTCTCTGACAAAAAGTGTGCGCGTATGTGTAGAGAGAGAGAGAGAGAGAGAGAGATACAAAGCGGTGAAACATCTTGCACTCTAAGTATCCCTGAGTTATAAAGACCATCCTCTCAATGTGTCTCATCGCGGGCTATGCTGTAAATCATACCCGCTGTGCTTTCACACACCGAAAGCTGCATCGCTCTTCAAAGTCTTCCTTTGAGCAATTTATTGTGACAGCCCAATGGCTGCAGTAAAAAGCTTGTGAAAGCAGTGTTTATAAGGTACTAATTAAAGTATTTTCCCCAAATCACACTATTATAGTATTACTTAGAATGCATAATCATAACATGTCTTCAGGGCCTTGGTAAGCTTGTATTATCTCTCTCTCTCTCTCTCTGTCTCTCTCCCCCTCCCTCTCCCTCCCTCCCTCTCTCTCTCTCTCTCTGGTAAGTCCCACTTTACGGCTGATGCTCTATAGAAAACTCACGGGTATATCCGAACACGTTAAAAATAAGAGTATAGAGGCTTACAAAAAAGCATTTTGGTTATAAACATGTTCAAGTATTTTTATAATGAAAAATATAAGGGAAATATAGGATTGATGTGTTACAAGTGCCTTAATAACATGCCGAGCGCCTCCTCTTCCATGGGTCAAAGTCTCACTAGTGTTTCTGTAACTCAAAGTCACTAATGTATAATGATTGTGATGTAGAAACCGTACCAGAGGATATGCTGCCTAAATGTGTCCCATGCCCCTAATAGCGATGTGCATCTTGGGTCCAATAAAATATGTAAAGCAATAAAAACATGGCTGCATGCATTGTAATTAGATGGCGTCCAAGCCTGAGTCTGAGCAATTATCTGAATCTACTTAATTTTAGTGCATCCAATAGTGCGTACTTAACTGTGCGTAGTAAGGTATTGTTGTAAATACTGTACAATTAGCCTGGTAAAAACAATGGCCTGGATTCTATAAGCACCGATGCTTAACTTCTACTCATGTTATTGTTAAGTTATTTTTTTTCTGCAAAGCACAGTTTTGGAGGTTGATGTTGGTGGATTTTTCAAACTGTGTCTATGAAAATTAAAATTTCTCATTTAACAGTAAGTTTTGGACAATGTCTCTGAGGTTCTAAACGGGTATGGTTGGAAATTCAGGCTCTTGACGATTTATCAGTATCATAACAATTGGGATGATAATAATAATAATAATAATAATAATAATAATAATAATAAAGCCAATTCAGTTTCCAAAGGAGTATGATACAGATGTTTTGCAACAGTCCCACGGCACCTGGGTGGAAGGTCATAGTCTGAGAGTCATACTCCCCTCTTGTCTGAGCACTGAGGTGTGGGGGGGGGGGGGGGGGTGAGGGGGTCAGCTGGAGCAGCCTGCAAGTTCCTAAATGAGGGGTTTGTCATGGTTTCCACGTTACCGAGCGATGCCACACATGGCAGGGGAATCGGGGGATTCGTGACCCTCTCGCTCTGCTGATGGTATTTCTGCACTTATAATGTGTGTGCCAGCATGTCTGCATTGACTGCGGATAATGAAAAACCAGCCTCAAGGTCTCCCTCAGCTAAATACCTGCTGTCAGAACCCCTCAGCTGCAACATTCCCTAGCATAGGACTGCGCGTTTCTGCAGCCTGCTGCTGGAAAGTAGGCCACACAGAGAAATTAAAGACGCCCACCATGCAGACAGAGAGGACGATCAGCCGTAAACATCCTAAATATCCATGCTCAGGTCAGACCTGGCCACACACCACAGCAACTGACAACAAGCTCCTCGGCATGCAGTAGACTATTCAGTGTTCATTCAGCTCTAATATAGTTTATGTGCTTCCTATAGGGATAAAATCACCCTGAGTAAATTGTAGAAATCAGTGACCATAGAGCACGGTCCACTGCACTGTCCATGTTTAAAGAAGGTATTCCTAATTTGTCGATTTCATATGTTCTACTCATGTCTCATATGGACATGAGTAGCCCCACCTACCAGCTGAATGAGGCGGTGCAAGGTGGGAGGAACAGCTCTCGTAAGAGCCAAAAAAATAAAATAAAATTAATAAATAACAAAAGGCTAGCTGTACCAGATTAAAGAAATTTCACAAGAGCAACATTTTTAAAGTGTTCTTATTCTACACACAACTGTAGTATGTTTCATAAGTTACAGTCTTCATAGAGATGGGTTTTTTAAGGCAGCAACAATCACATAAAATAAATCTTCCTTTACATTATCTGTGTAAAGTCAGTTGCTGTTGGTTTCCATGCATCTCTCTCTCTCTCTCTCTCTCTCTCTCTCTCTCTCAGTTGCCATAGAAATTGTCATGATGATAAACAAGGGAAGTCTGTGCTGTTTCTGATTTACAAGGAGTTTGGGGGAGGAGGGTGTCAAAAAAGGAGGGAAAAACTCCTCCCATCTGTGTAGCTTGTCAGATGACTGTGGGTGAGGTGGGTGGTGGGTGCAGAATCTTTGATGCAAAACCAAATGCACAGGAAAGGGACCCACAGCTGCCTATGACTCCCAGTGCAGTAAAGAGTGGTGCTACTGGTGCTGGTGATCAGTCTGTTCTACACCCACTATGACTGACACAGGCAGGCTATCCTGTGCTGGATGGAATAACTCTACTTAGCATACAGCATATTACAGCTGCAGGAAAAATCAAGGCCAGAGCACATTTTTCCTCACTAGAGAGAATTCCTCTTCTTAAACCCTCTCCAGATTTTCCAGGGGTTGTTTGTGCTGTTTTGGAGGATTGAGAAATAGGACACGGTCTTTGTTTACAGGACTACAGAAAATGTGACAGAACTGGGGAACCAGACTGTGGTCTGTGTTCAATCAATATTTGTCCTTAACTTGGCTTACTACTAAATGCGGGCATTACATTTCTTCTCAAACTCAGTTTGGTGAGTTTGTTTTAGTGATCGTGAGCTCGCCAAACTGACTGAAGAAAAAAAAGCCATTCTTTTAATTGTTGGTCAAATTTGAGGATGAATGTTGATTTAATCCCAACCTTTATCTCCCTCCATCAATATTCAGCCTCGGAACTGAATTGAGAGGCATGGCGTCCGATTGGTCAGTTTCTTAATGCCTGTGATAGAGGATCTTGAGCTTGTCAGAGGGAGAATTTTATTTAAAGACCTTTTTTTTTTTTTGTATAGTTAACAAGTGTGCCAGTTTAAATAAGGTAACTAGGTGGCAATTAATATTTTTTTCTTTATTATGCTTTTCCACTCCCCATACAAAAACATTTTGTATAGAAATCAAATTATTCAATTTAAATAGCACAAAAATACTGCTACCATGCTAACAAGTAAAAACAGAATTGGCTGCAGTATATATAGAAACCATTCTTCTGATGACACCACTTCTTCATGCCAAAAAGCAGATCCTCATCCCAAATCCCCCCTCATCCCATAGAGGGGGGGATGGGGGTTCTTTTGATTTAGTTCCTCCCCCAGAAATACAATGTTTGGCATTTAACTACGGTTCCAGAATTGGAAAATAAGGTCCTCAGATTCAAGGCATTCTTTTGTGATTTAACTGCTTTCAAACTGAAGGCTTCTGAAGGAAGATGCATTTCTCTGTGGGTAAACGGGACCCGTGAACCCTTTTTAATGCTGAGAATAAGGGCCAAGATCATACTTTCACGTTATCTGCTCCATTTGCTTTCCTCAGGAAAGTGCAGCACTGGTGGATCCTCATTGCAGCCTGTATATATCATGGCATATTAGCAAATCCGCCTGCTGTCTGCCTGCATGAGCTGCATGTGAAATGCAGTCCCCCACTTCAGAGGGCTTCTGAGGACTGCACTACTGATTCTCACGAATGTCTGCCAAGGAAAAGAAAACACTAGCAAGCCTGTACTTATATAACTTAATAATAACCGAATATTCTGTCTAGAACAGCTGCAATAATATTTTTCAGCAAAAACAAAACCCCCAATGATCATAATGTGGGATTAGGGGCAACTTTTGTTCGTAGATGGTCCAGTGGCAAGGGCATAATTAATGGAGGGATAGCGGGGATACAACACCCCCAATATTACAAAACAGGCCAACCGCCCCCCCTAGCATCAAGATCAAAAAAAAATATAATAAAGATGGGCATTTCATGTTGTGATTGGGATATACTGATCAGTAGTCAGAAGTACTTTCCCCTTAGAATTCAGTGGAAATGATAATTTCACAGCTGTTCTGCTGCTCTTCTCCGGTGAGGCAGGATAATTTGGCTTTTTAGAATGTTGGCCCGTGGTGGTATCGCAGGGCCAGTGATTAATGGCGTGGTCAGATATAGCCAAGTCATTAGTCTTTGTTGAGTGACTGGGACACGAGGTGTCGGGAGGTACGAGGCGGGTATATAAATATATAAACCAGCGGATATTGTGAGCGGGATCGCCGAGGCGGGGGGTCTGCTGCAGTCCCACCTCCGGGTCATGTTCCCTACTTAGGCGGTGATGTTATTATACGCGCCCCCCCCCCCCCTCCATAGGCAGCTGCTACATGTTTGATTTCTTCACAGGCTGCTGGAGCTGAAGAGCAGCCCACATGGAGAGCCAGGTAAAACCATTACGAGTCCAACTCCTTTCTGTGTCTGACAAGGTGGAAAGAACGATAATACACACACACACACACACGCACATGCACACCCACACGTGCATTAATGGATGTCATAAAAATACACGCACCATTAAAATATGTATTAGCATTGCAAATATTATTTCTTCCCCCTCCTGATTCAGTACGCATAAGGGGGAGGGGGGGGGGGGTGTTACTGTTCCTCCAGATTTAATTTCCGAGCCTTTTAGCCTGACCTTGCTGAACCACATTTGCATACGTCTCTCGCTCCTGAGAGACACACCTGCTGTCAGGTCTGATCAGCGCTCCCCTGCCTTTTCATCCTGAAAGGCGTAACACCGCCTTCAGATCGCTGCTTCGGCCCGGGGCCGCAGCCTTAACCTTGTTCTGCCACATCAGAGCTCTGCAGTCATCACCTCTGAGCCCCGCGCACGCTCCAGCCAATCCTAGCGCTCGGGCGCCGACTTCAGATCCTTGGCCCGTCGTGCCAAAGGTGCTCGATTTGATAAAGCTTTGTTCTCTGCTTGGCACTGCGTATTGCAGAGACTGAGAGAGGTAATGGTCCTGTGTGGAGATACACTCCTGGCAAAATAATTCTCTCTGCGCATAAATCGGAATAAAACAGAAACTACTGCACGTGAATTCATTCGAATTCCCGCTGTAATTCTTTCCTGGAAAATATTTGTGTCGCCCTCCATGTCCGTTAGCCACAAGCGAAGAATGCCGGTTACACAAACATGTAACATTTACGAATTCAGCATCATATATGGGATCATGCAGGTTTAGAAAAGGACTTTGATATTGTTCCTGCAAAGCAATGTTTCTGTGTATTTGCATTTCATAGAAGTAATCTCATTTTTTCCGGCTGACACTCTTGCTTCAATCAAAAGCGGTGACAACAGACTGATCAACACTGAAACTCAAGGGACAGACAGCATAGCCACCCCAAAAACAGCACATTAGAGTCCAGGCGATACTTTCATAAACGTTTCTTTTCCATAATATCAATTCCAAATCCTTGGATCGACTATGCATCTAAAATAAAGGGAAAAAACTGTATTTTTAGGAAGAAAATACTGTACTAAACCACCAGGTCCCAGGGCTTTGTAAATGTCCATTTGTTGTTTGCAAATTTTATAAGAAGGCAGAGAATTTATTTTTGTCAGCCTAGTGTGGTCTTGTTGGGTGTGCGCATACCTATATGTGTGTGTGCATGCACGTGCACGTGATTATTCAAGCAGGTGTGCACGTCTGAATCTGTTTTCCTGTACCACTGTAGTGTCCACACGTGTGTGTGTGTGTCAGAGAGAGAGAGAGAGAGAGAGAGTCCGAATCTGTGCTCTGTATTTCTGTTTCTGTGCTCTGAAATACCAATCCTGACACACAAACAGGCTGCAGTCACAGTAGCTACCTGTGTGAGCTGCTCTTTCGTTCATTAGTATTCAGCCCTACGCTAGCCAGGTACGCAATGACAAGCACCAAAGGCCAGAGTGTCACAGTTGCACTCAGCTGAGTAGTGTGCTGATGTCAGGCTTTTCCTCAGCACCACTCCTACAGATGTGTCTTCCTGCATAATGAGCCAGCGTGCTACCCACGGCTGTGCATCATCTTTAGTGTGGAGCTCCAGAAATGAACGGACAATAACCCGCCACAGCCATGCAGATGTGTTCTACTTTAATGGGAATTCCAGCCTTATTTCATTGCAATTTCTGGTAGTTGTCTGCAGTGTGTGCATGTGCTTTTGTGTGAATCTGTGTGTGTGAATGTGTTTGTGTGCGTGTGTCTGAGTGTGAGTGTGTGCGTGTGCGCGTGCGTGCAGGCGTGCATAAGTGTATGTATTTTAAGATCTCTTAAAATTAGGGGCAAGAACACCAAAGCATTAAAATGTGTAATTTAGCTCTTTGCATCACTGCAAAACACATTCCTCTGACAAAAGAGTGGTAATCATACATTATCCACCAATAGTAAAATACCCTTCATTGGAGAGTCGGTGTTTAATTTTTTCAATACGTGTAGCAGGTTTTTTCGGGTTTAATCCTAAGGCCAGCCATCCAAATAAGCCTGACAGGAGGCTTCGGCAGAGTGAAGAGACCAGGTGTTGTATTGTTCAGTGCCTCTGAATATAATTACAAAGAATAGTGGGATGAGAGTACTGCTGACGGATAGGGTGACCAGTAATGAGAAAGCATCTTCATGATAATGAATCATTTCTGAAAAGGACAAAAAAAATGCATAAAATAAATTAATTAAAAAATGCATTTTTGGAGAATTAATTTTGATTTTGACCCCGAACCAGAAATCTAATTCTTTTTGTGATTAGATGCTGATGAGATGGCTCTCGCTCCTTTGTATTCAAATTCATATTCATTCTAACTATTTGTAAGAAATTACAGAAGGGTGGTGTGTGGTAGCTATGGAAGCCAGGGTAACAACTGCATATAGCATCAGACTGGTACTCACAAAACATGTCTGCAACTTGGAAACGGAAACTGAGATGAAAGAGGCACTTTTATTTGCAATTGACAAAATAATCCGTCTGATTTTTGTTTTTTGGCAGCCATGAGGATAGGGCATTACCTTCGACCGCTCTGCATCCAGCTATATCAATTCCTTTAATCCAGGGCTGCCAAACTGACCTCCTGTAGGGTCGCAGTGTCTGCAAATTTTTCTCTTTTAATCAGCTAGTTTGGACCTTGGAAACAAAGTGTGTGGGATGCTTTATCCAATCAATGACTTGCATTAAGTGTCCAAGTACTGAAATTCAAGACTAGCAGACACTGTGACCGTCTAAGGCTTCTGAGTCTGACACCTCTGATTTTGCAAGTCTGTTCAGTGTGTGTGTGTGTGTGTGTGTGTGTGTGTGTGTGCTGAATATGTATACCGTTATGCAAGGAATTATGGGAATTTATTTCCCCATCAATCAGGCAATGGTAATATTTGTATGGTGCCAGTTAATACACAGCTTTTCACAATCGACCAAATAGCTACAGTAGACGTTCAGATCACAGTTTTAGAACATGACTCATGAGCATGGGCAGGGTATAGATCTGCCGCGTGACCCCTACCTTCTCTGCAGACTGCGCCGTGCCAAAGAAGATGGGAATGAAGGCGAGCCAGACGATGCAGGTGGTGTACATGGTGAAGCCAATTGGCTTGGCCTCATTGAAGTTCTCGGGAACGCCCCGGGTCTTGATGGCATAAACTGTACACGTCACCATAAGAAGAATACTGTATCCCAGAGAGCAGATGATCTGCAGGTCCGTGATGTCACACTTGAGCACCCCGCGGGCCTGGTCGGGGTTCATGGTCTTCTGTTCGTCGTAGTCCACGATGGTGTTTGGGGGGTCCACCCCGAACCAGATGAAGACCCCCAGCAGCTGCACGGAGATGAGGCTGGAGGTGATGGCTAGCTGGGAGGTGGGGCTGATGAGCCGGGGGGCGGTGACGGACTTCTTGCCCTGCTCGAAGATGCGGTAGATGCGGTTGGTCTTGGTGAGCAGCGCTGCGTAGCTGATGCACATCCCCAGGCCCAGGAAGATCCTTCGGAAGGAGCAGACGGCCACGTCGGGCTTGGCGATCATGAGGAAGGTGATGATGTAGCAGAGGAAGATGCCCGTCAGCAGCACGTAGCTGAGCTCGCGCCCCGAGGCGCGCACGATGGGCGTGTCGTTGTAGCGGATGAAGGTGGCCATGACGCAGATGGTGGCGATGATGCCCAGCATGGCCAGGAAGACGGGGATAACGGCCCAGGGCGAGTGCCACTCCAGCTTGACGATGGGGATGGGCTGGCAGCCCGTCCTGTTGGGGTTGGGCCTCATGTCGAAGGTGCACAGCTTGCAGGACGTCTCGTCGTGCTGGTACTGGTACCCGTCGCACAGCTCGCAGTGCCAGCAGCAGGGCATGCCTTTCACCATCTTCTTCCTCTGCCCCGTCCTGCAGGGCAGGCTGCAGACTGAGCTCGGGACCTCCAGCTCACCCTTAGGCCACTGCAGTTCCTCCAGCTGTAAAACAATAGAAAAGGTGTGAGCACCCCAAATTTATATGTCCATGTCCACACAATACAGTTCACAATATAGGAGGCAGAGAGGGGGAGGTTTATTGTCCTGAATTAGTCTATGGCAGATGAATCTGTGCTTGAATGAGATTCCCCATAATTCTGAAGTGAGGCAAATTCAAATACCATACCTGCACCTGTCTAGGTTGAAAAGGGGACAAGGGTGTAAAGAGAAGCTCTGGGTAAATTATGTTTTTGCGCTCACACATAGTACTCAGAGTCAAATCTTCTCAGGTCTGCTAACATAATTGAGCAGTCCATCACCATGGCTGTTCCTAAATTGGTCTGTAGTGGAATAATCTGCGCTTGAAGCAGGCTTGAATCCATGAGAAATTTATAGGATTAGGAATGGTATTCCCCTAACTCAACATACCCAAAACATCATTGTTGGAAATGACTATGCAAAAAAAAGGTTTTATGGCACTGTTCAGTGGCACTAAGTTAACACCAGTATAAATCAGTGTGACACTTTACAGCTCGCTGATAATGACAATATTAGCATTTTAAATAGGGCGTCATCATCTAAGCCCCGGTGTGCAGTTTTCAACCTGTCAAGTTTGGAGACTCCTTCCCTGGCCCCATGCAGAACTACAGAGACATACAGCACGGGGAGACCCTTTACACAGCCAGCATAAATCACAGTTGGAAATTTGTGGAGCATTTCGAGTTTAAATTCAAGTAAGCGTGTCACATTCTCGACAGGCCTTGCATGCTGCCAGCAGTTCCATGGCTCAGTTCTCGCTGAAGTCATCTTTGATGACCGCTGTATTTAATCTGACAGGTCGGCATGTGTGTTCCTGGTGAAAGAGGCTGCTGGATGGCACCACGTTGCGGTGCATGGATGAGCCTCCGATCAAACCCAGAGCGTACCAGTGGCCAGTAGCTCCATAGGGCGACTCACAATTGCCTATCACATCGCCCAGAGAATGGCAGAGTTCAATTGGATAGAGTGTAAATCTGAGGTGTGAAAAGAAGCAGCTGGTGACACCGCACATTTTTCAGGTGAACCGTGGATGTGTACACTCTCTGGAATCAGCAGTAGGGTTTGTGCAATTGGCCATTCCAAATTGGGGTGGGATTTTGATACACTAGGCCCCTTGTTGGGCACCATAAATTAATAAATACAAGATTTATTTCCACACACAGGGGACCAGCTGAATGCATAGCAAAGACATGGCAGTGACAGGAAAATGAGTGTACAGACTTACACATAGTATAGGCTTTCATATCAAGGTGGAATGTCAGACACTGTAGGCCTGGAATCAGTCAACACATTTTAACTCATGCTTACATGTAAATGCAAGTCATTGTTTTTGATTTAGTGAAATAATAAATGTATAAATAATTCTCGGATTTGTATGCAGAATTAAGGGCTCATTTTGGTAGAATATTGGGACATGCCACATTTATTTTTTTTGTCTTATAAAGAGCAACTTTAGCAGCATGGGATTTTTTATCAGCTCCCTGTCTGCTTTTTTAATAATGCAAGTGTAAAGTTGGTTGTGCTTGTCTGCAGCGGCTCACGCTCTGAGGTCAGAACACCAGAACACCGTGCAAATGCATGTGCATCCAGAGCCTGGTAAGCAAAGCTACTTCACGCACCCACTCCTACTACCCACCAACAACCCCAGTCTTTGCCCTCCTGCAAGTACAAGGTGACATTATGGCATGTGAAAAAAACATCATCAACGACCTGTTCCTAAAGAACACGATGTGTATGTATTTCATGATACAAAAATAGTTGGATTAATTATACGTATTTGTTTTTTTTGCAAAAGTTGCTCTTTAATGCATAAACCTTGCAACATACCACATGAATGGGATTTTAAAAATACCTTTATGATTGATAAACTCTTTATTTATTATCTACAAGGCCATATATTTAGATTTAGGTAAATGTGAAATGTTATTATATTCACTCTTTATCTGTATGACCCAAGGAGTCACAGACTCACTAGCATATTGATAACTTCACTGAAAACCTGCAGGTTCATATGCTATTCCATAACTTATTTTGTGTAGTCAGAACTTAACAAACTGATTTCACAGTGGAGAAAGCTCCATTTCATTCTGAAATGGTTTTGTGCCGTGGCATCAGTGTAATGCAGGACCATGCACTTTAATTTATTTCAAAATGCATTTCACAGCTGATTCATTAAACCTGCACCAAGCTGGCTTCAATGCAGCTTCCTCCTGAGCCTTCAAAGCGTGCATAAGGGGGTATTCCTATAACATTTAAGCCCTTTATTTACCCATACATAAATGAGTTTAAAGAATGAGCAATGAGGTGATTTTAATATGCAGTACATCCTGGGCTATTATGCGGGTTAGATAGCAGGGAACAATCCTAAAATGAAATAAAATTAGCCCAAGCTCTTCACTATTCCAAACACTGAGGGCCATATTCACTGTGTCTACGTTGTTAGTTCAGTTATACAAACTGTTAAACATTTCTGCCTTTTAAATGAGAAATGTGCTTTGCACAGGAACAAATATTGTGTTGATTTAAATATTTTTGCAGTGTATAACCTTGATTTAAAAAGGATTTGCATTGCCTATGATACCTTCAGTCACCATAGAGACAGCTGAATTTGCTCAGAGTGCTTGATATATTTACCAATACAAACATGGTGAATACATAAAGCGCCATCACTTCCGTGTGTAGATTGCGATAAAAGCACTTAAGAGGTGATGGTTCACAGAAGAAAAAATGCGTTGATTACTGTATGCTAGATAACTAAAAGCTACGTCGAGAAATCCATTCAATTTTGCATCTTCGCTTCTTTGAGGCTGACAGATATTTGACAAGAACACATATATAGTCTGGCAGCAATCATAGACCAACTACGTGCAAATGCTAACAAACTGAAACCCAGAGCAGAGGACGAGGGAGCAGAAGTAAGGCGTTGGTGTGTTAGCCCCTCCCCTCAGCCGAACAGTGCCTGCGTCAGAGCCTGTGGACTGTGGTGCGCCTGACTCCCTGTGGCAGTGTGAGAATGCCAAACCGACACCTGGGGAGAGCGGGATAAAAAGCCGCATCACACCTGATGATGCATACGGCGGGCAGGAAGGCAGGGCGTGCTGAGGCATTCCTGAACCAGAACAAAAAAAAAACACTGCTTTCCACAGCCTTTTAATCTGCAGCCTGCGGACCTGGAGTACACAAACAAGGGGAAATGTCATTTTCCTTACAATTCCCTCTCCCTCGCCCTCTTTCTCTCTGTCGCCATCTCTTTTTCTCTCTACCTCATTCTTTCTCTTTGTGTCTTTCTGTTTCTTTCTCCTCCTCCATCTCACTGTTTTTATCTCTCCCTCTGTACCTCTCTCCCCCTATTTCTGTCTCGTTTCCTCCCTCTCTTTCTCCCTCCCCTCTCCATCTGTCCACCTCCCTCCCCTGCGTAGTTCTCATTACGCTCCGAATCACCGCACACACAGTCACCCAAAACACACGAAAAGGGCTGACGCCACACATCTGAAAAATTCCATCTTTTAAATCCCTGGGTACAGGTGATTCGCAGGATGCAGTCTTTCGAAAATCAACTCCGTGACACACGGTAAGCCTGAATGGCAGGGCTGGCTTTACGAACGGTGTCATCAAACTCCAGTGCCGCGTTCAAGCAGAAACGCGGCCTCATGCTCTCGCACATACACCAGGGATCTCCTCACCAGGGGCACGTCTTACCCAAATCAATTATTTACATTTACATTCGACATGTGATACCTATCAGCGAGACTGCAAAGGCATTCAGTAATGGAGAGCAGAGTTATCGTGCTGTAGCAGCTTCCTTATTTCTGTCTAAAGATCTTGTTGGAATGATACAGTGATCACTGGTCATGGCAGGGCCACTGAGCTCCTTATACATGCAGTCCCAACTTTTATTTTTCTTTCTACCCACTCATTAGTCATCGGAATTTTAGTTTTTTCCCCTCCCCTACCTGACATCCATACCTTATCCTTATACCTGGAGCTGCGCTACTGCCAGCTAATGAATGTGCAGGCTGAGGGGGCGGGAGGTGCCTCCAGTACTGAGGTGAGATGGAGAGCTACAGCTAGAGAAAAGGAGAAAATCTCTAACTAGCTGGAGCATGTGCACGGGAGAGCACACAGCCAACAGTGACATATCATATACACTGTACCGCAGCTAAACAACTCAGTTTCACTCAGTTTCTCTGACTTTGCTCTTCAATTTCTTCTGGACGATTTAGCAAGTTGTAACAGTCATTCAGAGTGACAAGCGACTGGCTTCACCCTCCATCGTCTCTAAATTCCATATAGTAGTATAGACCAATTCAGACCAATTTGAAAAAATTGTTTGATTGACTGTCTTGGTCACTATGAACCCATACCCTGAGCCAGCCAGAGACGTTTTGCTCCCCCTACTGAGGCTGGTTCAGTCCTATGTACTATCAATGGAGTTTTTTCCTTGCTACTGTCACCCTAGGCTTGCTTTTGTGTGGTATTTAGACCATAGTCTTCTGTAATGCATATTGTGACAAATCCTTTTTGTGAAATCTGCTATTCAATTTGATTTGCAAAGTGGTAGTTGTGTTATTTCCACACGGCTCACGACTAACTGTACATTTTAAAATATTCTCCATCCAGAGGTGTTCCTGGATAAGAACTTTGCTCAATGACAGTTCCACAGTCCTGGACATGAAATATCATCCAGCCTTCTGGTCAGAAGCCCTGTACTCTACCACAGCACCACTCTACCACCCCCTCCATAACTGTGATGCTATTAATCCACAAGACCCTTCCAAATCATTAGTAATTTATGTGGAATAATAATAATACCCTGATCACGGAGGGCTTATGTTCACCAGCTTTCATTAGAATCATTTAAATTAACTGCCAGAAGCTGGATGAAGTTTCGCTATATAATCGATTAATAAGTGAGAAAATGGATCAGGAGGAAATAATCTGTAACACATACATTAAATCACTAAACCCACAAGTAAGTTTCATGCATAATTTTTCAATATCCCCTTCCTGTATTCTAAAGCCACAATGACTTAAGTTGAGCCATAGAATCGGCTTGATCACTGGTCTCCAGAGCCGAGGACCACGGGATCAGGTCCCCACAGTACATTACTGGATGAATGCTAAATCTGAGCCGTTAAGGCGTGGGTATAAATACCGACTTTGTGCTTTAAAGCTATCTGTCTTCAGCCAACAATAGTCCGTTGATTTACACTTCACACATGCATTATCAGCTAATTCCCAATTTAACCTCCAAACTCATTTCTTCTCTTTTTTTCCCTCATTAACCAGAATGTATAGGCTGTATGAGGGCACATTCCCTGCACACAAAATGAAAATGACTCCTACTTGCCAATGACTTTACAGTGTATGGGAAAATATCCTAATTCTTTCTGCTTTCATATTGCTATATATATATATATATAATACACAGCCTTGACATATATTCATCACATTTTAAAAAGCCCATATTTTCACAATATATGAGAACGTATTCAATTTATGCAAGACTGAGTTGAGAACACCTTCTTTGAATGTTTATTAACTTCAGTTCTGATCTCTACCCGAAGCAGTGTAGGCCCACCACCATGGTCTAGCTTTAGTCCTCTCCCAAAGCTCATCATTAGCAGAGTGAGGAAACTGTAATGAGATTAACTGCCCTGTTTCTATGGATACAAAACAGAATCCCTCTTCCTGGCCTTAAATGTTGTTTCTTAAGTTTTGAAATGTCAACGAGTTTCACTGAACCGCAGTGAAACTCGTTGACAAAATAGACTGCACCTTAAAAATGGCTTCATGGGCCACAAACATTTATCTGTGCACCACGGACACCCCCGCACCCCTCTGTGCTTTGACTTGCACAGGGGGAAATTGTCTTGTTTTTAAAGCGCCCTTATTTAGGCGCAATGCTTACACTGTGTGACTGTACTGTCAAACGGCACAGCCATCATCAGAGCTGACACCCGGTTCGCAGTCCCTCCCTCCGGCTCCGCCCACTGATTTAATCAAAGGGAGTCTGTCTGCTCTGCTGCTCCCTTTTATTGGTGTTTTGCAACAGTGATTAACTCCACTATTCAAGCCCCCTTCCTTTAAAGATCCCGCAGAAAGCCTCGGTCACACGGCGCACTCGCACACGCCGACCAAATTATCGTCAAACAAAAGCCGACGGGAGAAAGCTGAAAATCAGGGAGGGCTTCGCGGACATAAAAGATAATACGCAGAAAGGGAAAACATATTAGCGTTTCAGATTTTGATTTTGCTTCTCTCCCAAATATGCATTAAGGTAATTTGGTTGCATTGTGTGGACCTTCCTTGAAATTGGCTGAGAGAGAAGTCATTTTCAAACTGACGGTGTAGCCTATCTTTCCTGCACAACAATGTAGAGTTGCCATGGCAAATTATATTCAGAAAAATGCGAGACCCTCACGCGCAGACTATGCAAGCTATGTACGCAGCGAGGAGAAAATAAACATCGCTGGCAGTTTTTCACACTTGCAGGATGACCAGTTGCAGAACCCACACAATTATGTTCCCATTCCAACCTTTATTTTGTAACTCGCAGACGAGGAAAACACTTCACAGCTCGGCACTGGGAGTAATGCGCTTTGCATGCTAATGGTGATATTTTTACAGCACATATTTGCAATGGAGGCGGTCACATGTCTCTCTGGAGCCTCTGTTGATTCATGAGCACATTACCCACTAAAATACTGTGACTTCTTCTTCATGAACTTGATATTTGTGCATTTGCAAAGAGGCTTTATAAAAAGGACAGGGTGATGAAAGTGTCCGGGGGCAGGGGGAGTGGGGGGGCCTTTTAGGAGATTTCAGTGCAACAGAAACTTTCCATTACTGCAGGTGGCACAAACCAATCTTACAGGAGACTTTTAATAAAACTGACATGATCTGTGAAAGTGAAACATTTATAGGACATTTTACATGGTTCACGGGTGAGGCTTAAATCCAGAAGGCTACCAGAAGGTTCTGTGACAACTGAGCTGCCTGTAATGTTGTGATGCATGGTGTTGAACATCCTAAGAACTGAGACATCTCCTCAACGAATCAATACCATGATGGCATGGTTTCATTATTGCACCTCCCTGTCTCCCTCTCTGTTCATAATGACCATGACTTCAATGCTTGATGAGGGTCGACCTGCTCGATGTTCGCCAATGCGCTATCTCCTGTGTGCTTCCTCCAGCCAAACTGATGACGTCTGGCACAGCGATAATCACGTGGTATTTCACATGTAGCGCATTACGTGCGGCACTGCGGGGGACCTGGGCTCATTATTGGTGTGCCGTACACTGGGCCCTGCTGCATAATCTATAGACCCCGTCATGCTTTTCAGAGAGGAAGTAGACCTTAAGCAGCGCTCAAAGGTCAACTCTCCTGAGGTTCACCCTGACCTTTCACAAGGCTGTAATCTGGGTCCTCAGAGTTGAGGGAGTTATTTGGGTTTCTGTGTGGAGGAGATTAAGGCACATGGGTTCCCCTCACACTTAATTGGAGAACTAGGTCAGTCCCATCGGTGATCATCGATGTACATTTCTGACAAGAGTATCCTGGCGCAAGCGGATGTGTGTTTTAGAGTGTGTGTGTGTGTGTGTGTGTGCATGTCTGTGTGAGGGTAGTGGGTGGGGGGAGGGCATGTATACACTTTTGCTTTCATGTGTGGACAAGAGAGATCAAGAAAAACAAAACATACATGTATGTCTATCAGTTTTATGGTGATACCAATTTTATCTCTACTCTAAGCATTAACAAAATATGCTCATTCAAATCTTGGCTGTCACCAAGCCATGTATTTGTTTTATTCAAATAATTTAGAACTGTAGCGATCCACCAAGTTCATTCCAGAATCTTCATTCAGACATAACTCAACAATAACAGTCAGCCCACATGTTATCTTGGACAATGAGCACAATTTAACCATGTTGTTGTGTTTGCACCTTTGTGCAGAAAACAAGCTTGATTATGTAGCCTACCATTAGACAAACAGGAGTAAATGCTTTGAATTGCATGTCTGTTTATTTATTCATCACTTTCGACAGGTCGCGCATCTGGATGTCTGTGGGTTGCAGTCATCAAATGCAAAGGATTTGCAACCAAGTACTAAATATGATGACTTTATTTCAGATGTTAATTTGTCCAATTACTTCTGCTCTACTAAAACGGAGGGACTATGTATTAAATGGGCTGTAATTCCTATAGGGATCACTTGATATGGATGTAAATACCCTCACATTAAAGCTGTCAGTCTGCACTTTAACCTCATATTCATTGATTCAATGTTCTGGAGAACAGAGCCAAAACAACAGAAATTGTGTCACTGTCCCAGTGCTTTTGAATTTTACTCTTAATATTCCCAGTTAAATGTACACTGTGAGTGCAACCGTCCTTTTACCTCATGCTGAGAGAATTTAAATATTTTATGTAAGCAATGAAACAAAAATTAACAGAGCCCTTAACAACAATTAAGGTCAGATTTAAATGCATAAGGACTGAACTCCATAAGGAGTTCTTATTACGTAAGGCAGAATGCATAAAAAGGTTTACAGATACATGCAATATTCATTATCCTCCACAAGAAGTGCTTCACCATGTAAGCCCAGGCCCAAGTAAAACATTACATTATTGGTTTCGCAGACACATCTATCAAGGACAACATATCACTGATTTATAAAGCATTATATTTTACCAAACCAATCATAAAAAAGTGCCCTGGGGCACAACAGCGATGTCTCTGCTAGGATCTGAATCTGAGATGTTACGGTTAAAAACCCAATCTCCAAAGCACAACTAGCCTAGCGTCTCAGTTCAGATACTGCGGTGGATGGCATGCTGGCACATGAAAACTTCAGGGGGAAGGAAAGGAGCATTATTAATTGGCCGTATATCCTGGTAAGGGCTGCCTCGGAGCCTTCACAGTGTGGGCAGACCCCGCGCTCGCCCGGGGCTACGAAGGCTGCAAGTTTTCAAGCCGAGCAAGTTTGCGTAAGCGCGTGCATTATTTATACCGCCGCATGAGCGCGTCATCGCAGCGCGTGCTGTTTACAGTAGCCCCAGCGCAGTGCAGAGGAGGCGCCGCCCGTGTCCCCGTCCCCGCGTCCCCGTTCCTGCGTCCTCTCTCGGGCCAGCCGCCTAAAATCACATTTTTTTCCTCAAGCGCGGAGAAGGGGAGGCGGGCTCCGGCAGGGCCTGTGTGCTCTTTGCAGGTTGCCTGGAGACGCGTCCATTCACAAAGCGTTAGCGCGCACTGCAGCGTCGCCATCCTTCACGTTTCACTCTCCCCTCTTTTTCTCTCTGTTCTCACCGCGAGCCGATACCCCCGTACGGAAAAAGGGATTTAATATAGAGGGACGCATACATGAAATTAAAGCACCCGGTGTTTAGCTTTCATGAAGGGAACACGTTTAAAAATAAAACAGAAGACAGAAGCGACAATCTAATGCAAGCAGCCACTGAATGAGAACTCCTTCAGGTCTGAGGATTACTGCCTGTGTGGAGGAGCTGGTGCGCAAATGATGTGTTCAGGGGGAGCTGTGGGAAGTGCTCAGTGCTCTGAGCATTGCTCACTTGCTTAGCAGACCCCCTTTTCCACAGCAACGCACGTAACTCCCTTTTCACACATTTATCATTTTACACAGCTGGGTATTTACGGAAGCATTTCAGGCAACGCACTTTCACTCAAGGGTACAACGGCAGTGCCCCACTTAGAATTTGAACCCGCAACCTCTCAATTATAACCCCTGTTCCAGCGCCGTTGTGTTACACAGCCTCGTTTGTGGGCCCTGTGCCAAGCAAGGCCCTCTGCTTCCTGTCCCCTTTGTTCTTCCTCTCCTTCTGATTTCAGAACACACTCCTTAATAGGCCTTTGAAAAAGCCCGGCCTCACCCTTGTGGTAAGAATTACAGTCAATAAACAGTGAGCATTGTCTGTCTATCGAGGCTGACATTTTCCCAAACAAACAAACAAACAAACAAAGAAACCACACCGACCACATGGATCTGATCCTCCATACAAAGTACCCCTGAAAGGATGTGTAGGGCGATGCAGCCTGGTGGATATGCACTTTCTCTGGGATATAAATCATTATTGTCTATATTATTCTAATAACTAATTTTACTGTGCATACTGACATAATCACAGTAGGCTAATGAGTATAATAGGAAAATGGAAAATTATCAATCCAGTAAACACAACGTCACAAAAATGGTCCAGCCTACTTTCCATAGTCTCTTGTGGTAACTTCCTTAGTTTTTGGTTTGGCTTGTGAGTTAAGACGGCATACGTAAAAGCAGTTGCACGCGTATCCGTGTATGCACGCACACAAACACACGCACGCAGATCTGGTGGGCGAAGAAGCCTCCCTGACACAATGCTGCTTTCTGAGTCATTTTTCCACTGCTGGGGAAGCAATGCCGCTTTCCCCACAGCACCTCGCCCTTGGTCATCGAAGGGCAGAACTGCACTGCCTGGAAATATCTCTGAGCTTCTCTGCTCCTAATTGTTTCTTATGTGTATTTAGGGCATATAGCAAACAAACAAAGCTTCAATTAAAACTACAGCTGTGAGAGGCAGCACGTGAGGCACTGGGGAAATTAACGACATTCTTGGTGAAGCTCCGTGTTTATACCGAAGCCGCCATTATATCTCATTTGATTGAAACCGTTACCATGTAATCAAAAGGCGCGCTTTTCATTCGTCGCACGTACAGGAGAGGCCTGCGGCAGCCTCGCGCATTTCAAACGCCACGTCGAGGAATTCGGCTTGAAAGGATTTTCAGCCTATAAGCCCTTCAGAGAGGAGAGCATGTTGAGCGGGTGCATATCTGTACCTGTACCAGAACCTGTACCTGAAGAGAGGGGTATTACTGTGCAGTCCTACTCAGGGCTAAGGGGAAGATGTCCCCCTGTGCTTGTGCTACGGTACACAGTGACACACCTGCAGCCCTGTGTTTCATGTTTACCTTGCGCAGACTGCCAAATTAAAACTCAAGTGTTTTCCAGGGAAACAACTTTAAAATGGCAACTTACTGGCCAATATGGGTCTGGGCTCTATAACAATTTAAATCATTGCTTACTTATTTAAATGGGTCGCTGTTTTAATGAAGTAATCCACTTCAATCACTGTATCCACAATAAATCTTTAATCAATATTTAAGAAAAATATTCTTAAATTTTAAACTTATTGTTTAAAATGAAGGCATTAATGAAATGTTTATGCCTGTTACATTGCCTCTCAGAATGAGAATGTTGACTGATTTCAATAAATCATTAAAAATGATATATGAATGAATATGTGATTGAACCTGGCCAGAATCAAGGAATACCCTTTATTTTCTGTGCTAAGTTGTACATGACAAAGTCTGTTCTTTTCCATTTTATTTCCCATCTTAATGTATACTGTAGTGTTGCAATCTTGATATTCTCTTGATATTTTACTCTGACTTCTTTCATTAGCACTCATGATATCATTAATAATCTCAAACTTAGCAAACAAAATGTATTTGTTATTGATGTAGCAAACACTCATTAAATGATGCTAAGCTACTTTTGAACATTTTCCATTTTGTTGCTTTTTCTCCCCTCCTCCTTATCTCAGAATGCACTCTTTTTTTGGCGCTGGACAAAGCCAGGTCTTTTCATTGTGGGGAGGAGGTGTGCACGCCCTGGCAGGCTATGGGAACTTGCATTCGCAGCAATGTTAGTCCCAGAACATAATGTCTGTTGTTCAGGTCTCGTGGCGCGCCTCTCTGTGACGGTATTGATTTTAGTGCTAGCTTTACCTTTATCTCCAGTCGCTAGTGACGGTTCTCTAACCGTGTTAAATGCAAGGTCTGTCGCTCACGTTGCTTAAAAGCACCTGCCAAATACCTGTATTGCAAATTACAAACAGGTTTAATTGTTTCAAATTAGATTAGACCTTGGATTGCAATAAAAGTCTTGCGATGGAAGACTAGGTAAGGGAGACTGAGGTGTGAGTGGGGACCTAAAGCAGGAAGGAGCTCATTAAGCAGGACGAGCCTGCAGACTCTGATCTTTCACCAGAGTTCCCACAGGGTCAGTCTCAGCCCAAGAACACAACCCGGCCTCTCCATATAGGTGAAAGGAGCAGCAGCCCATTATCTTTAACAGTGAGCCTGATGGACATGTGCATGCGCACAGAGACATGGACAGATACATACGGGGAGAGTTCTCTCTGTGGAACATTCTGTCAATTAGATGCACAGCATCAGTTGGTAATATTGAGTACTGTGTGAACCTGATGAATTTGCATATACACAGGTTTATACAATTTGCCTCCTGCTATTTGAGTTAATATGCATTATTATTATTATTATTATTATTATTATTGTTTTTATTATTATTATTATAAGTAGTAGTAGTAGTGGTGGTAGTAGTAGTAGCAGTAGCTGTAGCAATAGCAGTAGTAGTACTAGTAGCATATTTGTTTTTGCTATGACAGCTTTGTCCTGTTTCACCGTTCTCGGACAGATGTCCTGTTTATACAGGAGAGGACATTGCTGTCATTATTTTGCTGACTGAAGTCAAAGTTCCATGCATTAATATCTTTAAAATGTGCTTGTCATTAAAAGGAACGCTTGACCTGAAGAGGATAAATCCATACATACAATTTACATCATATTATTGTAAGCATAGCAGTTATTTATGACTTAACTACAGACTATAAAAACTGCATGCAGATACATTCTAGATGTACTGTAACAGACTTATTGTACACTTTGCTGGTTCATCTTGCTGTAATAATTTGAATTACTGTCCATTTTACCAGTGCTAATTGGTGGAATGGTTGTGACAAGCTACAGGACGTGTTCCAAGGACTGGAAGCAACTACGATAAAATTTAATTAATTACACTTGATTTACATTAAATTCGTAAAAAAATGTTTCTTAGTTTCAGGGTGGCCACCAGTACAGATTTCATGGTCGGGCTGTCAGATGCTGGCGTCAGAGTGTACAAAAGATTTTTACACTGGAAAATCAGTTCCTTGAGCTCCAATGCATTTCCCTACTAAATAAAGCAATGGGACAACATGTTCAGTTTTAGATTTTACACAAAGGTAGTCTCACTTTACTCAACAAAAAAATATGCAAATTCCGATTAATAAAAAAACAAAGGGGTATGCGTTCTATTAAATGAATGCAAAATTTAAAAAAAGAAAAATTTGGGTATTCTCCCAAAAGAGAATGTGAATGCCCATCGATGCAAAATGATTAATTAACAGATAATTTACCACACAATGCATTCGTGAGCCGTGCGCTGGAAAATGAAAGGGGAATAACAGGTTGCGGTGCCACTGGTTTGCGGAATGAAATCGTTCGGAGCAGCGGATCCTGCCAAACCATTAGAACCCGATAACAAACTTCAAACCCAGAAATTGGCAGCGCTTTCCGGCCCTATTATACATTTGATGTGTTCATAATAAACTGTGCTCCCCGGGGGCCAAGAATCTATCTGTACATTCGTGCAATCCGAGGTTCAATTAGAGGCTGGCGTCTTTTAAAGGCGCTGATTATGAAGACACGCCTTTAAAATGTCCCTGGAAATGATCTGGAGGGAAATACGGCTCGCTCCACTGCTGCACTCTCCACTGCTCCACTGCTGCACTCTCCACTGCTGCACTGCTGCACTCTCCACTGCTGCACTGCTGCGCTCTCCACTGCTGCACTGCTCCTCTCACTGCTCCATGCTGCACTGCTCCACTGCTCGCCCTCTCACTGCTGCACTGCTGCGCTCTCCACTGCTGCACTGCTGCGCGCTCCACTGCTGCACTGCTGCGCTCTCCACTGCTCCATTGCTGCACTGCTCCACTGCTGCGCGCTCCACTGCTGCACTGCTCCACTGCTGCACTGCTGTACTGCTGCCCTCTCCACTGCTGCGCACTCCACTGCTGCACTGTTGCACGCTGCACTGCTGCGCACTCCAATGCTCCACTGCTGCATGCTCCACTACGGCCCGCTCCACTGCTGTGCGCTCCACTGCTGCGCACTCCACTGCTGCACTGCTGCGCGCTCCATTGCTGCGCTCTCCACTGCTCCACTGCTGCACGCTCCGCTGCTGCACGCTGCACTGCTGCACTGCTGCATGCTCCACTGCTGCACTGCTGCACACTCCACTGCTGCACTGCTGCGCGCTCCACTGCTGCACTGCTGCATGCTCCACTGCTGCACTGCTGCACACTCCACTGCTGCACTGCTGCACGCTCCACTGCTGCACTGCTGCACGCTCCACTGCTGCACTGCTGCACACTCCACTACGGCCCGCTTTACTGCGAGCTCCTGCTGAGTCAGCGCGAACGGGAGGCTCTTCACGTCTCGGATAAATAAATAACCAAATGCTCACAAAGGGGGAAAACAACGGGATTCAAATGAAGCCTGTATATCAAGCACGGAGCTGCTATTGAAAAGCCAAACTGTGGACAGCTACGAGGAATGCAGAGAAAGAGAGGGACATTCTTCCCTCTACCCGTTCACATCCAGTGTGACTGAGAAACATGTCACTACATGACCACAATTCACGGTCAAAGGACAAAAGTCTTTTTTTTCCATTATATCAGCGGATATAGGCGTTTTGTTGTAAAACGTTTCTTTCAGCTGTAGGAATTTTACTGGTATCTTCTGGGTAAAAGCAATTAACTGGTGTGTTTGATGGAGGTCTGGTGTATAGCCTCTGATGCCTAGGTCTGATATTCTCCGTGAAGCAGTTTCCCCTCCCTTCCCTGTACTCACGTTGAGCTGCAGCGTGTCCATCCACTGCCCGACCACCTTGTACCCCGGAGAGCTGTTGTTGTTCATCTGGTACTGGAACAGGTCGTAGCGCCCCGGCGCGTCACCGTTCCTGTTGAACGTCACAGATGTGCCTGCGCTGCCTGCAGGAAGAGAAGACGGTGACACGTGAAGATCGCCATTTTTCACTTCACTCGGGCCAGGGCCTTGCTTTTGAAACGGCTTGACACTCGAAGCATTTTGAGAAAAGGCAGTCTTTTATGGTAATAGTTAACAGACATCACTCTGTTATATTGCTCTTCCCTTCCTCTCGTTACCTTTGTGTTTCAGTGACCCAGAGACTGTTTCTCTTGCAGGCTTTGGGACACATTACACTTCAATGCAGTGCTGAGCATTTGTGTGTGTGTGTGTGTGTGTGTGTGCATGTGTGTGTATGCCTGCGTTCATGCGTGCATTTGTGTTTGTCCCTGTAGATCTAGTCTTAGCTGATACACCAACCTGCCTAAACGGAGCACAGGAGCCTAGCCAGGACCTAATTAAGTCACAGTTTTAGAAAGTTACAAGCAGGATAAGCCTTTTTGAAGAGCTGTGCTGGATGCTCAAAGAGAGACTCTGTGGGGAATAAAAAGACTGTGTTTTATGACCCGTTACTAATTAGTCTACATCAACAAGTTGCATTTAACTTGTGAGTAGTTTTTAACTAAAATAAAGCTGTGTCACTGTTCACTAAGAAAGCTAAGTAGCTAGGTAGTGTGTAAAAGTGTGCACCTAAAGTGTGTTACTAAAAGTAAAACAAAAGGTAGTTATTTCCAAGGGACAGAGTAGATGTACTGACAGGTCTTTCAGAAGAGTACTTTTCCAGATGTCAGTCTAGATTAAGGCATGCTTTTGAGGCTCTACAGAGAAAGCTTGGCAGCTGTGCCATCTTTAGCCGCTTCATATCCATCGCTGAACTGGCTGCCTGTGCACCTGTGTTGGGGGGTGTGCAGGGGGTGGAGAATCTGCCTTACATCCGTAGCCACACTCCTCATCCACACATTCAATTACAGATAAGTGCACAGGTGCCATGGTGTCATGAGGCAGGTACCGCCACTATAAACGTGAACACTGACACCAAGCCTTCCGTCTGAAGCCTCGTAGGTGGAGGTGTCGTCTTTTGTTTAACCAACAACAACAAAACAAAAAGAAACACCAATGCGCGAGCCAGTCCAGACTGTCAGCCGTGTGCATTCCAGTGTGTCTGTGGGTTCCGCCGTATATTGTGCACGCGCTCACCTTTATTGATTTTCCTTCGCGGTTCGGATTGCGCGGCTTTTCAAAAGCCGTCGCCGAGCAAAGAGAGCTGTCAGTCACAGAAAAAAAAAAACAAGCCTATCTCGGAGCTCACAGCAATGCTGTGGAACTAAGCGCATTGTTTCCCTGCGTCTGTTGATTTGGACTCAAATTGACAGCTACGCACCGCTGGCTCTGCTCTAGTCCTTTTAGATATAATTAGTACCGTCTCTCCTAACCTTAGCTTTAAGGCCTTGTCACACGTCACAATGTTTGATTTCCACCTCAGGAGTTTCGCTATAACAGTGGCTTCCGCCCGATAAGCATAGCAGAATAACGACCCGTAACATCAGGGCATGGTGATTAGAATAAAGGAATCAAGAGTCAAGAAATGTCTACCTGTGGCAAACAATGATGAAGTATGGAAGGTAAAACTTATACTACGGGTGGTAGTGTAGTATAATGGGTAAGGAGCTAGTCTGGTAACCTAAAGGTCGCAGGTTTGATTTCCAGGTAGGACACTGCTGTTGTACCCTTGAGCAAGGTACTTAACCCGCATTGCTTCAGTAAATATCCAGCTGTACAAATGGATGCAATGTAAAAAATGCTTTGAAAAAAAAAAATATGTAAGTCGCTCTGGATAAGAGCATCTGCTAAATAGAGTATGTCCCTATGAAACACAATGGCACTTAATATGTTACAATATATACATGATATGTATTTAGTTTCCAGTTTGATCACAACTGATTAAAAGGGCCTTTATCACCCTATTAGTATTCACAGTACTAGTGCCGCCTGCGTGTCATGCTGTAAATATGTGGTTCAGAAAGAGGCCTCTTAAATGTTTCTTTTTTTCAAGAAATTTGTATGCGCAGAACTATGAAGTATTTTCATCTTTACACTGGAGGCTACAGTAAAAAAAAACACTCTGAAAAGGGCTAAAGCAACCAAACTTCAAGTGTTCTTTTCCCCCTCTTTTCACATGAATTTGTGTGTTGTGCTCTTTCATCTCTCACACTTGCACACTGGAAAAGCTCTCTTCATGTACCTGCTACTAGATTAATCACCCCCTCCCCCCACCCCTCAAATTATTATTATTTTTTTTTTTTGTTGTTTTTGCTTTTGCTATTTCCATGAGGGGAAAAAAAAGAAAATTACGGGCTCTGCTAATGGTTTAGAAAAACCCTGTTAATATTCGAACAGTATCAAAATTGGTGCATAATTGTCACGGTTCCCGTTCCCGATCACCAGATGCCGTCTCCTCCCCCGCCCTAGTCCCCATTTTCGGTTCACCTGAGTTTGCTGACTAATTCTGCACACCTGTTGGCGGGTGTATGTAAGCTTCATTCCTTGGTCTTTGTGCTCTCTTACATGTCAGTCTGCTCGTCACCCCGTGTCTAGTTTTTGCGTGCTATTCCTTCCTCGTTTGTTATTTTGCGTTGCCGGTTTCTACGTTTTGACGTTGTGTTGCTGTTTTTTTTTCCCCGCTTACGACTGCCTGTTAATCGCTGCGCCTGGGTCCCATTCCTTTTATTGAGCCGTCACAATAATGGCCTGTTCTCAAAATGAAGACCAGTCCACTCCAGTCCATCCTGCTACCATCCTGGATCTGTCATCATGTAATTAGACCCCAGGCATCCAGGCAGATGAACTCACTTGTAGACTCCCCCTTCGGACTCAGCAGATTCACTAAGTGTTCCTTTATGTCTGAACACACTGTAATGTCATGTTTCTTTTTTTTTTTTTCTCTCTCTATTTTTCCCGTCCTTTGAAATGTAATATTGTTCATAATGATTATGCCCTTTGATCTATCAGGGCAGCAAGCTGCAGATCAAAGGCAATCATGACCAAGTTCATATTGGAAATCAACACCGCGTGTCTCGAGAGCTTGCTTTGGATGGATCCCCTCCCCTTTGTCCTTCCCATGTTTCTTTTTTTTTTTTTCATTTTTTAATCAATAAGCAGTCTGAAAATATATTCAAACACATGAAGCATCCCATAAAAAAATCATATTACAAAGATTACCAGCCAATATCTTAGGCGGAAAGCCAAAATATGGACCGTTCCGATTTACAGCATACACATTTAAAGATGAACGCCACTCTGCACCCGCAGTGAGATATTTCAGTTTATAATGAACACGGGCTGTTCTAATAACCAGCAACTCACAGCCAATAACACCATACAGACATTTCATAAAGGACCTTTTTAAAGCTCTTTATTGCTTTTATTTATTAGCTTAGTAATAAGTATAATTATCTGTCTGAGAACTATGCATGAACTGGCTGAATTTCACCTTTAAAAAGGGCCATGTACGCTCAAGATTCAACACAAGGATCTCACTGAGCATGACGATGAAAAGACCACTCAACCATTCAGTTTTATTTTTCTCTCGATGGCATGGCGTTGTAAGATCGACTTTCAGCTTGATGCCAGCATATTGTATGCTTGACACTTATTGTAACTGTCATTTTCTTAAATTGGCATTTACCTATAATGAATCTCAAATCACTGTTGCTTCCACTGTTGGTGGACACGTTCATATAATGTGATATAACACATCTCAGTCTGATTCATTTTACATAGAACTATAATGGGTGCAGAACCAATTATTAATTTTCTATAGAAGACCTGTCTATTTCTCTTAAAATCCACAATGCATGCTACTGCCATGAACACCTTTCATTTCCTCATTCATGGGTAATGTACCCCTGTGCTGGACCCCTGGTTTCTTCTGTTTAGACTTAGACTCTTTACTTGTTTTCAAAAAATAAAAAATAAAAAACATTATATACAGCATTGTGTGGTTGGCACAACGTGATGTCTAGATGTGATGGAACTTTAGATGAGAAATTCCCAAAGGACGGGATTGGACAGGATGTAATTCCCTCACTTAACACAAGCACAGGCTTCAGCCAAACAGCAGCTACCCTTCTCCAAAAGGGCAGACCCACTATGACGAGGACATCAAAGCAATGACTGCCTTTTGATCTCGCATTGCACTGATGTAGATGACCTCAAAGATGTGCACTTAATTGGGGAGTAAAAGTATCTGATGCCCAAAACAAGCCTCTGAAGTGAGGCAACTGAGATATCCAAATTTCACCCCGTGAGTCAAATAGGAAAACATGACGTAAATGCATAAAGTAAATTGTTTAGCCTCATATTCATTTTATAATTCCCAAGAAACTTGATGGAGCCCAGGTAAATGGGCTCCCGCAAGTGAAATTTAAATGCAGGTGAACATGTTTTGGAGACTAAGTAACTCAAAGACAAACCTATTAGTAATTTAGTTTCATTGCACACGTGCTACACAGCCATTACTACACATACCTTGCCTCTAATGATGTCAGCAGCTTTCTCTGTTTGATATCATTCAGGTTCATAAATCTAGTTTTTACACTAAATCATTTTTCAGGTCTTGGGCCCTCTGAACAAACTTTCTGCTTAGACTAGTTTTAAACCCACTGGACCAGAGGTAGAACAGGCCTAAGAGATCTTCTGTATTTACGAGCGATTTTTTTGACAGGCTGACTAGAACAGACTGTATTCTTAGCAATGAAAACAGCCTCCCTACAGTTTTAGTAAAAACATTCTATTTTAACACATATTTAGAAAATTCAGGCTTGGGACCAAGTGCGATACTATGACAAAGGACAGTATTTACTGCAATGTGACACTCTCGTTACCAATCGAAACCTCCGGTAGCTAAGAAGCAGAGAGCTGTAGCTCGGCAGTAGCTGAGTGTCTGGAAAAAGCTTAGAGAATCTGTGGTGATAGCAACACGTAGCTGAGTTCTGGGGCTGTTATGGAACTCATCCTCATCCCTGCATGGCCTCATTAATGGCTTTTGAATATCCAGCGAGGGAGCCAGTGCGGCCTTTTGAATATTTCCCCAGTATGTGGGAAATGTCAGGGAAAAATTTGATTCTGAATGCTTTTTGTTTGCTCTGTAGGAGGGTCGTAATGTTCTTGGCTGCTCATGAAACAAGAAGTTGTTATCCACAGCATGAACTGTAAATGGTACTTCCTTTCAAGGCTTAGCCTGCAGTTTGTCTTTCCCCTTCCTACCCCTGCAATGCACCCCCCCCCCCTTCCCCTCATCATATTGTATTATGGGTAAGCAGTACTGGGATGTGCGATGGCAGATGAACGGATTTCTGTGGAAAACTCATGCCGAGGCATTTGCCCATTGTCTGCCGCCTAAATGCGATCGCATAAACCGAACGGAGGCTGCCTGGCAACTTGTGCACCACTGCTGCCTCACGTCTCAGCCTTCCCAGAATGCCATGCCTTCTCATTTCATTTCACCAGTGCGGAGCCGCACAATTCAGCTTTTGTGATTGTGATGAAAAGCTGAATTATTTGTACACAGGGGAAACAAAGGGGAAAACATTTTAAGTTGAATGAAAATAAATGTAGTTTTATTTTATTTGTTTTTTCTTCTTCTTTGATATCTATAACATAATGCTTTCATGTTGGGAGAGAGCCAATGAGTAAAATGAAATTAGCCAGCTGAAATGAAAAGGCCTGTCATCCATCTGTCAGTCAGTGATGCTATTTATTTACATATTTATTCATTTTCCTTTCATTCCATGTATTAATATAAATGTATTCTATGCATACATCCTATTCCCGTGTGCCTCTTGTGATTCACAGCTGTCAGGTGCTTTGATGTACATTTGGAGACAAAAATGCGCATAAAATATGTGAGCCAAACAATTATTGGAAACGCTTTAACCTTTCAGACACCAGTTTAAGAGTCTTTGTGTTTCATGGATGTTGTTGTGTCTTGCACTGTGCTGTGCTCTGTTGCATTCAATGCTGTGTGCTGAAACCTCTAGCGATACATCAATATTCCGAATAAAAATCGCATGTACACACACACGTACACACACTTGTACACACGCGCACACACACACGCACACTCACCGTTGAAGCTCACACTGCGGATGTACTTGAGGAGCTTCTTTCCTCCGGCCAGGTCCATCTCTGGGCAGATTCCGGAGGAGTCGGGACACAAGTCCTTCTGCATGTTGTGCAGGGCGTGGGCCATGGCGTAGACCGCGTCGATCACAAACTGCACCTTTCCCTCCTGCTCGTATTTGGAGTCCATCCCAATTCGCTCCTTCCCTGTAGGGGTGGGAGGGGATGGGGATGGATGTTGAGTGGTGATGAGAGGGACAGGGTTAGGACTACAAAAATCAAACCAGTCAGTCAATCAATCAAAGTTTATTTATATAACACATTTTTCAGGATTTGTTGCAATGCGCTACACAGCATAGCCCAGCCTCAAGCCCCATAAAACAAGTCTAGGGCCGCAGTAGTAAAGGAAAAACTCACCGCAGCACAACTTAAATTTGCTTCGATTGCTATACACATCAACTCAGTCCGTATCACGCACTTTAAAGTTGTGAAATGTTGTACTACTACACCGGTGCTTTAAAGGAAAGCATTTGATGACTGCGCATATTAAATCTCAACGCCAGTTTTGGAGAGTATTCTTATAACGGCTTTGGATTTCAGTGATCACATCATGCCGTGTCTTGTCTATGTGCAGTTCACGGAGAGCGAAAACTCTCAGGCTCTTAGCAAAGCTTTCATACATATTACTTGTCCCCACCTGTCCGGGATGATATTAGCAGTGCGCCATTATTGTTCTTATGACCTGACTGTCTGTGGCAACGAGACCGGAGCTTACCTGGCCTTCATTTAATTGCATTTTAATCTCGAGGGGTCGCATCTCCGATCCGCTTTCCATGGATATACCCCCTTCATCAAGACTATTTGTACAGAGTGATTGCTAAAGGTTTAGGCAAGGCCTTTAGGATCGGGCTGGAAGAAGATTCTCATGGCCCCCAGGGTAACACACAGCCTGCTGCCGCAGTGACACAGGGAGCAGTAAAGAAAATCAGCAGCTGTCCAGGTTTGTTGGGCAACTGCGAGCTTCCCTTTCCCATGTTATGAGCTGCATAAGACAAACACCTTCTCATGTCCCATAGCATGTGCTATTCAAACCGGGATCATAATCAATATGTTTCTCTTTTCTTCTTGGGGGCCAACATTATGTGAAAGGGACTGTACATCAATTACTTGTGTCTTTCCATTTCCGTGGAGAAATAATTTGGATTTTACATTGGTTTCATGGTTGCCATTCTCATTATAAACATTATTAAAGCAAAAGGATAGTAGGCATTTGCATGTGAAGGTGTGTGAAGGTGTGTGCATCTGTGCGCATGTGCATGGGTGCCAATGTGTGCCTCCATGTATCTTTCATCTCGTCCCATGCTTTTTCTGTACTCTTGTTTATCCCTCTGAACATCCAGTGCCCTGCTGATGCTTTTGATCAAGATTTTTTCCAATAACTACCCATTGACATCTGTACACACAGTGACAAAACACACACACACACACGTCATGTCCTTGGAAGCATCCGTTTCCTTTCAAATGGTTAGTGCTCCCTGCTCACAGGGACGGGGCTGACTCTGGGAGCCCTCGCCCTCCCCCTCAGGCTCTTTAGCACTTCTCCCCGGGTTTTCTCCAGCTCGCTCAGGCATAATTGCTCAAGCGTCGTTCGTTTCTAAGATGGAGTGCCTTCATCTGGGATACTGAAGGGCAAGGGTACTTTCCCCATATGAGTCACCAGCAGTGCGGCAAGAGCTCGGCCACGTTAACAGGAAATCATCTTTAGGATAGAGCCCTCTCCGCTTGTTAAAGAGCTGACCTTGCCAGAGCTGAAGCTACCCGTAAATAACCCCTGTGACTAAGAGACTCCAGGGAGCCCACACGACTGCAGTCCTGAAGTCAGGGACCTGTCACTCCCACGTAAAACAAACGCGCAACTTTCTTCTTGGGTAACTTTAGTTTCAAGTTCCACTAAAATCTATGGCACTGAAATGCAAGCACAACACCCTGAGCTGGGGTAGTTTAGGGGGAGAGGGGAGATGTCATTATGGTACTGTACAGTGCAGCCTTGTGACCTTTGGTTTGCTAGTTCTTTATTTCCTTATTTTTGAGCACCAGTGAAAGTTCTAGCAGACTAGAACATCTGCTTCACTTCCTGTTCTGGCACCTTTTTGCACTTTGTGCCTATACTGATGTTTCAAATCAAATTCATGTAGATATATGGATGTTACATATGACACTATGCAGATATATGGATGTTGCCTATGACATCTGTGTGGATAAAAATGTTACACATGACATCTGTGGAACCTTTGTGCTTCTTCACAGTTGAGTGTGTGTATTTTTTCTTATTCTGATTACGCAACTTCTGTTTGGTGTTCTTAGTGTCTGTACCTTTCCATGTTCATATAATTAATTTATGAACATTGCCTTTGGTATTTTTACCTTCCAGAGAAAGCCAAAAAAAAGTATTATTGACTTCTTGACTCATTATATTGACCGACTCGAGTTTAGACAGGTTCTCTTATCTGTTCTATATGTACACGCGTGCACACAAAGACACACACACATACTTTTTTCAACCCATACACCTGCCTGTTCCGTGAAACAAAGGGTTAAACATTACTTGAACTATATATCATGGAGCCTGCGTGACTTTGTCATAAGAAAAATTCTCTGCATATGTTATGACAGTGTTATGACTGCTGCCATAAGCTGTAGCATCATAATTGGTTATGACAGGTTTTATGTCACGTTTATGGCAGTGAAATGTATGCTTTATGGCTTATATTTCAAGAAAAGGTGTTACACTGCAAAGTTTAATTCTTCCATGGTGCCCCTGCTTCTAGGGTACTCAAACATGAAAGGAAGTATCGGGCAGTTTGAACCTTACATTCTGAATTGCTGCAGGAAATTCTATACGGAAATGCAGAAGGAAATGAAACTGACCTTAGGGAGAGACCCCATGAGTATCAAGTAATCTGAAGAAATGTGTCTGCAAAGACCTTTCAGAGGTGGAATGGAATCCATAAAGTAAGGCAGAAGGTTTTACATAACTTTAAACACAACTATCAAGCTTTTGTTTCATCACTTGGCAGCTTTTTCAAAATCGGGGTGAGGTTTGATATTACTTTGCTCATATCAAAACAACATTGCAGGTCTGGGGTGTTTCCTTCCCCGACCCCCATCTCTCTCCCTCTCTCCCTCTCTTTCTCTTTTTATCTCTCTCTCTGTCTCAACATACATGTTCCTGGTGAATCTCCAATTCTGAAAAAAAAAGAAAAAACACACACACAGCTATTAGTCATTGAAATGGAGATTAAATGTATATCCTAGGATCTAGAACTGACTACAGTAGATCAACCCTTCAGGCAGAAGGTGTGGAGTGGAATAAGAACTCTAAGCACATCGGCTTTTAAATCACGTGACGCATTAATCTGTTGTCAGGCCCAGCATTGTAGTGGATCAGCACTGAGACAACAGTGCAGCGTGCACGTATTTCAGGCGGGGTCTTACACGCCAGGATCAATCACATGGGCCAATAAGCACGCAAAGACAATATTCTGATGGATGTATCTTCCAATAATGAGAGGAGGAATTTCTGCCTCCCGTGTTTAACAACAACAATAACAACAGCAATAAAATTATTGTAGCATTGTGCTTACAAATAACAGCGCGAGACAAATTAATACAATGAACAATGCAACAATCAAATCCGATGTGTAGGGAAAACATGCACTTTGTTTTTTTGTTTTTTTCTCACAGACATGCATGTCTATAGACACATGGTCTTTGATGAAACATTCTGGGTTATCAGAACCATAAACCTTAAGCCTTCATTACACTTGGTAAAAAAAAACAAAGAAACAATTGCAATTGGTGAAACACAACAGGAAGATTTTATTTTGAGTTTAAAGTTTTGAGAAGATTTAATTGATATTAAATTGAACAAAAAAAATATGCAGCTAACTGGCACCAAATAAACAACTAACTAGCAAGCAGACAAATCAGGTTGAAATCATTGATCAGTTTAAAGCAATAAGTTCAATATTGTTGCTGTAATCCTGTATACTGATTTGCCAGTAAGTATTCAAGCTAAACATGTTTTGGATCAGTGGTAACTGCACTGTGAGATGTTTCTGAGCATTTTTGTCTATCCGCCAATCCATCATATAGCACACACACACCATTCACTCACACACTCATACCAATGGGCAATTTACAGTCTTCAGTTAGCATACCTGTCTTTGGACTGTGGGAGGAAACCGGAGTAGCGGGAGGAAACCCATGTGGACATGGGAGCATGCAAACATGGATTCAAACCCAGGACCATCTTTCTGTGAGGCAACAGTGCTACCCACTGCACCACCGTGCCGCCCCGGGTCATTTTTGCTGGAGCGCAAATCCTTTGGGCCTACTCTAACAAAAAGACATCTGCAGTATTATGCTATATTTTGCTGAAAATAGGTAATATATCAAGCAAAACAACACCAAAAAGAAAATAATAAGGCAGCGTCACAGAGTTTGAACATTTATGAGCTACGTAGTTTTTGATCATTTACCCTTCCCTTTGGTTGTCAATGTGTTGTTAGAGAGATGGATTGCTTGCAGGAAATAACTTGTCATGTGTCATGACTATTTTTCTTTGATCAACATGAGCAAATTGACATAATTAGCTAATTTGCTATTTGTTTTCGATATGACAGGTGATAAAACTGTGATATAATTATTTTAATCTTGTCAAAAAAATATGTTATAAAAAGGGGCATCACAAATTGCTTAAATACAATGTTAAAAACGTGTTTTGTTTAAGTTAAATGATTGAGCCAATGAGGCTGTAGTGCATAATGAATATGGGCGGGGCTTGTTGATTTCTGGTACCAAACTCAGAGAAAATTGCACTGACATTCAGTATAAACAGCCTCTTGTGTCGTTTGGCTTCAGAATACAATGACTTACAGTTTAGACCTCCTGCCAAAACTGAATTCATGTAAAACATGTCGAACAGCTGCCATTACAAAAACAAAGTGTTGTACTTTTTTAAGAAGAGCATATTAAAACAACAGCAGGCTTGGAAACAATAAAAAAAATTCAAGGGCTGTGATGAATGCTGTGGGGAACTGTACAATCACTCCCCCCCCCCCCCACCACCACAAACACACACACACAAATCCAAACTGCCTGGCATAAAATAAAATGTAAAAAAAATAATAATAATTAATAATTAATAACCATGCTGTCAAATTGATAGAAGAGAAAGACTTATGCACAGACTCATAAATTTCTCCATGGAAATTCACTTTCTAGTTCTCTATTTAATTGATAGTATTTGATTTCAAGAACACCCAACAATAGTTCAAATGTGATCAATTACCATATCTTATGCAAGTTATAAAAATAGCAACAGCCAAACAAAAATACAACTGTATTACAATACATGGGCCATGGTTGGTTGGTTAAATGCTCAGAAATCTTCCCCAACAAACACAAAAGTAACATGAATTGCTTCATTAACATATCCACACTCGTCTTTGAAGCTCAACAAATTAAATATTGAAGCCAAACAACGATCAGTCACCGGAAACAAATGAAGAATAAAGAAACACAAACAACAAGATTTTCAGTTTTGGAATACAATGTGTGAACATAATGAGGAACCCCTCATTATGTTCATATGTTCACACACATCCCTCCCCCCCCCCCTCCCCCCCACCAACAACCCACCTTTGGCCAACTGCGTTTCAGTTATACTCTAATGTTTAAACCACACAAAGGAATTGAACTACATTCACAATGTTTAAAATGATGTTTATGGGAATAATGAAAACAATATTCAAGGATAACACAGCCATGCGTCTGATCGGGAGATCCCTGTAGCTAAATATTTAAATGCAAGCCATTGGCACTGTTTGGAAGAATAGATTTGTTTACTGACGGTGCACACAAGGCCGAGTGAACACAAGGCTGAGGTGAGAAACAAACATTTGCTGTCCTCGGCGGCAAGCTTTTGATCGGCGCTCGTTTTTGTCAAGATTAATGGCACAAAAGCAGACTCACTGAGGTCACGTTACATTGCAGGTGATGACAGCCATGTTTACATGCATTTTGACACTGAGCAGAGGCCCTGAAAGTGCACGCAAGGGCTGAGGCATGGGGCAGAGCTGACGGCAAGTCGCCGGTGTCACCGGCAACGGCAGCGGCTCATACCTGGAGACTGAGGGGGACTGAGGGTGATTGAGGGAGACTGAGGCAGACAGAGTGGGACTGAGGGTGATTGAGGGAGACTGAGGCAGACAGAGGCAGACAGAGGGGGACTGAGGGAGACTGAGGGAGACTGAGGGGAACTGAAGGAGACTGAGGGTGACTGAGGGAGACTGAAGGAGACTGAGGGAGAATGAGGGTGATTGAGGGAGACTGAGGGAGACAGAGAGAAACTGAGGGAGATTGAGGGAGACTGAGTGAGACTGAGGGTGACAGAGGGAGACTGAGGGAGACTGAGTGAGACTGAGGGTGACTGAGGGTGACTGAGGGAGTCTGAGGGTGATTGAGGGAGACTGAGGGAGACAGAGAGAAACTGAGGGAGATTGAGGGAGACTGAGTGAGACTGAGGGTGACAGAGGGAGACTCAGTGAGACTGAGGGAGCCTGAGGGAGTCTGAGGGAGAATGAGGGAGAATGAGGGTGATTGAGGGAGACTGAGGGAGACAGAGAGAAACTGAGGGAGATTGAGGGAGAATGAGGGTGACTGAGGGAGACTGAGGGAGACTGAGGGTGACTGAGGGTGACTGAAGGAGACAGAGAGAAACTGAGGGAGATTGAGGGAGACTGAGGGTGACTGAGGGAGACTGAGGGTGACTGAGGGTGACTGAGGGAGACTGAGGGAGACTGAGGGTGACTGAGGGTGACTGAGGGAGACTGAAGGAGACTGAGGGAGACAGAGGGAGACTGAGGCAGATAGAGGGAGACTGAGGGAGATTGAGGACATTGTGCTTTTCATAGGTTTGAGGGTATAGTGTTAGATGTGGCTTAGGCCAGGCTAGTAATCTGGTAATAAATGTTCAGCATTAGTTGTGCCAAACACAGTGTAAAATAGGTGCTCTTGCTATTAGAGTGTATGCCACCCTGTCTCCCCCCAACCCCCTGCTTCCTATGTCCCTGTTGATGGCTTTCCTTTGGAGCATTCATTCAGGTGATACTTCCATTCATTTCATAGCTGAAAACATCCCAGTTTGCATAAATATTTATTCATTCTGCTTTATTTTTCCTCTCACAAAGAGAAAAATGTGCATTGTTTGCTAACTTCATGCTGAGGGAAAGAGCTGTGATATCACAAATTACCAGCTGCCAAAGTTTGTTGAATGTAAGACACACGGTCACGCCATACTTTGAACAGCAGCGACCGAGACGGATTGGACGTGACAAATTGGTGGAAAGGCCTACAGGCGACAGCCAACAAACATTGACAAGCATGGCACAACAACCTGGCATTCCGATTCCTTTTGGTTAGCTGTGGGATGTCGGGTGACTTCATTTTTATGAAGGGATTTAAGCGACTGAGTAAAGACATCACTGTAATTAACAACAGCATTGTTTCACAATAAAAATGAATATATGCCATTAGGAGCTGCTTCAGAGAGGCTGTTTATCATTGAAAAACATACATGTTTTAGTCAAAATTAATATAAACTTAAAAGAATAATATGGTTTAGTGATTGGATACAAGTCTGTTATGACTTCCTCCTTTTTGTCTTGACTTTGATCAAAAGGCTGTCTTCTGCTTCTCCTATTCAGTTCTCTAAGGAGCTCTAACATAAAACAGACCTCTGCATAGGTAAAGCCCACTGCTGTGCATCAGGGGCAATTTAAAGTGGTGCTGCCTGTTATTAAAATTATTTACCTGGATATCTGAAGAAAAAAAAAAAAACATTGGAAAATGCCAGTGATGAAATGTCTACAAACATTTAGCAATTTTATTTTTTTTAAAAAGCTTTTTATTTTTCTATTTTTTTCATGTTTTTTCATGTGTATGTGTGTGTAGGTATGGGAGAGCAGTTGAGTGGAACTAAAACATGGCTATAAGAAAAAGTGAAACATTCCATTAACAAATAAAGCCATTTGTGCTCTGTGATACATGAGGAAAAAGCCTGTCAGAGTCATTATCTTCACCCGCTATTATTTCACCACTTGTCAATGGAAACATAAGTGATCCGCATGCCTGTGAAACAAAGATAAAAACAGCATGTAATTATGATGAATAGATGCGAGTGGGTAGATTGGCAGGACAGGAATGAGGTCAAGGCGGAAGATTGTCGAAGATTTCTCCCCCCTTCTCTTCCAAGAACCAAATCCCAGCCCACATAATACCTATTTTCTTACACCGGAGATTCACTGGAGAGAGCGGCTAAGTGCTCGCAATACTTAGTGCTCCTCTTCCGCACCTGACATTTGCAGATAAAGATCACTTAAGTGCCACAGCTGACGAACCTTGGAAAGACGCATTTCTCAGACCTGGAATTTTACGGTACTGCTGTTCACGCTGGCCCGGCCAAAACGAAGATAAAACACACACATATCTGAGATAACCTCTGCGTTCTCTCACCCTGAGCAGTCGTTGAGAAGCAGCTCGTTCAGACACATACTGTACCAAAGCCTCCTCACTGAACTCGGAGCAGGCAGAATTTGCAGTCGCCCTTGATCCTATATAAAATTAATGCTCAATTTACATTCACGGCCCCTCTCCGCACACAGACAAACACACGCGTGTGGAAACTCATGCACAGGTGTGTGGGAATAATTGGTTGCCAACGGACACAGCCAGCCCGTGGGCCACGCGGTGACGTGGACGTATGCAGCCGAGTAGCAGCCGTTATAATGTATGATTGATGAACCCGTAACCCTCGTGTGAAACCAATTTAATCATTTCCAAAGTCCTCCCTCAGGTTGATGAAATTGTGGAAGGACGAGAACAATGTGAAACAAAGAGGAGATTGTGTTTGTACTGATGAGAGGTATGTAGGCCATAAGGATTTAGTCACTTTGTCACGTTTTCGTGAAATTTATTTATTTATTTTTTTATTTTTATTTTTATTTTTTTTTGTGTGGTTCAGGTTCTTCAAGGACTGCTTTCACGTTAGCATTCGGGTTGAAGTAGCTCATTACGCTACATGCAGTAAAGAGGTCAGGAATAAACAGGAGGTAAACAGACATTCAGAGGAGGGTTTCTAAATGAGAAAAAGTGAAAATTCCTGGTAAGGTGCGGCTAAGTGATGTCACGCTCGGTTGTTCTTACATCAGAAGTCTAACTGCTGCCCACTATATTCAAAATCATATTAATGCCAGAAAAATAGTGTGTATTGGGAAAAACAGACCACCCTCTAAACAACAGTAATGTGGAGCAAAACAACTAAAGGTTGTACTGAATTTCAAATCACATTTCATTCATTGATATTCATACGGCTCTGTCGTGCAAAAAAAGGCCATATGACAGTAATGCAAAATGAGGAGAATAATACTAGATAGTGTTTAGAGCTGTAATGGAAATGCACTTGCAGGGTGCACTCTGCATAATGTATCGCAGCACTACTCATATTTCTTCACCACAGTTAAAGCCCATAGGAAATCAAATCTTTAATATGTCCGATTCAAATGTACAGAGTGTAGACCTGCGTGAATCCTTCTGGCCTTCGTTAGAATCTCCGCAGTATGAATTTTTTTTTCTAGAAACATCAATTTAAAAGTGATTCAAATCTGAGTAAAAAAATTGCTACAAAAAATCCATCAAATGTTTGGGCGAAATCCAAATTAGCCAGAGATGATAAGTGACAGCCAGTAGCATTTTGCCTTTTTCACTGTCTTTAACATGAAACCCGGCTTGTCTCCATATCCTTCCTTTTCTTTCTGTATAAATATTCATGAGGGTAAGGAAAGTAGGGGGGACTTTAAATGGCTTCCAAAAAAAAAAAAAAAAACCTGGCAATGGAACCGTGGTTTGCCATTCTGTAAGCCAGGAGAAAGGGGGGAGAAAGAATATCTCATGCTGTCACACGAGTGGGAGGGATGAGAGGAAGGAGGGAGGGAGAGGGGGACAGGCAGTGCTGTGGAAGATGAGGGAATCCTATCAATACTCTTTCATTACGTCTCGTTAGGGAGGGCCATGCCGGCAACGAGCCAAGCAGATAATAGCCTAAATGGAAGAATGTATTAAGACTGTAATAAACAGACATCAATCCCTCCCTGTAAACTTCCTTCTCAGCCTCCCACACCTCACCCTCCACACAGTCTAATTGCCAAGCTCGCTCTAAAAAGTCTCCATCCCCTCCTGCCTACCCTCTGACCAAAACCTGGCCTCCCTCTCGCACCCAGGGGTGTCATTTCATCCCAAAGACAGCAGCTTGTGCATCTCCTTTTGCACTCTGCGCCTTGATGTGTTCAAATTGGCCTCTCACTGACAGTGACCAGAGGCAGGGGGACTGCCCTTACAAGGCCTGCTCCATCTAGGTGCTGTCACTGCTAGCAGCCTTTGACAGCACTCGCTGTCCCAGTGCATAACCAAATTAGAGCCATTAACCTTGTGCTTTTTAACCCCATGTTCGAAGCGTAAAGGTGAATGCACAGCAAGATGTGGGGAAACGTCTTATCCTTAGAAACGGCAGTGAAATTTTTTGACAGCTTTGAGTGGGTATTAACTTGAATCTGATTTAGGTAAAAAATAAAAAAGTCAGTTGCTTTACAATTGAGCAAGACATCATTCAAAAAGTGTCAATCATGGTCCCAGCTACACAGCAGCTGAAATAATACAGCCAACAGTTAATACAAATGAAACTGCCAGTTTCACCAAGGCAGGAAACTCTAATTGTGTATACCCTTTAATATAATCTACTGCATCCAGATAAGGAAATTATATCAATAGATGCCTAAAGAATAGTCATCTTGTTTTTGCTTGTAATTTTCTTTATTTATTTTTTTACTATTGAGACCTGCATGAACATTACACAGACACTGAATAATGCGCAAATGTCCCTGCTATATCTTATGAAAATTGATCTGACCACATCTGATATCATAATTGGCTCAAAAAATAACACAGCTATAATATGCAATATGTAAAAATGCAGTGATATAAAATAACTTTTTAATATCTCTTCCAGGTTCACTTGCTCTCATATTATATCCTGGCATAGATATAGTGATGAATAGATATCTTGTAATCCAGCAGCCTTCATCAGATTCTGAAGTATTACGCCAAAGTGACATAATGTATTCTGACCTCAAAGGATATGGAGATGACAATGTCTGCAACAATTATTACGGTGTTATTTTCTAAATAGCTGTACAAGCCAATGTTGGTTCAGTCCTATATCAGACCAGAGAAAACATCTTCACCAAGGATACATGCAGTCTCCATCTGTAGCTCATGGCATAATTATACGTCAGGTCAAATAAATTATTTGCCTAATTATCTAAATGAAGTTGGCATGAAATCTAAGAATGGATTGACTCTCTTTGTCTACTACTGGGTATCTGGGGCGACATAGCTCAGGAGGTAAGACCGATTGTCTGGCAGTCGGAGGGTTGCCAGTTCAAGTGTCCTTGAGCAAGACACCTAACCCCTAACCCCTAACTGCTCTGGCGAATGAGAGGCATCAATTGTAAAGCGCTTTGGATAAAAGCGCTATATAAATGCAGTCCATTTACCATGATATTGACTAAATAATTTCTCTACTTTTGGAAATTTTGAATCAACTTCTCAGGAAAACGATTTGAAGTTTTAGCTCAGTTAATCAGATAAGCTGTACATTTTGATCAAAGGAAATGTATAATTCTGCCTAGCAGTGGCTGTAAGTAATTCCATGTGTAATAATTCCCCATATAGATGAATGTGATGAAAAATAATGAGACATTTTCTCCCAGGTGACAATGACAGTGAAATTCAATTTGAAAGTATCAATTAGAAAGTATCATTACAAATGTATCAGCAGTTATAATATAATATAATATAATATAATAATATTTTTTGCTTCAGTGGTAATAAGGCATAACTGTCTCTTACCCCATTTAGTTATGCTTTTAAAATATTACCTTAGTCTGCTGTTGTGAGAGATGTGAGACCATTTTGACTCCTCCTAAATGTGTTCATTTAAGAACTTAAAAAGCAAGATTTTGTTTTTAAAAAGTTGCAGTTTCTTTCGTTTTAATCTGTCAGACATTGTTATAACGTTTGTTATTTTATTCAGCTGTTGTCTGTAGTGCCTACCCAATTATATCCATGTAAATGTAGTGCGCAACCACCGAAGGCCTTGTTGGAAATTGGGATAATTGGATAACTCTAGACTAAAAACACATTTGGGGAACAGTTATTTCATTTTTTATTTTCTTATTCCATATATTCTAATCGCAGTGAGCCATACATTCATTTATATTTTCCCATATTTGGACTACCACTTAACATTATTATGATTGTGTTTTGAAAAACATGATGCTGAACATTATCATACTTAATGTAATGCTGTATACATAATTATTCACTTAGAAAAAAAGTTTTTATCTTTTTCAACTGTAAGGCAGAATTATTGCGGTTAAAGCAGATATTTTTATTTTCTCTTAAAGGTAGGTTAAGACCTATTGCTGATTTATTGTGAAGTATAGACTGTTAGTGATGGGCAAGTGAGTTTTCATGATCCGTACACTAAGTGAAATGCCAAAAGCTGACAATAGTTTGGATCAAGCAACAGATTTTTCTCTCCATAACAAAACACAATGATTGGCTCAAATCAGTGAGTCACAAAAATCATGAAGTAGCACTGCCCATTTTTTTTTCATGAAACCTCATTATCCCATCTCTAGCATAGTCATGGCTTATTATCGATTACCGGACTACCAGCCCAGAGTCTTCACCAAGTTTGATATAGGCCTACCTGTTTTATGTGCATAGAAGCAGTCCATTTGCTTTTCAACTGATTCAAATTAAAGTGGAAAATGCAATACAAATCTTTCAGGCTGAACTTAGCACATCCAAAAAGTCCAGTGTAACTCACAAGGAAGTTTGTGAAAAAGACATTATTGATCAGGCATATCCGTCTGGAAAATTAAAAGACTGAAGTTGCAGAGAATGCTGCCCACATACTGCCTTCATAGGGCACCTCAGTAATGGTTTTATGATAATAGTCCTGTGAGTGTATCTGGGACGTTTTGGATGTGCTAAGCTTAGCTTTACAGATTTTTATTTTTTTTTTGACATATGAGCCTTATATCCAATGAGCTGAGACCTTACAGCAGGGTCAAATCAGGACCATTAGGCCAGTAGTATTGCCGGTTTTCCTTCTTCCCTTATGACCCCGGTAGTATAGAAAGCCAGCAACATTACTAGCCTCCGAAGCCACATTTCAGTTTCCCTACCTCAGAGTTCAAAGTAAGACCAAAAAGAATAGCCCTTATTCCATGGGTTTAAATGGCTTTGTTTAAAGAAAATTTCCATTCTTGATATGTAACATCTACATGCAGAGTCCTGATCAGCTGTCATCAAAGACCCTTGAACCGGCCAATAAATGTTAATACATTCATCAGTTTTTTATAGATTTAAAATGTAACAGTAGGGATCAATTTTCTCATCTGAAATATATAAATAATTAAACGTGTGTGTGGAGTTTTAGTAACCACTCTGTTAATCCAATGTTGGTAGCACTTCTCTGTTTTCTAGTATACGTTTTCACCTTGAAATAATAATAATGTGGTTATATTGACTGTGCAACTGTCACTTGGGACGTAGTAATCTGGATCTTACTCTCCTGACTGTCCTTTTAGTTACTTCTCGATATGAGATATACAAGCAAAACTGCGTAGAGACGTGTCACTGCGTCAAATCTGAATTATATAAGAAACGCAGCATACAACTGTTTAACTATGTCACCTCCCTTCACAGAAACACTCAAGAGCTTCATTTCCTCCCCCATACCATATGGTTTATAACTAAAATAACAATCATAACTAATGCAGAAACACCTAATAAAAGCATCATAACATGTTGAAATTAAATGGAAAAAAGTGTGGTGCAACATGTAATTGGAAACATAAAAAGGCTACATGTAAAGTGTTGCATATATTGATACAAATATGTGCATTGTTCTCATTCACCTAAATTGATATTTTGTTCATGTATACTAGAATCGTGTGCACCATATTTACTGTGATATTTACTGAAAATTATGCATGTAATATAAAAGATAAGTAATAAAATTTATGTCCGGTTTTACTGTGTCCAATATCTGATTGACAAATTTAGGTTAGACACAGTCAATGAGTCAGAGAGATTACTGTACACTCCACTTGGTGCGTCAGGTTTAAATCAGTCTTTGATTAGAGAGGAGGAATGAAAACCAAAAGTACTACTGGCCTTGTGGGTCAGATTTGATTATTCCCACCCTAAATAATTTTTTTAATTGGAATGGTTTGAAATCTCAGTTTCTGACAACGCAATGCTATCTTCGACTCATCTCTAAGCACTTTTTCAGTAATTGAATGAATTTTTTTCCACTGGTAATTACCACTCCTTTTCCCAAAGAGCAGAAGCTTGACCCATCAGAGAGAACTGTACCTCAACACATGTCACTTTGTTTTCATCACGGACAAGAATAATTGTGCTCTAATATGCCTCACCACACATTCATGACTGGATTAATGTCCCCGTCTCTCTGGTAGTTTCCTGTAAATCTGCACCCCCACATCTCTCTGAACATGAGCAGCACAGCAGAGCTCGGTACCTGTGCACTTGCGGCTGGTGTCTTCCTTCTTAGACGAACTCATTAGTTTGCAGTTGAAGTTCTCCTCCCAGTATTCGGCAAACCACACGTTCCGCCGATTGTTCTCCAACGTTCTGGAAGTGAAGTAGGCATCAAACCCTGCAAGAGAACCTCTGAATCAGTATAACCACCAGACCCCCTCCTTTTTTTAATATTAAGAATTTATTTTTTTAAATCCTTGAATATGCATTGTTTCCTCCAGGTAAGAAGCTGGCTGTGCTAACTCGATGTCCTGCTGTACAAGACATGCCGATAATCACAGCAGCCCCAGTTCTCAAAATAATTGCCTGGAGCTGAAACCGAACCCAATATGGATTCCCAGGATACTTTTAGGGCTATATAAATTATATTTAATAATTTCCCTCATTTTGAATTTGTCAGTTTTATTTTTCCTGATTTAGATTTCCTTATTATCATAACGGATATATGTTTTCTTTACTGTAATGAGAAATAAAATCCTCTCAGAACTATTATTTTAAAATAAAAATACATTACCACTGATATTTTTGATGCAGAAGCGGAACTGGAAAGTTCTTAATGAAAAGACCTGTGTGTGTTTGTGTGTGCGTGCATGTGTGTGTGTGTGTGTGTGCACATGCATGCGTGCATGTGTCTGCATCCATGTATGCTTTATAATATCAATTATAATTTAGATGAAACAACGATGGAAATGGAAGAAATACATGTGTATTTTTTATTCTGTGTGCTGTCTGACACCCCAAAGGACTAACTACCTCTGTGGCCATCATTAATCTCTTTCACAGACTGATGAGAAAAAATGCCGATATCATCAAGCTCGTGCACTTGTACGGTATTCAACAGAATATCAAAATAATCACACTGGTGGAATATTCAGAAACATAAAACTGGAAGTGTTGACAATCAGAGGAGGAAACCGAGACAACTGGGAGCCAGGAAAAGAACTTAAGAGATCGGGGGATTATAAGACAAAGGCAAAAGCATGCCTTTCTGATGTCAAACGATCAAACGGCAGCTTGAGATCTTCTATCCTACAGGGAGCTTTCTGATGTCCCCGCAGTCTCACAATGTCACTAGCCAATAAATATTAACTTTGTGTCTAAAATAAGGTCCCTGACCCCATTCCACATTAGCTCAAAGCCAGCTGGGAACATGGGTAGATGGGAAGCCGTGTTCAATAAAGCAGGAGATATAAAAAAGTGATGGAAATGTGACTTGAAAAGATCCATTACAGGAACGTTTCCATTCATAATTTAGCGTCTTAATGCATCTAATGCCGAATACTTCCTTTCCCCAAAGGGAGCATAAAGAAAGACTAATAATGATACAATTTGCCATTTAAGAAACAACTTTCTGACTTCCTGTTCATAGGATGTCAACAGCACGATGGACTGTAAAACTGTGCTGCGTTTATAGTCTAGCACTACGGCACATATTTACTGTACACTCCTGTTCACACAGAGAACAAAGTGGACATTTTCTTGTACTGAGCATGGTCAGTGTTAGTCTAATGTAACTACATATGGTACACACAGTGTCAATGTCCATTAGTCCACATATGAACTGGAAAAGTATACAAAACCACTGAAGTAAACCTGAAAGAAACTGTAACTGAGTTGATGATTTCCATTCACTGACTCTTGGGAAACTTCCCGTGGCATGTTCCCCCTTGCATACACTCAAGTTAATACTGTGCCAGCTTTCATCTCATGCCTTGCGGTGATGTTTTCTTGTCATCCTTGTACATCTCTATCTTTAAGATGAGTTTGCCTACAGGGGAAATGGATCTCAATGTGGGGGTGTACGTCATTTTGTGAGCACTGAATGACATACGCGAGCTCTTGATTTTAGGTTGTAGTACCTGGGACAGGTGATGCCCAAAAGTTGTAACTGTGTTACTGTCAATTAGAATCAGTTCTGTGCACGCACACATTCACACATTATTTGTTTAAATGGGAAGAATCGGGTGCTGTGCACGTAATACAGAATGTGTGAAATAGTAGGGTTTTTGACAACAGCTCTGGTTTATTTGCTGGAACACTAACACTGCTAATGATATTCAAAGGCAATCAGAAATACAGGATTCTGCCACCCAGGTATTAAATATACCTTTTTCTTGGTGACTAATTAAAAATAATTTATCATCGCTGATTAGGTGTGCCGGTGACTGATTCATTGGTATACGTGTATAATAAAATCTGAGGCTTTGAGACTGTCAATAAGTGTATCCCTGTTGCTGTGCATACTTGTGTGTGTGTGTAATCTATATATATATATATATATATATATATATATATATATATATATACTCACAGAGACGAGTGACAAATTAAAGGAAATACCAACATAAAGTGACTTAGTAAGGTGTTGGGCCACCATGAGCCATCAGAGCCGCTTCAATGAGCCTTGGTATAGATTCTGCAGGTCTTTGGAACTCTGCTGGAGGGATAGAACAGCATTCTTCAAAAAGATATTCCCTCATTTGTTGTTTTCTCATACCCTGTAGATGGGAGCATTGTCATCATAGAAGAGACCATTCCCATCAGGATAGAAATGTTTCGTCATAAGATAAAGGTGATCACTCAGAATAACTCTGTATTGATTTGCAAAGACCATTCTATCTAAGGGGACAAGTGGACTAATACCATGCCAGGAAAATGCCCCTCACAGCATAACAGAGCCACCGGACCCCCTCACTGTAGGGGTCAATCATTCAGGCCTGTACCGTTCTCTTGGTGTATGCCACACATACACTTTCCCAGTTGTCGAGAATATAGTGAAGGATGACTCATCTGACCATATAACTTTTTTCCACATCTCTGTAGATCAGTGCCTATGATTTTTACACTCCTGAACTCTCAAATGTGCATTTGTCTTTGTATTGAGGGGTTTATGCACTGCAACTGTACTAGAATATCCCTCTCTGTGTAATTGTTGATGGACTGTTCCTGCAGACACCGTCTAATCACGTCCTGCATTGACATTCTCAGCCACCTGAGGAAGAGCTGTTCTTCTGTTTTACCTTACATATAGCACTAATTCATGATCATCTTTGCTTTGAATTTTGAATTAGCTCTTCAAACTTAATTCCAGAACTTGTTTCATTTTGAATTGCCCACTGGATTTTACACCTTTTAATCAGATCAAATATGTAACAACAGAATCTTGTTACTGAAAGTTAAAAAACATTTTTTTTTTAAATTAGACATTATCATAGAATCTCATTGAGCTTATAGTTAAACGTCTGTTAAAAAAAAAGGCATTACAGCAGAGAGGAACCTTCCTAACAGGCAGTTACTAAGTTGTACATGTGCCACTGTACTGTGTGCATGCTGCACCCACTTATTGGTTTCTTTCTTTTTTTTAAATTGTGACATGGATCACTTCTGAATACAGAGAACAAATATGACAGGTGCATCTGACACAAGCATGCATTCAGGAAGCTTACTAATAGCAATAGCAACCTAACAAAGTTCTCATTTGTTTAAATTGATTTCTGTTTTTCTCTGAGCTGTAAAGTGAAAACCAGTGTGAGAAAACAAGGAACACAAGCCGTATCAAAGAAAGAAAAGAACAACCTATGGACTGCAACAAGAAAACATTTATTAATTTATTAGTTGATGATTATGGACTGCTGAAAAATTTCTGAGGAAAGTTGACATCATTTCATTTCTACTTGCTCACTCAAGCATCCACAAATCTTTCCCACCTAAGTCTTCTTAGGGCTGCTGCTGTGGTCTTTTGTTTCTTTTATCTTTGTAATAAAAAGCCAACATACACACCGCTGGCGAGACATAGCCAAAAGAATCCATTCTTTTTAAACTATTGCAACCGTCAGTTCCCCAACATTAATATCAAAAAAGTTGATATCACCACTAGTTTAGACGTACATTGCAGCAGTGATTAATTGTTTCACCCCTAAGACTGTTCAAAGAAAATCATTTTCTGCTACAGAGGCACTAAAGATACTTTTTTGAACTGGGGTAAAAATCGTTCACAAGAGAAATAAACTATGGAAGCTGCACTGCTTCAGAGAATACAACAGACAAGGAATAAATGACAGCGAACTGAAAATTTTAAAAGCATCACAGCTGTGTGCATTAAATGTTGGATATCTTTTTTTTTTAAATGTCCATGTGGTGTGTATCCATGTGTGGTCCAGGACATGCATACAGTATACTGTGATTATATTTAGCACAGTGTAGAATAAATCAGATTTACAGAGATATTGCTTATATCATGTGGCGAGTTATCACTATGTGTATTTGTGTTTGCGTGATTAAGGCTAGAGATTAGCCTAACACAACAGAATACTGGAGTGAAAAGGGATTTATATTGTTCTGAAAATGATTACATCCCTCTTCTATGCTTTACATATTCATTTAATTCTCAGGAAGCACTTTTGACTTTTAGGCACAGGCTAAACAGAAAGCACTGATAAGGATTATAATTATGCACCTGAGAAAATCAACACGTGAGTGCAAGTGAAGCCAAAATACCAATTTTGTGTTCTGTAACAACTTGTGCTCTTTTGGAAATCACCGCCATAATTTATCCTAGTTTTCAAAATGACAGTTGCCACAAATTCCACACACCATGCTGTGGGCTAAATTTACCATGCTGAAGTGCAACGATGAAAAAAGGGGGTTCAGTACAGTCACAATAGATTCACTATAACTATTATGAAATCAGGTAAATACACAGTCGTAGTAAAGGACACCCATTATCTCAGTTAGTGGCATACACATCAGAGTACACATCACAGAGTACACAGCATGTTCTCAAACCGAAGTCCAGGCGACTGTATAGTGCACATGGTTCTAAAGATAACCATGAAAAGCATACTACAATATGAGTACAATATTGGATATTAGTACATGTAATTTGAACATACATACACATAACAAAAGGAAAGTCACAGTTCTCTTGCCTTAACTAAGTTGACTCGATGAACCACATGTTTAATGAATTTGAAAGTTGTTACAGACTTGCATAATATTGTTTTTTTGTTTGTTTTTTTCTCTAATATTGTATTTGCATCATCACTGTCCACATCTAGGAAGTGAAGCCACATCTTTGACTTATTTCAAGTATAATTTGGTAGGCCCATGTGTGGATTTATTTACACATGGGCCTACCTACTTCATTTTGTTTTCTCATTTGCATAAAAGTAAACAAGCAGATGTAAAAGGCAAATGTAATTGATTAAAAATAAAGTAGTTTAACTATTCATTTTTATATTGATGTATTAAACGAATGAAGGTTTATGGACTGGACTGAAATGTAAACAGTAGCAACATTAACCTTCCAAAATAAATATTTCAGTCGCTTTTTCATGGTGCTTTGTATACGGAGCTAGTGTATGCAGTGTTCCCACTGAGCAAGCTTTAGTGTCTGCATCTGAAAGAGCCTGAAATCTCCACTCAAATAAGGAACCTACATCATATTTAGCTATTTTGACTATGTTACGTTCGTAAAATTTGTTTACCAATCAACTCAATTTGCAATTCCGGGTATTCAGTTCTTCATATATGTATGTATGTGTAGCAAGGACAAAAAAGCACAGCATCAATATCCCTGCTCTTGTGAATTTCACCAATCCCTGCTGCTCGGTAAATCGTACCACATATTTCTGATATTTCTAATATGCTACTAGACCCCAGCCAAGCCCAAAAATCTTTCTGCATTTTGGTGCCCTAAAGCCAATGCATTTTAAAGCATACACACTGCACTTCTTAAATCAGCATCTGCACTGCACAACAGCAGTGCTAAAAAGTAGAGAAAATCCAAACCATTCATCTCATTCAAATAAAATTCAACTAAATTCAAGTTACGCGGTGGCAAATCATTTTAATAAATGTGCCTTCAACATAAATAAAATAATACCTGGCTCACGTGCTGGCAGTATATATTTGGATTGGCTTACCCAAAAATCAAGTCAGACAGGGTATTGGTCAGGTATTCACACAACATTTAACAGGATGTTCCAAATATAATACAGTTTACAAAAATATTACAGAATTTGTTCTCAAGGATTTTGTGTGGGCATTTCCACAGATAATGGATTTTCATCAGAATAACTTGAATCTGTGAGCCTCCAGCTAGCACCCTAATGTTACTGTACTGGCTAGCAGGTAAATATGCTACTGCAAAAACATGGATTTCCCATACAGCTGGGAGGCCTCTTTCCTTCTAAAAAAAAACCCTACAGATTACACGGATCAGTCTGACACACTACCTACAGGGACAGCTTTCAGCATGCTTGAAGCTGGCACTGTGGCAGCTGAAATCATGCATCTTGGAAGGAATCCTGCCTGCCTTCTTAATCCAGGGCAGGAAATGTGTTTGTTGAAAGTAGCCAAAAGTCTGAGCAGGCATATGTATGATGACTTCTTTTAGCCCCTCCCTCAACCTTTAATGGTAGTTTGTAGTTCAACAGTTATTTGTTTTACATTTTGTTATTTGCTTTCTTATTCATAGTTTATTTATCCAGGTGAGTCCCACTGAGATATTTTACAGGGGAGCCTTGACTGTGATTGTATTTTGCAGATTGTACATTGCAAGATCATCAGAAATCTTTAGTGGTCTGTGGTGGGTACAGTAATCACTAGCAGCAATCAAATCTTTCTCTCTCTTTCTCTCTCAGCATTTAATAGTCTTGCTTTTATTTTATGCAATAATTATTAACATTGCATGGTCTGTACTCTGGCCTGTGGTGGGTAATGTAGAAAGTGCCACGGCTGGGAATCGAACCCCCGGCCAAAGAGGAGGATTTGCACTGTACATGGGTTGGCTGTCAGATGCGCTATTTTTTTTTACTTAATATAAGTAATGTCACACAGAAAATGTTGCATGAATTAGACCCAATACATTTGCATAAAATAACACTGGTGAGAAAGGTTTAAGTTCCACTCCACTGATTACAAGGTTGTACATTTTCATAAACATAAATTTCGGGCTTTTTCAGTCCCCTGCTGCAGGACTGTAGCTGACAGCTTCTTGCATTGAAATTTCCTCATTTTGCTATTGAGTGAACATGGGAAAACATGAGCATTAATACAGAAAATAAGATGAATTTCCCGTGGTCAGACTTTAGAGGCTGCCAGCCTTGTATGATGTAATGCTATGAATTGTTTGGTGATTGATGAAAGTCCTCAATAAATGTCATGCTTTCTTTAACAAAAAAAACTCTGTAGTTTCTTTAATTAAATTCCGCAGAAATATCCACTCTCCACAATCTATTGAGCAGCTGCATACAAATAAGCTTTACCCACTTATTTGATGAAGTTTCATAAGCTGAACGTGCATTAATTTCTGCATTCCCCATGAGTGTACAATACTTTGGTGGCACAGCTGATATATTCATTGGTAACCTCCAATAACATATGAAGTAGGCTATATATATAATATATAAGGCAATAAGGCATTTGTATGGCAATTAACATTGTTTATTGTTTTGGTTGTTTTGGTTGTTGTTGTCAGTGCCACGCTGCTGTAGATATATGTGATGCAGTTTCTGTGCTGAACTGCAGTTTCCAACGCACAAATATTCCACTCTTGAATCACTTAATGGAATTGAGGCAATGGGACTAGTGAAACCCCAAAGCAGAAATGAAAGGGAAATCTTGCTTAATGCTTAATGAGACCCATGACTAGCGCCAGTATGCGTAAAAGGTATAGTCGCAGAGGCCGCAAATTAGCAAGGACTGTAAAAAATGGCATTTTTGGCAAAGACATTTCCTTTCTGTGCACTTTGGCTGCAGTTATTATAGTGTCCAGAACTTTTGTTTATTTATTCATCTGCTCCTGCTTATGGTTGCAATACACAAACAGATGCGCGCACACACACACACGCACACACTCAGTATGTTTTAACATTCAGTAGTTACATTTCTAGGTTAAATGCACATTGGTCCCAGAATGTCTGCATCATGCTGATGCTGCTAAGTCATGTGCCAGCCCTGTGCAGCCAGCGCGCTAAAGGTTAGCTAGTTCATTAGCATGTACCATTATTTTAATCATTTGCTGATAAAGCATACCCCATGTTATATATATTTAAAAAATTAAAAAATAAAAAATAATATATATATATATATATATATATATATATATATATATTATATAGGTGTTTTTTTGTTTTGTTTTTTAAAGCCTTTTCCTGGTATAAATGGTAACACATTAACTGTAACATATCAGTACTGGGTAATTGGGAACCATGAAGATGTTGTAAACAGGAAGATATTTCCCTGATGCATTTAGTGGAGAATCTTAAGTGTACCAAGAAGACTCCAGTACCGCTCCAGTACTTTCTATCACTGAAAGTGCTCATATTCTCCATCCCACAAAAGGGAAATTAGGTAGAAAACATAGCCATTTAAGCAATGCCACTGAGCCACATTTACGAACTTACATAAACTCATTTCTAAAGGAAGCACTGGTGTTGTTAATCACACTACAAAGTAATCCTGTTGTAACTGCAACAGAGAACTGGTGACAGTGGCTGGGACTAATGGCACCTCAGGTGAAAGAGCAGAGCAGAAACTGGCAGCGTACATATCCAAACTACTAATATGAGCTGAGCTTCGGAGAATTTAATGCCTCGTGCCATGTTAAATGATGCTATAATCCTAAGCAGAAAATGCTGGAAATGCAGTAAAGACTACACGCCAACAAGGTGCCACTGCTCAGTGCTTCGCCAATGGCCAACATCTGTTACGTGGTTCAATTGCAGTGCATTTTATCAGCTAAGTGAAGTTTGTCTTCATTTCATTGGAAAATTTCTACTGCACATTTAGGATTGGATTATGGATAATGTTTCATTTTTCTTTCCTGTCCTGTAATGCTGGGCTAAGAAATGATATAATGAAGAGATGGAGGTTATTTATTTGATATGTTCGCTACTGAACTAAATTCAAGGGTGAGAATGGATATACTGGGGCAATCGCAAGCCACTCAGCAGGAGATAAACGTCAGTCTTAACTACTAGGCCATAGACCTGCATTAGAACTTGAACAGATACTACTAATCTGTTAAATACGAAACAGTTGTTCAAGTTTTGTAGTTCCAATGCAATTCTGTGATTAAGGGGTTTAAACCTGAGGTTTAAACTCTGACTAAGCTGGTTGCAAACGCCCCATTCTGCTTCATTGACAGCAACAAGGTGAGTGTTTCCCTGAAGTGCTATTTGTGCAATCACAAATCCGTGATAATGCTAGGAGGAAGAAGAAACCATTACAGGCACAAACTGATAGATTGAAGTGGTGTGTTTTTTTTAGTCTCCATGGAGAGAGATGGCCAGGGACACTTCTGTTCTTGCAGATGCAGAGTGGTTTCACATCCAAGCTGTGTGATTTCACACACAGCTTGGATGTGTGTCCCCAGAAGAAGTGAAGTGTGAAAAACTGTGAGCTTTGGAGAGCAGAGAGGTCTGGCAGGGGGTGAAGTATTTTATTAAAGCCTGCGAATAAGGAGGGACCCGGGCCCGGATCCGAGTACACTTGACCCAAAAGTCCAGTTCGTTTGATTAGTGTGAACACTGTGTACCGTACACTTGAAAAGGTGGTCTGGAGTACGGTTCATGTGTACTCGGGTACGGTTCGCATCAGGTGTGAAAACTACTGTACCAAAACACGGAAATGGACTGCTATTTAGAAATGGCTTGGGATCTTGCGATTTGCACGCTTTTCTACACTGGAGCGACAACATAAACAAATGTTGCGTAGTTGATGACGCAAGTGTACTTGGGTACGGAACAATGTTACTAATGTGAAAGCTGAGCGGCGGGGGAGTGGAGAGGGGGGGCAATCGTACCTACTATGAAAATGCCATAAGAGAGTCCTTCCTGCGTATCCTCTGTAGTATGCTCTGTTGAAGCTATTGCTTTGGCTGGTAGCCAATGGAGGGCGACAAGCAGTGAGTGAGGCAAGTGAGTGTTTTGATACTCTTCCTCTAATTAGCAGGCATACTAGCTAGCTAGCAAGAATTGCTACTTTGAATTAGCAAAATATGGATCTCTATTTTTGAGGGGGAAAATAACCTCCTGATTTCAGGTTGAAATTTCAACAACTTTTGTTTCATCAAAACTTAGCAATCATACATCAGTCATGAGAGCCATACCAAATATGGATTGTGGCATTCTTGTATAGTCATTGCATATTCACTGATAAAATAATGTTTTACAACAAACCGCCAGTTGCTATAGAAAGAAAATCAACAACACATGGAAAAACCAGTGCATTTGTATATGGTTAATGTAAATCTCTTTATGAAACCTGGGTTTCATACTTTATATATTATCTTGTATGAATTGAGAATGAGATGCCATTAATTACTCTGATACTCAATAGAAATCTCAACAGCAAATTAGCTGTAGTTGAAGACTAGGCCTACTTGCCTTGAAATAATACCCAAAAATCAAGTTAAAAAAAAAATTAACTAAAATTAACATGTTTAAGAAATGATTTTTTTTTTTTAAAAGCATTTAAAGAAAATATTACCCTTGGGGAAAAAATGTAAATTACTTTTTTTAATGACCAGCTGAAGAGTTGATTATGGAATGCCACAATCAAGATAGAGAGGACGGTGCTTTGATGTGGAGAGCTGCACAGAGTAGCATTTCATCAATAGCCTACATTTTTTCAGTTAAAGGCTCTCCTTCTGCTGGGATTCAGGACTCATAAAGTATGCAGTGCAATTATTTTAACATTAGCGGAGTGTGGATTATTCATGTGGATGGTGTTCTGAATGATCGGACTGAAAGTGTGCTTCTCTTTCGCCTGAGAGGTGGGAAACACACGGACAGTTCCGGGATTTCAACCATCAGTGGGAAGGGGGAGGGGGGAGCAGACACAATTCTATTGGACAGAAATGCCTGCCTGTACTAGGGTACTAGGGATGCATTACATTACATAACATTTATTTGGCAGACGCTTTTATCCAAAGAGACGTGCAATAAGTACATACCAAAGGTCATTGGAACAACTACAAAACACAGGTCCGATAAGGTACAATACTCATTTTGTACAGTTATAGCAATGAACACATTAAGTCCAGTTCACACAGTGAAAATTACTGTGAACTAACCTATGCTTAGTCAAACTAGGAGATATTACAAAGGATGCCCTAAATATATATTTATATATACTTGGTATCAGCCAATAATAGATAAAAAACAAACATACTGATATTGGCTGAAAAACAAAAATTAGGGCTCATTTGATGGGACTGAAGTGTCTCAGGGGGTTCACATGAACCCTTTAAACCACAGGTGTCAAACCACAGGGCCGCAGCATCTACTGGTTTTTGGGGTGTTCTTGGCACAAGCCGTTCATTCAAGTCATTGATTGGCTAAGGAATTCATATAGCTTGTTCTCAATGCCTTAATTGGCAGCTGATTGAAAGGAAAACACAAAAACCTGTAGACACTGCGGCCCACCAGGCATTCAGTTTGACACCCCTGCTTTAAACCCACTGTCACTCTGCCACTGAAACATATACATTCATATTCACATTCATCTGCTGCTCCTGAGATCTGTCAGTATTGTTCTCCACTAACACAGATTATACAATCTCAGCCACTCGGACAAACCACAGAAGCGTATCCTTTGATTTTAAGTCTACTATTGCAGTGTTACTGTCTAAATTTAGCAAAGCAGCACAGCTTCATTTTATCACCATCCAGAAGAGAAGATGCTGCTACTGTCAGCCCTTTTGTCAGCCTCCATAGAAAGGCCATGGCTTTCAAGTTTATTCTCTATCTTCTGTCGAGTTTAGATGCCAATGTATCTTGCTGTTGATTGAAGCCTTCAAAATAATGGAGTATAGAAATCTATCCATCTTTTCAAAGTGTGTTGTTAATGGGAAACCAGAATACAAAATGTATTATTATTATTATTATTATTATTATTATTATTATTATTATCATTATTATTATACAATACATACTATGTTTATGTTTTTTTCCTACAGCCCTGATCCCAAGTTTTAAATTTCATTGTTTGTTCAGGTTCCGGTTGCTGCTTTCGGAAATAAAAAAAAGTAGCTTGTGACATAAATTAATAAAAAGCTTGAACTAATGTGAAGTTATTAATTTCCTCCTGGATGTGCAATTTCCTGAACATCTGAAAGTTATATTTTGGCAGGTCATAGTGCTGGAGCGCAGATCAGACTCAACCACCTCATTAATTTTAGATGAACTGGGAAGAGCCACACATTAGTATAAGTATAACACCGCTTAAAAGAAGACAAGAAATATATGATATTGGTAAATTCACTTTTGTACATTATGGTTCTCATATTCTCTTGCATCTCACTGTTATGGAACAAAATGTAGTAGTAATAATAATAACAAAAAACACTGATTTGCTGTGCAATACAATATTTAAAATTTTCCAAAGACTGTAAGATGTGTCTAATTAGCAGCTAGCACAAGAGAGGAAAACCCAAGAGGCGATAGTATCACCCCTGACTAAGTACAGCAACATGGCTGAAACTTTGATGTAGGAATCTGCGAAGAAGGAAATCTCACAATCTATTTGTGAGTCAGTGAGAACAAAGAGACAAATCAAATAGTTTGCTAGAAAAAATCAAACGGCTTGCGAAAGATGGTGCCTCACTGAAAAGGGAAAGCTGTTTAAAATGCCAGCATAATGAGATCCTGATTACTGCTGCTTTGATTATCAGTTAATTTAAACAAAGATTTATAGCTGAAAAATGAGTTAACGTTAAAGGCTACAGTAATTCAAATGACAATTCCCATCAATAAAATATTGAAATTATTTAAACTTAATTGTTTTGGTATCACTTTTTTATTTATTCTTTTTAGTTACAAACAATTAACAATTAACTGTTGTTAATGACCTCTATTCTTGTTCCATCTCAGGGGCTTTCCTATACGTAATTTGCTGTCCAATCCATTTTTAGTAAGGCAAATGGCTCAATGGGGAGAATACTTCCATACCACCAGAACATGTTTCTTTACCTCCCAGCACCCATCTCATGGCAAACTGCAGGAGATCAGCAGGACTAACCCTGATGCTTGAATTGGTGATCGGGGAGAACAAACTTGCTGCTGGAAGAAGTATTGGTGGGCCACTAGGGGGCACTCTTCTCACTGGACCAAAGAGAAAATCCATTGCCCCAAAACACTGATGGGGGGCACTGTGCTGTAGAAGGTGCTGTCTTTTGGATGGGATGTTAAACTGAGGTCCTGACTCACTGTTGTCATCAAAGACCCCACTGCTCTTTTAAAAAGAGAAGGGGTGTTAACCCCAGAGTCCTGAACAATTCCCCAGTAAACTGGCTTTCCTCCTGCTCACAACCTGCATCAGATTGGCTACACTAGTCCCTTGCATTCTGACCTTGAATGCACTAAGTCAGGGCTCCTCAACTTCATATCCTGCAGGCTGCAGCGTCTGCAGGTTTGTGTGCCAATCCTGGACCTCAGCGTCTGATTTCACTAATGAGCTTACTTCCTGAACCAAAGAGGTAAAATCATTAGTGAAATCATGTGGTGTAGTGCATAGCTGGAGCAAATACCTGCAGACACTGCAGCTCACAGGAGCTGGAGTTGAGAAGCGCTGCCCTTGGTCCTTGTTGCTAAAGTAAACAGTATTGAGTTCTTAGTTTACTGGTTTACCTACTTTAAAACAAGGTCACTAGAAAACTATGCCACATTTATACACATTTATAGTTTTCTGTTTGTAATAGAATTCAATGCATATGTTTTGGGTGGAGAGGGGCAATTATAAGATAAATAGGAAAGAGAATTTGAATAAATAACTCAGCAGAGGACAAATACAATTTTTACCACATATAAATTTGACCTATTTTTCTTTTTAAAAATATATATTTTTTTAAAAACCACTGGATTTCACCCACAGCTGCTGTTTAGAACAGTTGCATGTCCTGCACCAGTGAATGGCATGGTTTGATCAGGGCTTGTCAGGCTGGAATAATTCCAGCCAATTGTAGGCTTTATTGGCCAAAAATAATAATGCATCAATTTCTGTGCATGAAAGTCTCACAGAGAAAACCACTGTCTTTCACTCTGAAAGCTATTCAGAAAAAGCTTCATTTTAAATCGGCTGTTTGGTACATCCCAACCTTGCACATGCCACACATTTCTGAAAACGGTGAATCAACAAATGGGCACAGGAAGCAAAAATATTTATGGGGATGTATGACTATATAAATACTCATGGAGTGAGATTCAAATAACTCCATTAATTGGTGTACATTTCTATAAATCTCAGGTGGCAGCAATGCAAAGCACTATACATATAAATAAATAAAATTCACAAATATAAAAGAATGGATAGGTTTTTAAGCTGCATACTAATGTACTGTATAAATGCACCCAGTGAGATCTCCCTCTGTTTTTGCAGCTTTGGTCATGCGGAGAAGGGTCTTGGCTCCTTGCCACAAGGCTATAGGTTGGGGCTATGCTGCTCTACCCAAGGGAAAGATACTTAACCTGAATTACTGCCAATAAAAATCCAGCTGTGCAAATGGATAGCATGCAGAACGAAGGCTGCGTCGCCCGAGAGGAAGGAATCTGCTGCTTTAAAAAAGCAAATATTTGAAATTATCTAGAGCACAAATTATTTACAGGAATGATTATGGGGCATCTGGCAGGAAAGACATAACTTTCTACAGTTTATTATTGGCTTATTTTTAGGGTTACACAAGACAACTTTGGACACAGGAATCAAGGCTTGGCCAATCAAGTGGAAGAGCTGAGTTTTGCTGTATTTATTTCTAAACCTGCATTAAAAAAAAAAAAACTGCAATTCAGAAAAAACACTGCAATTCTCAAACTGAAATAGAGACTCAGACCAGCTCTGTGTGCGGATTTCAAAGGTTAATTGAGATAAAATGTCAGCTATGGGGAGAAAAATGCAAGATTTAGCACCTTAATTAGCTCCATAGAGGGGATACTCAATCTTACAGACAGGTTTCAATACAGCAGGCCACCCTGTAACAACACTGAGACTCAATTTTCATGCATAACCCAGAAATGGAGACACAGTCCAAAACTTGACCTCCTCTGAGAGAATTCTGCCACTGAGCGACAGTCAATGCGAAGTGTTTTGATTTGGACATGGGCCTAAAATGCATGCAGTTTTTCCACAATTGTGTTAATTTATCTTCTTGTTATATTTAAATAAATTATAAAAACTGTGGTACATTGCTTGCCCACCACAAGCCCACAAATGACTGTGTCTGATGGGGTGACATGCATTTACAGTGTGACATCAGCAGCAGCAGTTAGCCTGAGACACCAGCCTGAGTCATTTCAGATCAACTACTTTTGATGGAACAAACCAGGTAGATTATGCAAAATAACTAGAAGCATGAAGTTACTCAGACTGTGGTATGAGGCATTGCACTACTTACATGAATTGGTTACATGGCCTCTTGAAATTAATGCAGCATAGCCGTAAAAATGTTTTGAAAAAGAACTATGGCCCCCAATTTTACTCCTATTTTTAGCTTTTATCTCCTTCAGGCAGTGAAGTTGGGAAAACATGATTGTAACCTTGTATCATACCAAAGGACACATGGGGTTTGTCTCTCTGCTGAACAGTATCTTTTTTTTGCAGAAAGAAGAGCATTTAAACGTGTCTAGCATGAACATTTTAACCCAGTAGCCTAGCTTCAAAGGAAATAATGGAAAACCTTAAAAACTGCTCTCTTCTGCCTGTCTGTCTAACACTGGGCTCTGTGTACCCAGCTAAAAGAAAGCTTTGGAGTACATCTAATTGAAATTGGTATTATCCTGCCAAATCATGTTCCCATTTTATTTCAAGCTGCCTTCAAATAAGTACTGCGATTACTTTTCTGTTTGTAATAGAATTCCATACGTATGTTTTGGGTGGAGAGGGGAAATTACAAGAGAAATAGGAAAGAGAATTTAAATAAATAACTCGGCAGAGGACCTTGCCAAATACCATTTCTGCCACAGATAAATTTGACCTATTTTTCTTTTTAAAAATAATTTAAAAAAATGATTCAAGTGGCTCCACCGTGGCCAGAATTTTCCTCTGTTCCTTTCCAGAGCTTAGGCCACAAAATGTTTCAGTCACATTATTATGCCAAGCAAGGACACATCATCGGGCTGAGTTGTGCCGCAGATTTTGATTATTCGGGTTTGGAAAAAGACAAGGAAATATCTGTGATGTCATTGATAAATTAATAATAATAGATCGATTTAGTGCTTAGCTGGAGCAAGCTGGAGCACGATGAGACGTTCCACCTGACAGACAGCGATTCATCCATCAGGATATTAAAAGCCCGGACTGTGTCCGCTCAAGAACAGTGTATGGAGGAAATGAACGAACACAGCCATGCCCTGAATCGATAGCCTGCAATTTATTTCTCGCACACTTATGGAAGTTCCTTTTCCATACACTTTTTGCCCCCTTAATTTAGTTAAAAATCAGCTAGAGTGGTAATTAAAGCCTGTGACCACTGAATGCTGACACTGAAGCTTGGTAGATAACCTTTCCCTCAAATTCAAACGAATTGTATTTGTTAAGCAATTAAATTCTAATCTGTGCTGGTACATAAATCCTTGCAATACAGTCAGTTTTAAGCCTGTACTTGCACTGCAAAGCAAGTATTTTTGTCTAATACTAAACAGGAATGGCCACAATCTGCTTTAGCATAATTACACACTTGTAGTGACCTTTTAATAAAGCAATTTTGAACCTAATAAGTAAATCATAAAGTTCTTGCCATAAAGTCCTTTAGGCTGTATTTGGAGCTCACAGTAATAAGCACAGTGTATACATTTAATACCTAAACAATGTGTAATTGAAAAACTGTTCATGCAGCCTGCTGATGACAAATGAATTTTCTAATATATTAATAAAAAATTGTAAGATTATTGTATGCAAGTATTTTTTAATGCTTATTAGCACAGTGAAACTGGGCTGTGAATTGCATTACTACTTTTGAAACAGTCTGATGACAAAGTTCTATCAAACAAAGCTTGGTTTCCACGTATGTTTGATGTTGAACAGACAAAACAGTGTTCCCAAAGATGAACAATGTGGACATCTCATTTGATCATATGCAATAAGATTAAAATGAGCTATACTCATTATTCCAAGGAGATCTAGGTTCATCGTCACTGGTAGGTCACACAGCAACTGCACATAGTTTATAATCTGGAGTTGCTTGGGATGAAAGGAGGGAACACAGGGGTGGAATTTAATGTGATGCATAAACAAAAATGCTTGCAGTTTTCCCCAAGGATTGTTGATTTAATTTGTTTCCTCTTGAGAAATGGGTGTGAGTTGTGGGATTTACATCAAAATAATTGGAGCATTATTCCAATGTTTTGACTTGACTTAATTGTTTATTTAACTGGAAATACTATATTCCCTTTTTATGATCACATTTATGTAGTGTAAAATTTGTGGGTGTGGGTTTTGTGGTCTTTTACATACTGTATGTAACATCTCCCTTTGGATCTAACTCGTGATTTCTCCTCAGTGACAGGAATTGGTCTACAGTGCCCTTAATTACACACTTTTTTTGAAAAGAGTAGACATAGGTGACAAAATAATGCAAATAGGTTTGAAAAAATCTAAAACACCTCCTATAGCTAAATCATACTGATATTTGCAGATCTGGCAATAATTCACAATGAATATGTTTGTTGGGAGATGATATACTTATTACGTACAATGTGAGACATCATTGGTGGTTACTGGGAAATGGTCTTTTTCTCAGTTATAATAGCCTTAAGAAATTATCACCGTGCACTGAAAGCATTCATAACCCGACGTGCGGAGATTTGCTCATTCAGATTCATGCATACAGATCCCAGAGCTATGGCTTCAGAACCCCCGCTGCAGACAACCATCTGAAACTAAAACGCAACAAGTAGCCAAACAAACAGACACAGCCGGAGGTCAGCACTAAAGTGAGCGCTCCAGCCGAGATCTTAATAGCAGAATTAAAAGCAAACAGCGTGGATGAAAAAGCTAGCGGGTACGGCTGAAGGGTGACACTTCATACCCTGTATGATGCAATTAAAAGAGCATACCATTTCAAATGTCAAGATCTCCAGCAATGCCTCTAAATCCAAACAAATAAATAAATATATAAATACATCAGGTAATGCACCAGCAAGGCTCAGCAGTTTAAGGCTTTAGTATATGGGGTTATTATTCTCATAAATCATTAAATAAATAATATGAGCTTCACACAAATAAAGATAGGATATTATTTGCAATATCTTATTGAGGGATGTAACTTTAATTGCGACTGTATTCGATAAGTGTGCAAATCACCACGCTAACTAGTCAACTTAAATATAAGTTGTAAATAGCAAGCTGCAGACTGCAGTCAGGATTGTTTACCCTTTTACAGCATGACACTCAAGTGTTTCAAGTCATCACGTGTGCCCATGTTGACCACAGCCTTTTTTATCAGCTCCTCCCGAATACTAATGGAATAGTACAAATATAAGATGGTGCGGTTTCACTTTGATTTAAGGTTTGAAAGCTCCATCCGTTGCTCAAAGAGACAGCCATTACAGCCATTCTCCCGACCGAGCGATTGTCTCATAGCCACAGAACTACCAACTTAGGCCAGCGTACTGAGTGAAGTGAGCACGTGCGTGGGGTAGTGCGGGCGTTAGTGAAAGTAGTTGGTGAAAAAAAAAAAAAAAAAACATTTGTGGATAAATTTGCACATCTTGCTGTGAGAAACGTCTTGCTGTACAAATTTTAAATTGTGGAGTTCAAAGCCAATCAAAATCTCAGTACATACTGTACGTGCATTACCACTGTGTTCTTGTTCTCTCATATAAAGCCAAAAGCAACCACTGTTCAGTTTTTCTGTTGTTTGTCAAATGTTTCCTGCTCTAAATGAAACAATTGTGAAAACTCTGTCAGCTCTATAGTATGACTCAGTATTTTTGATGAATGCCTCCAGCTCACAGTAGTTGAAATCCAAATCAAAAGGCTAAATGGCATTCACTTCCACCACAACTGGTCTTGTCTAATGGTGTCTTTCTCCTGTAATTACTGCAGCAGCATAGCTGTTATCATTTCCAGACTAACAGCACCAAGTTTAGGGCACGTCCATAGTTGAAGTTCAGCTCTACATGCTCTTTAGATAAATGGCCATCGAATGAAACTCACACTATGTAAGGCCACATTGCTCATTTTTTACCACTGGAAGTAACCTCATTAAAATGAAGATAAGCAAGATAGAAAGCAGAGCTTGATTGCCTCAAGGCCTGTCTTAGAACCTGATTGTATCTGAACCCACGGATGAAAAGGAGGAGAGAAATTGCATAAACTGCAAACTGCAATTTTAAATGGCCGTGAGCAAATTGCCCTGAATGAAGTTGCCTGGTGAGCAATTTCATAAAAACTGTAACATTTAAAATGTATTTCCATCGTCCTATCTTGTCTGTTTTGGGGTGTAGCACGACTTTGTGGGGACAAAATATATTAAAATAATAGAATTTTAAAATGTCATTTTAATGTTTTTTTCTTTTGCAAAAGCTTACAGATTACTATTTCTGTTCCCTCCATCTATCTGCCAACTTTGCATGTGATAGGATGAAATTCCAAAAAGGGAGTTGGAAGTTTTTTTTTTTTTTTTCTCTGTGGAGCCATGGCCTGTCATGTGATGGAACTGTTTGAGATCTGTAGTTATAACCTGAAAGCATACACAGCAGTGCTGTAACTTTGAGTCTGCGCATCTGAATATTTTTTGAAGGAATAATTTTATTCAGACATAAGAAAACATAAGCTGGAACAGTATCATTTGAAAAAGCTCTGTTGGGTAAGGTGTCTTATTAAAACAACCAAGTTTAGGCATTGCTGCCATCATCAAAATAATGATATGTGGTGAAGAGGGCTACAAAACTGCCCCCTGAAACCTGCAGGACCAGACCATGTTAACTGTATCTCCCAGCCAGCTGATATTTCTGTAAATTGTACATGTTACAGAAAATGTCCTCCCTGCAAGTGACTGTAGGTTTAAAGACTTTCTGTCCACCCCACAGGGCCTCTGCCATCACCAATGAGAACAGCAATCACTGTTCTTCTCTGCCAGTGTGGGCGGACGTGTCCCCTCCCACTGTGACACTAAATATTATATTTTTCTCTGAAAAGCAGCAGGAGACCTATCCTCACCCCAAAATCGCCTCTGCAGTTCTTCTCTGAGCTTACTTATTAAGGGTGCAATATATTTAGCATCTGGTGAGTAATCTCTGTTAATGAGTGCAGCTGCTTAGAAACTGAGTCAAAGGGAGTATCATACCACTTTGTTGCAAACTTGCTAATTATCCAAATCAAACAGAGTTACCAGTACAACCCGCTTGTCAGCTTTGTGTTTGTATTGCATTTGCAAATTCCAGTAGTTTTGGTGCCTCTCGTCTGAGAGTTCCATCAGTGATTCCTTTGTCATGGGGTAAATGTAGCCATATTGTCTTACATTTCCCTGTGGTAGTGAACATTTATGTTCACTAAAGACATGATTGTTGCGCAATAAAGGTATCCATGAGAGTCTGTGCAACTGAAATATCAGCATCTTGTAACAGCTTGTAAGATAGCTAGATAGCTAGATAATCTTCCTGGATTAATCCTTCAGTAGAAAACAGCTGATATTATTTCCCATATGCATGCACACTGTTAAAAAAAGTTTTCAGTCATCAGTCCTGACTGTTAGAAAATATCCTATTTTCACATACAGGAGTTTTGCCGAAGCAGAGAAGGGAATCCTCAGGGGAGAGTGATGGCCGTGGCTTTTCATGCAAAGCCGCATTTTAATTTCCTAGTTTCATTTTAGCCCATCCAGAAGCGCCCCGTGAGTCAGGGAATCTTCCGGAAATCATAGAGGAAATAAAACATGAATACGAAGGCGCAGAGGTGAGAGATGCTAACTGATCTTGCTGAGGCTACATCACCATCTCCTCCTTCTCATTCTGAGACGCACACCAACCCTGCATGAGACATCCCATCCATTACTACAGGTTGCCTTCAAGAGATTACCAGGAGATTGGAGACTTGGCCAATAGGCTTCCATCATCCTGAAGTGAATCCGCTGCACTGCAGCTTCCAAAATCCAACCATTCCACCACTCAGAACACTTAACTCCAATATTAAGAATTTTTTTAACTTAAAAAATGTTTTGAGTTTTTTGTCCTGGTTTTGGGTGTGGGGATATGGTGTCGCAATACAATGAAAATCAGTCTGCTAATAGCCTTAAACTTGCTTTGTGCTTATACCCACATAGCCTTTGTCTGTGCAGGGCTGTACAAACTGGTTGTGCTTATTAGTGTGACTGACATATCGTAAAGAGCAAAAGTAGGCATCAGACCATGAGGACTCCATTATCCAGAGCTATTTCTCACAGTCCCACATTATGAATGACTCAAAACACTGAAACCAATGTCTTCTGTTCTACATAAGCTTGACAGTGGATAGGAAAAATAAGTTTGTAAAGAAGTAGGAAGGACACTGGGCATGAGAAATCCCACATTTCCTGCTAGACAGGGAAATGGAAATGGCCAACCCAAGTCATTTGTTTAAAAAAGCAGTCTGAGTTATTTGCTGATTAGGACACAAGAACCTAAGAATATGAGTGTAAATTGCAACACTCCATATGACGCTCACTAGAAAGTGTCTTTCCATGTATGAATTTGCTGTCTTGTTTTAATCGGACATAAATGCACAAAAATGAAATTATCAATGTGAAGTCTCTGAATCAATGTGATTGTCCACGCTATTGTGATAACAAAATATTCTAAATTTGTAGAGGGAGGTAGCAGTAGTTTTGTAAATGATACTTTCTGCTGTTATTGTGGTCAAACTCTCAAAGAACGCTGATTCACAAAATTAACAGCCTTGGTGGCAGTTGGCTTCTCACAAGTGGTTGTTAGTGTGAGTCACATGTTAATGAGCGGGGACTCGTATGTGCAAAAAAAAGGTGTGTGTGTGTGTGTGTGTATGTGAGAGAGAGATTGTGTGTGTCTGTGTGTGCAGATATACACCAGAACCATTGTGCACACCACATGGAGCAGATGAAGATGAGTCCGCACACACACACACACATGCGCGCACACACGCATATACAAACACACACAAACACACACACAAAGACACAGAGCTGAGGACCAACAAATCTATCACTTATTGGACACAAAGCCACACATGCCAGTGGACAAAGCAGGTATAAATGCCTTTGTTTGTTTTTGTGGAGTCCCCTGGCTGGACCAAATGCGCTTTAAGAGATATGGGGCAGAGCCATATGGAGTCCACTGATACCACTCTCTACACAGGCCTTGTTAGTCATCTTTCACACTGACACACGACTGCACATAAACACCTCACTGGAAGTGAGAGGAGAACAGATCTAAATAGCCAGGCATTTATGAAGGATTTCTGTTCCTTTCACCCTCTGGGTTTCCTGTTTTTTCCTTTTTGTTTTTTGATTTGTTTACTCGTCTATTTATTTGTATTGTACAGAAGGTCAGTATCTCAGCCACAGGCGCTCAGTGAAGGAGCTCTTGCTGTGGACCCCATTCTGCCGTTCCATAGGCGAATGCCACCCACACCCGGGGGCAACGACTCCAGGAAGAGACTGCAGCAATGCTCCTTCCTGTGCCGTGGGAAAGTTAACAATAACCCCCCCCCCCCCATTCCGTTTCCCTAGGACTCAAAACACCGTCCCTGTCTCTGTCTCACTGGGGAAAAGGTAAAATAAATACCATTCAGACTAAAATGGCTGCAAGTGAAACATGCATGACCTTTGTTAATTAGGTTTTTGGTTTTAATTATAAAATTACAGTCAGGATTTTCTTTTTTATTCTTCAAATATTGCTGTCTTTCTTATGTTATTAAACAGCATGTCCCAGTATGCTATTTCTTCCCCCAAAGGCATAGTTGTATGGTCTTTATTGATTGATTTTTCTTTGTCACTACCGATTAGTTATGTTGTCATAAACTGTTTCTTTTCATTGAATTATAGTGAATAAAGCAGGTTATATGAAATGTTAGTATTTGACCCTCAATCTTTATTTGCAATGTTGCTTATTAGCAGCAATAGCAAGACATATCAGTAGCTCTGTGGAACCTGGGTGGCTTGCGAACTACAGTAGCTACTACAAGTTTCTAGTGAGTATTCTTTCCATTTATACTCCCCCGTCTAACTTTGTGTGTGGCTATTGGTATATTTTAGCTAAATGTATTTGTTACAATAGCACTAAGCTGTTTGTTTTTATATGGAACATGAGATTCTCTGACATACAGACCAATGTCTTTAGTTTTGTTAGCAATTCTATTCAAAATTACTCAAAATAGTTTACCAAGAAGATAATGTCACACCATGCAATTATATTTGCAGAAAGGGTTTCATCACAGGCATAAAAACAAAAAAGAAAAAAAACAAAAAACAGGCAGCAGCGACAACAGCTAATTATGAAGATGGTACACCATTTGAATGTGCTCCAAACCCACTGTGTCTTAAATATCAAAATATGCAAAGTCACTCGCTACTCACGGCAAGTCATGAAAATTAATGAAGTTGGGAAAAGGAGAAGAAGGAGCCAGCCCCTGCGAGCCAGGTCTGAGATTTCTGCTGTAAATTTAATTGACTTTGCACGGGACCTCGGCACAGCAGGCCTGACAGCAGGTGCCTTTTTGTCACAGAGTCTCCATCCCGAGCCCCCATCTAGAGCCCGCTGCATACTCCCCCCCCCCCCCGCCCTTCATGCCACATTTTCCCCCACCCCCACCCCCACCCCCCTGGCATCACACAAAACCACCGTTTCATTAAATCTTCAGCCAACATTAAAAAAAAATCGACACTGAGAATATCAATGAGGAGTCTGCTTATTAACCTGCCACCTGTAGGCCCAGTCTGTCCCATTATTGAGGCTCGAGGGTGACCGTGTGTGTGCTTCTCCAGACTGGCGACCTGGGCTGCTTGGGGAGGGGGGGCATGGTCAATGGAAATGCTTATTCCAATGGGGCATGAAAAACATGGGAGCAGTGACTCGGTCCGAATCACTGACCCTGTAATACATTTAAATCTTTTTTTAATTCAGTTCCAGGTACTATATCCAATTCCTGTATTCCTGTAAGGGAAATGTTCCTATTCTTAGGTAAGTATTCAGTCTGATTAGCTTCCAGGTTCAAACTATCCCCCACAAACCCAGCTCATACTGAAAATCTATAAATACAGAAGATCATGTAGTGTTATATTGAATGTACACAGGAGGGCCTTGGGCTGTTTGATCTAACATTGCGTAGTTAGATCATGAGGTAGGCTTGTAACATAAACCCTGACAAACAGAACCCGACTTTTGAACCTTTGAGCTCCACTCAGAGCTGGATTCCAGTATAACTGGTATAGTCACAACCTGACTTTTATTATTATTATTATTATTATTATTATTATTATTATTATTAATATTATTATATATATTATATTGCCATTTATGCATGATTATTATCATTGTTATAACCAAAGCCTTACCTTCTATGGTTGCTCTTTTGGGAAGGATGGTAATGGCCCCCACAGCTGCATCCTCTAGCTGGTGTATGGGGCTGTTTTTGGCTCCCCAGCTGTCTGACCCAATCCACAGGAAATGCCCAACCCGATTGGCCCTTTTTGTGGCATTAAGAACACCTCTGAAAAACAATGTCAACCGTAAAAAAAAGGCAAAATTGTCTGAAAAACTGAATATTCTCTTCCTGGATTCATACCTATGGTGTTAAGTGCTAATACATTTCATAAGTTTAAAATAAAAACCTAGTATAATTTCATGCTTCCTTCTATTTGAGAACCATTCATCCCACCTGGAATATGCTTCTTGAGAGATAAACATATTTATAAACATCAAGATGTGTAAACAGCAATTACCCAAGTACAAATCACTTGCTAAAAAATAATTATGTAAACCCTCAATTGCTATGAGACATGAAAAGGTTTCTAAAGGTAAAATGGTTTCAGAAGTGCTGCATCCCTGATGTAAAGTGTGAATTAGTCTTTCTTCTTGGGTTTACACTGGGAGAATTTATGAACTCATTTTCTTTACTGCAGTCTTCTTGGCATAGGAATTGCGCTACACTGTTTTTTTAGTGCTACATGAAGGATGCGGTGGAAAATCCTGAGGCCTCTTTTGAAGTACTGTAGTCTCTACAGCGAGATACAGCTGAGTGTGGTGGTCTGCAGGAGCAGGCATACCGAATATCTTCATCACTGGCGAAGATGACGACCGCCTTGGCATGAACAGTGTCGAGCAGTTGTCGGATGATCTTGTCAAAATCAGCCTGCTTGTGGTCGTGCGGAATTTTCAAGGACTGAGCAATGCAGATCCCTCCTGGAATGACAAACACGACAGGGCGTCAGTACGCAGACCAGAATACTTCCGGTACTTCAAAAACTTTTGGGTACATCCATTAAAAAAGCAATAGTAATACATCGAGGTGGAAAGTCCAGGGGTCAAAAAGTAAAAGTCCTGCCATGTGTTTCTCCCACTCATGAACTGAGCCAGCTGATTTCACTAATTAGTTGTACCTCCTGGCTGAATAACTGTGTTAATTAGCAAATCCAGGTGACTGGAACAGCATACAGATGAGTATACTGCTTTCTCAACCTGGATTTTCCACCTCTGGCAATACATACATTTACACAAACATTTGATCTTCTTTAATTAATTGATTAAAACTGATTTAAAGTTTTTGTCCCAGTCTTTCCATATTTCATATCAGATAACTGCACATTGGTATCAAAACAGAAGCAGCAGAATTGTCCCACTGTATTTACAGATATATTCATAACTGATGTAGGCATTTAGGAAACATGACTTATTTGTGAACATGAAATATTATCATTGTCATTCAGGCAGAATCGTTTCTCTAAAAACATAATAGGAGAATAACAGCAAGAACAGTGCTTTTACTCTATAGTATAATCATAAAGTACAAACAATGAGTGTGAGGTTAACATGTGTGATGAACTAAAGTATTGTGTGTGTGTGTAACCTGCATGTAACCGCATTAGCATTTCAGAGATTACTTTACCGCAGTGTTCCTCAATTGCAGTACAAAATTATGAGTTACCAGCCCTTTTCTCGATGCATAATTTACTAACGTACCTTTTCTTTTGTAATACAACATAAGAAACAAATGTAGAACAAATATGTAATTCATATTTATTATGCTATGATAGATTAAAATATTGTTATTGCTGTAGTCTGTGTGTGGATGCTTCCCCAGCCTATTCACTAAGTATTTATTATTTTTTGCAATCACCTTAATTATGGTACTGCCGATGCATAATTGCAGCTCTGTTTGCAAAATATCACTACACTGAGCATTTCTGCTAAACGCCAATTCATACCTTTATACAATTGATATAGCTCCCATTCTACCTACACTTTGCAAGTCCTCACACAATGAGGATGAAAATATCCACTTTGGCACAAACTTACTTGCACCACTCTACACAGCTCCAAAATATCCAGCGTCTTTAGCAACAGCTGTGTCTGTGCAAGCACCGAGCTAACCAGATCATCCAAACAGGCCCCAATCTCTCAGTCAAGAATTAGGGGTTGCCAAGGATATTATTGTGTTGTATACATCATTACTTTAACCTTGATTCCACTTCATGGTTTCCAACATGTGAGAACTCTTGGGCATCACAATTGTCTTAAATTAGGTTTTTTCAATTATTTAATGGGAGAAAGGAAGAAAGCAGAAAAATTGATTCAATTTGTGCTGTGCTACCTGTGAAACCATTGAAAACCGTGAAAACAAATAGCCCTCTACCTGAACGCAAACATCCAAAATATAATGAATTTCCTAATCAGCACAGACAGAAAGGCTCATGTTGAACTGAACACATTCACTAGAGCGCCTCGGTTCTAATTCTATCCTTAAACATTCTTCACCCCCTATGTTTCACACAAATGATTAATATGTTTGTCAGTATCAGTGTCCCAGCAATAAAGCACTGTTCCTCTGACACAGCAGTGGCACATTTATGAAAGCAGGCTCAGAAAATCATAAAACCAACAGGTACATAAATAAACCAGCCGGAATCACAAGGGCCTGATGCAGACAGTCAGACTTCACTTAGCCCAGTGTTGTGAGTCCATTTCCTGTCCCTGGCACATAACAGTTGTGCCCCCGTGCACATTACCCAGAATGTGCAACCAGGAACCGTGATCTGTGACCCCCACAGGATTACAGGTGAATAAAACATTGCTGCACAAAAATGCACCTCTTAACATCTAATTGGCAAAGAGGTCTGTGCCCTTACATGAAATAGCAAATAGCACGAAAACACATCTCAGTCAGAATGAGCAGATAGAAATAATAATAAAAAAGAGTACGCATCCATTTCAGAATACACACAGCATATTCCAACACCTAGATAACGTAGATGTATTTGCACCAAGTGCATCGACCAGCACGTCTGGCCATTGTGTTTGAATGCGTACTGACAGCCACATGCTGCACGGCCCGTCCTGCAGTCTGGCAGACACGTCTGGCCCCGAAGTGAAAGCAAGCCATCAACAAGCATTACAGCTGACTGATGCCTCAGAGCCCAGACGCAAGCCTAAGCATTTCCTGACCCTTCTATTTGAACTGATATGATTAAATTGATCTGTCAACTAATGTTAACTGACCAATTAGATTCCCCCCGACGCACGTCACAGTGCACTTGGAGCTGGGACAGATTGACATAGACAGTCCGTGCAGACGCAAAAGAAAAAAAAGTCTAATTAATCCCTCTGGTCATGGAATTACCAAGAAGGAAAATTTTGTCATTTTGTAAATGCCTCCTCCCTCATCTCTGCATTTCTGTTAAATCTATGACAACACACTTTTTGTCCTCTACCATTTTGGTTGGTGAGCTGTAAAATTGAAGGGAGGCACTACTGTAAACAGGAGCCACATAAGACCCATGTTGTTTCAGTGCCGTTGTTAAATCTATTCAGATGTGACCTGCCCTGTGTTAACAGATGTTGCTAGTCAACATGGAGCTGCTGCTTTACTGCCTGTCTCTCCATCACTCAGCGGCGAGTGCTAACTGGACGCACAGCGAAGCGCGTAGTCACACAGACACCTTTGGCAGCTCCCTCCTTTTTTTATTCACCCCAAGGGAGGGGAAGTAGAAAGGAAATGACTGACAGTGCTGGCTCTGAAATCTGCTAGTGGACTAGGCTTGCTTCCATAGGGCCCGAACTGAACCTTTATGAGGAAGACCCCCCCTGCTAGCTCGGGAAGTGGGCACTGCCTTATTTCCTACCTCTCCAGGGAGCACCCAATCATACATAGTCAGCCAAGATCAGCCAAGTATGAAACAGGAATGTTAGGAAATCAATAACTATTCTCAGTCTGACAATGTTACAGAGGCAAACTGGTTGCAACAGCTGTATCAAGTGAGAGTGACAGACCACAAGATCACAATACAGTGGAATATGTGGGTGGGGATTTTTTTTAAATGTATTTAATGAATCAATAAATGCATATATCTTAGGCGGTTTTGTTCTCAAACTGCATTTATTCAGATCCTGCCTGTTTTGGTTTTTAGATCATAAATATATAATTATACTTTTTAACAGGATGTAAGAGGCCAGACACCATTCAGATGACAATATGGTTGTGCTGGAAAGGTCACAGTACTAGTCTAGAAGGAACTCTTTGGCTGTGAGTGAACATGACACATTTGTTTAGACAGGACATTGGGCCTGAGTGTCTCATTTTGACACAGTAATTGATCGTCTTTTTGAGAAGATGCAGTAAAATAGAAACTCTGTATTTCCAAAGTGTGTTATCCTTAAACATGAGGATGAGAACAGAGCAAAAAGGGTGCGGTGCATTGCAGAAAAAGAAGAGGTTAACACACTGGACAGGCGCGCGCACTGAGATGTGAAATGTGTTCCTCCAGCAAAGAGCATTCACCTTTTAAAAGCTGAAATTTCCAGTACAGGACTACATTTCATTTTGAGCCTTAAAAATGACTTTGACCTTTTTATTTCAACATTTTAAATCACATTGGAAAAAGTTCTATGAGCAAAATAACAGTGATTCATTCTGCCCACTGCCCTACGTGCAGCATCCTCTACGTCCAAAATGCCATGTCCTGTCTGAGGAAATGTTTTTAAAGTTGTCTGTTTTCTGACAAACAGTGGCATTGGGAATGTCTTGACTGCTGAAGAAAATCATCTTTCAAACTAGCTCTTGTAAAAGAATGAAAGCTGTCATGTCATAAGTCTGGCTCATTCAAATATTGGGTGTTGTGACATCATGTGTGTAAAACCATGGGCAGCCCACAACGTCCATTGCTGTGGGACATTACTGCAGTAGCAGCACTCCCCTCTCATGCTGCGGGCCAGACAAAGAATCACTATATACCACTTGAAAAGTCTTCAACAGGACTCTGTGGACTGAAACCCTTAAGCCTCCAGTGGCTGGTTCAACACTCCAGCCACAAGGCCACTGGCCAAGACTACCCCTGTAGAATGAATAATAATCTTGTCATTAATTGGTATTAGTAAAAGTACAGTAAATGAGTGTGCAGTATTTTACAGTGTTAAAATGGCAGAATGTCTATGTCTGCATTCCTTACGATGGCTGGAAATTTCAATCTTGGTTAAATGCTTGATTTCATTCACTCCACAAAGAATTTAAAAAAAGTTAATAGAATATGTGCAAGTATTATTTAGCCTTGCATGGAAATGGAGAATAAATACTAGCAATAAAATAAAAAATAGTATAACATTTAACGTTTGAAGGGTTTGACTGAAGTCGAACTTGTGCCCAAATAGAATCAACTAACAAATGGTTATTGTGTACTGATTTGACTCTTAAAAGCTGAAAATATTCTGTGTGTGCTGCGTGATATCTATTGGAATATACAGTAGGACATCCTCTGTGTGTCAGAGAAGAGTCTATCAAGACTGCACCCCCCCTCCACCCCCGCCAGCCAGCCCCACACACTCACACTCATAGAAATACTGCCAGCTTCAACCCTCTAACAATATGCTTCCAAAGGCTGTACGTACAAACACATTAATTGTGTTACCTTTATTCACAAGTACAAACATAAATATCAATTTATAGTGTGCTGGTACTTCCTTGGGCACATCATTAAAAAAAATAATCATAATCAGGTACTATACAGGCGTTCAACCTGTGGATGCATAAAAATGATGGACAACCTACTTTGGAGTTAGATTTTATTACAAAGCAGGCAGGTCATTAGAAATGTATACAAATGTATAAAATATCCTGCGTGTGTATCCCATAATCTGAACTCACCCCTTCTCAGAAGCCACTGTTCGGAATTACTAAACTAAGACATTGCCAAGATCCCCGTATTTAAGTATTAAGTATACTAAATTCAAGTTACTAGTTATCTACGATGTAAAAAAAAAAAAAAGAATGTGAAACTTTCTGGCTGAGGATAAAAGAAGACGGCTTGGGCTTGTTTTATGGCATGTAGGAGAAGTCTCTGCTGAGCTTCAGGGCATTTGTCATATCAGGGTCAAGTTTTGGTAAACAGCTTTGAAGCTCCATTACAGAGGCCGTGTATTAAATGACACTGCAAAACTCAAGGTCACTGCAGAGCACTCAGAGTGAGCATGACAATGCTTTTCACAGAAACCATGCTCAGATGAGCAAGAGGAAGGGCGATCACAACTTCCCATTATTACAGTACAGGGTGTAACAACAGTATCGAGGGTTGCCACCAAGTCCATGTCAGGTGGTGAATGGACTGCTGTTTGACCTACCACCTTTTATTTACACCTCTTTGAGGGGTGGGGAGATTATGGAAAACATGCAGAATAGAGGACTGGAATCTTTCAAAAAACAAAAAACAAAGACAAAGGCAATGGACAGCACTTGAGCTGGTTGCTGATCAGCATCAGATGAGCATGCCTGTGCATGAGGCCGGTGCTGTCCCAGGAGCTGAAGGTCTCCCTGGCTGTGGGTGGCAACAGGCACAGCTGACAGCATCCAAAGAGGAGGCACAGCCCTCTCTGATCTTCCGCTCTCCCTTCCGGATGACACTTAGGGGTTTTCAAACTTTGTCCCAGGGATCCACTGCCTATGCTGTTTTTAGTTCTGTCTGTAATTGCACCCGCTGTACTGTAATGAGCTGGTCATTGTTGTTAATTAGATAGCTTGTAATGTATATCTTAAGGCCAATTGCATTCATGACGTGACTTCAGGGAGCTCAACTGGTGCTTTTATTTGCTAGTGTAAAACCAGTGGGGTCTGGACAGCTGAGAGTACAGACACCTGGTCACTGAAACTAAAAAAAATGGAATTAAAAGTTTAAGGAAGTTGATGGGAAAATATAAACATGTTTCCAGTGACCTTAATTCATTGGTTGTAACAAAACAACATCGAGGGTGGGTCTGAAAATGCCTCCATAATCTCAGCTTCATAATCATAGATCAATGTGGAGAGTCAGAGTTGAGATGCAAATAGAAGTGGGGTGTAATTAAACTCTTCCGGTGGTATTACCTCCAAAGATTAAGTAAAAGTGCCAGTGAGAAGTTGTTAGGTGTAGCAGAACTTTGGGATCATGAACCAGCTGAGTGGAAGAGTCAGAAAAGGGAATCATGGGTATTTAGTGACACTAGGAAACAGACGAAAAGGGGTTGATTGGGTTTTTATAACTACAACTCTGGGAATTCTCAGGTCTACAAAGATATACATATGTGACAGTCACTAATTTTAAAAATGCATTCTCTTTTCTCTTTCAACCTCCTTGCAGTTTACACATTTCAGATTTGAACAGTAAAGGTTTTTTCCCGTAATCACACAGCTGAAAGTGCAGGAAACAACTATTTGATGGACAATCTCTCAATTGTTTGATTGTTTTTTATTCAAGAACTATAAAAATTCTCAGTGAAATAAATGTTTGAAATCTGAGGCAGCTGTAGTCCTCAGTGGAAAATATTTTTTTCTGCGACTTTTGTTCAGTGACAATGAACATTGCACTTAAAGTGGAGGTCGGGTAAAGAAGAGAATTCAGTTATACTATCAAGATGCCATTGATTTGTCCATAGAGCACATAAACAGCCTTCCAGAACCTTCAAGCAGCATTTCAGTGACTTACCACTGTGATCACTCCTCATTTCAATCACAGCATTTTGAAAAGACATGATATCTGCTTCATGAGAGAGCCCATCAGTCTCCAGACAATATATGTTATAGACTACTCTAATTTAAATTCACATCGTATATCAAAGAACAGGAAACTAAGCTGGAGATTGGTAGTCATTGATTCCGAGTTCCTGCAAGTTGGAGATTTCAATGACGAATCTGCATAAAGTCATTGATGTTACCTGTTCATTCAAGTTTAGCATCAAGCATCCTTTCAATGATTATAATGATAAAGCATTACATTTGTACTGGCCCCTTTCATGATTTCAAAGCTCTTTACAGTGAATAGATTCATATCATCTGAACCACCATCAACTTTACAGTATAGCCTAGCAGTAACCCTTTCCTTTCATCTAAAGATGTCTAAGTGATATAATTATCTCAAGGTATATCAAAGGCAAATCTGTACATTTGGATCCATTGTTACTGGAGCTTTGTGAGCGTCATTCAGTCTGAGAGTCAGGGGAAAATTAAGCTTGTAAAAAAACATATTGATGCTGTATTGTGCAAGATACAGTAAAAGACAAAAAATCTATCCTGGCAGAGGCTGAATGAAAGGTAATGGAGTTTCCATTTCAAAAAAGAAAGGGGGAAGTGGATGAAAAGAATCCCATTCTAGACCTTTTTTTCCTTTTTAAAGGAAGCTGCAGCACGCAATGAAAGATGGGTAACTGGGTAAAAAGATGGGGGAAGATTGTCTTCATAAATGGTGTTACGTGGGATAAGTGCCTGCGTGTGCAAGGTGCAAGAAACATGAAGCCTGCTCCTCTCGCTCAGCAGTATTGATTGTTCTCCTAAGCTCTCCTTAAAGCCAGCAGATCCCATCAGCGTGATGGGGGGAAATCTGTGACATGTGAATTAATCAGGAATCGGGTACACCTCAGCCATTCTTCACAGGGCGCGGATGTGCAGCGGAGTTCAGGGGCGTGAGTGATTAGCACGCGTGTCCCCTGCTGAATGTGACACCGGCCCCGCAAGTTCTCTTGGCTGGGGCCTTGGCCATTAGCACAGAGGGTTAAAATAAAGTGGAGGGGCCGGGAAGGGCAGTGGCTCAAAACCCACGGCAAACCTGCACAGCAACAGTGGTTCTGTCACATGGATAGTACGACTGATGCCTGTCAGTCAGCAGGGGAGAATGTAGTGCAGTTCAGAGAAGATTTAATACATGAAACCTCAGCCGCGGAGATGCAACAAGGGTTTGATTAGTTCCCCTGGCTGGGGACCGTGGTCTTTAGCTCAGCGCTTCTTTCAAATCTCTAGGTGTGTGGAGCGGCAAGCGAGAACCATAGACTCGCAGGTAGGTAGGCCCAAGCCATTTCTCACAATGTGCAGATGTATATGTGCAGGCCTGATGGAGCCACTACATGTCTTTTCCCAAGCTGCAGGATGCATTTCGTACAGCAGCTGCAAGTCGGCAGTGGCAATGTAATTATTTTGCAGAGTCTTTGTTTTTCTGTCTTGAAATCTGTAAAGTATATTTGTCTGAATGCTGCCAACGGCACTGCTTTTCATAACCTAGGGTTCAAACACAAATATACAGTGAAATATGGTTACCACTATAAATTAATTACAGTAGGCTTTTCAACAAGGTTCCCCCCCCCCCTTCTTCTTTAATATATCATCTGTCTAGTTGAGTGATGGCAAGCTTCTGCTAGGTGTAACTGCAGAATATGCTTCTCTTGCTGCACTCACTATATTGGGGCTCCTGCCACGGTGGATGCTGGATGCATTTAAGGACACCCCTTATGACCCCTCTAATCTCACGCAAGCCCTCAGGGCAACACCATCGGGCTCCCGCCGCACTGAAGGCTGTAGACATCAGTGGCCCGTCACATAAAAAAGTTCAAATTATTGCCTTCTTGGCAGCTCGCCTGGTCGACAGCTACCCCCGAGGGAGAGGCTCTGAAATTTATTTATATTGTCCATGACAAAATATTGATCTAGGTAATCATTTTCAGGTTAATCTGTGTCCATTGTCCCAGGAAGTCCAAGGGCCTGAAATATATGAGTTTGCTCCATAACGGCTAAATCTAAAATTACATGCAGTGTGTCAAAACTTACAAGGTCAGCCTTGAGCTATCGTCCAAGACTTGTCATGCCTGAGTGATCTGAATGGCTGCACTGACAAACTTACAGCTTCAAGGTTGTAATTAAAATGAGGGGGCTCTGCATGCTGTTTACGCTTGGAGAGAGTGTGCCTGCTTGTGTTACTCCTCTCCCCCAGAAAACATTTATGATCTACAGCAGCATGCAGCGCGCGAGCCGATGATAATTACCAATTCTGTTATTTCTGTTTTTGTGATACAAACACAAAAAAGTGACGGACATCATCAAACTGCAGAAGTTTACATTGGTTTAAATTAACATTGCGATGAGATCTCCCAGCATCCACCATTCTTCAAGACAGCGATCTCAGTCTCCTGGCGGTCCAAATAAAGGCCATATTTTTTAAAAATAACCAAAATATTACGTGCATGTTTTAAAACATAAACAGGACTGAACTGTACATCCGGTTGGAAAACGGTTTGGGCATATTGACTGGGATGGAAACTGCATTGTGGCCTTCAAATTTTGGCCACTTACATGATATAAAGGGATAATTCACATTTTTTAGACCCACACAGAGCTACTCACCACAAAATATATCATAAACTATAGCCATAAGAGCCATGCACAATTGCATTGATAAGGAAAGAGGTCCAAAACTAAGTAATAATACTGTTTTTTGGCTACATTAGCACATTTTAATTATGTATTTAGGCAAGCAAATAAACATATGACAAAGTGTTTTAGTTTGGTTTACCAATAATATCTGTGTTGTTAGTGAAACTGGCAAGATAGCATGCATGCTGTATTTAATTCAGTCCCCCTGATTGAAAGAAAAGGTGAAGTACCAATGCATGGGCAGTTATGCTATGTTTTGTCATCCGTGAACCCTGATGGGGATGGAAGTCTTTGTCAGCAACTTTGTTAGCTTTGTTAGTAAAGTTGGCTACATGTAGCTAGCTAGATAGCATGCTGTATCGGATTCAGTTCCCCAGATTGAAATAAATGCAGGTGAATTATCGAGCTAGCTAAATTGCAACTGTAAACAGTAACAGTAGTTCCCATAGGGAGGAGGACATCTTGAATTTGATACAAAAGCTACTCAACCTCAGGCATCTAGCTGCCTAACGTACGTAGCTAAAAGTAGCATTACTTACAGAAAGTAGGCCAACTCTGTGTCGCTTTTCATCACCTTGATGAGGCCACTGAGCAAAAGCAATTCCAAGGTCTGAACAAGCCCTGTCGGCCTGTCTTTTTGCGTCGCTGTATCTACGCTTAGCATCTGCCATTGTGGCAACTGACCAGCAACAAATACTTTGCTGGAATCTGATCCTAAACCCCAGGCTCTGTAGCCACTCCCATCCCTCCCAACACAGAAAAGAGCACCATGCCCAAGGAGCAGGAATTTGGCAAAAGTGTGTCAAGTCTGAGATTGCCAGTAACATAAATATGCCGTAGCATAGTTATTTTATAATATTTTCAAGTAAAAATGTATGTAAGCATAGTATGCCTTTAAGCTTTCCTAAATATTGGAGAACAAATAAATTCAAATTTTAAAAATTTTTATTTATTTTTTTGACTTTCTGACATTTTAGTTCTTTCACTGCATCAGAGATGGGGATTTCATATGCAGGAGCTCATTACTGCAGTTTGTCACTCGAAAGTCCCGCCTGTGTTTCATCACCAGGTCTCCAGTCACCCAGCTGTCAGGAACCTTTTTGGTTTTCAAAGCTTTTCAGCGCATTTGACAGAACGATTAAGGAATCCGTTCCAAAGCGGTGTGCTGCAATCAATTAGCTTCCCTTTAATTCAATTTAACTATTGATATGAATCAAAGAAGGAAGGAAGAGCACTTTGTCATTGGGGAAAGGTGAATAGCAAAGCCTTTTTTAAAATATATGTTCGAAATTACCTCCATTTTAAGTCATACAATTAAGCCTTTTATTTATTCCCGAAGTCAGAGAAGGAAAAGGCCTGGTAACTGCAGTTCATTCTGTTGGGTTATTACTTTGATTGAGATAACAGTTACTCATTGCAAAATTTCTGTTGAAATACAGGGTGGGAAAATTACCCTGCTTTGATAGATGCACACAGGACAAGTCTGCCTAAAGAACAAACCACACAATTGTCATGCTATCTTTATAGCTAATACATTAATCCCCAGGGAACTCCATGTAATTATAATGGTGTTTTTTTCCCTATTGGGGCTCAGCTGCCAGGTTGTTCAATTCCACATGCATATATAGCTCTGATAGATCACCACTGAAATGTGTAATTTGTTCTGGTTTTGGCTGTGGGGATATGGTGTGACAATACAGCAAAAAACAGTCTGCTAATAGCCTTGAACTTGCTTTGTCCTTATACCCACATAGCCTTTGTCTGTGCAGGGCTATACAAACTGGCTGTGCTTATTAGAGTGACTGACATATCATATAGAGCAAAAGTAGACATTGCACTATGAGGACTCATTATCCAGAGCTGTTTCTCACAGTCCCACATTATGCGTGACTGAAAACACTGAAACCAATGTCTTCTGTTCTGCATAAGCTTGACAGTGGACAGGAAAAAAGTTTGTGAGGACGTAGGATGGAGACTGGGCCTGAGAAACCCAAGTTATTTGTTGAAAAAAGCGATCCTGATTTCCTGATTAAGGCACAAGGGCCCGGTTTCTCGAACATGGATTAAGCTTAATTCAGACCCACAAGTCTTACCGTTGGGTGCAAAGTAGAGAGTATCCAGCACTGCATCTAGCATGGACTTGAACCCCTGAGGATCTCAGCCTCTACTACATAGTCTAGTAGCTGTTCCATTAATTGCTATACTCCATATGAAGCTCATTATAAAATGTGCCTTCCCTTCTATGGATTTGTTTTAATCTCACGTAAATGCACAGACATTGAAGTAATGTACATCTCTATATCAATGGTATTGGCCATTCTATTGTAATAACAAAAATTTCAAAATTTGCAGAGGAAAGTAACAGTGATTTGTAGATGGTTCTTCCTGCTTATTAACAGGATTGACAACCTCGAGGGCAGTTGGCAATTTAACAATCTGCTAGCACAAGTGGTTGTTAGTGAGTATGAGTCAGATGTTAAAGAGCAGGAACTTGTAAGTTCAAAAAAGGAGTGTGTGTGTGTGTGTGCCTGCCAGCCAATCTGTTTTTTAACGCAGAATGCAGAATAATTAGAGTATTGTCTGTAATAATACATTTGTAAAGGAATCAATACAGAACTCAGACATTCTAATTACAATAATAATATGACTAGCTTTCAAAACCACTTGATCACATATGTAGAAAATGTGTGCAGAATCCCTTGCTGTGGGTTTTCCAGGTTCATTTTACTGGAATCGCATTAATTCATTTGGAATATGTGGGCAGAATTTGAAACTGTAACTCACATCCCTAAGAAGGGATGTTCTCAAATACCCCAGGATTTTGGCCTGGACCCCTCTTCACTAGCTGGCCTCAATGCCATGTTGCTATGCATGAACAGTTTTCTTCAAAAGGTGCTTCCATCTATCTTCAATTAACATAATGCAGTCCAAAGACTCAGTTTCTGTACTCCACAATTTTGTATTCAAACAATCCACATGTGGTTAAAGTACAGATTGACATTTTAATTAAATGGTATTTTATGTATTTTTTTATGCATTTTGGTTTCACCATGTAGAAATTACAGCATTTTTTATACATAGTCCCCTATTCCAGGGCACCATGGAATTTGTCTGCGACAAATGGCTTCAAATGTGTTTCTGATTAGTCAGATGTCTTCAGTTGCTTCCTTAATGTAGGTATAAGAGATATTTTGTTATCTAGTCTTGATCCTTTTTATTGCCTTTGGAGTCTGATATTGGTGTTAGTCAACATGACAACCAGAGTTGTGCCAGTGAAAGTAAAGGAAGCCAATATGAGGCTGAGAAATAAGAAAGAAAAAAAGCGGTCAGAGAAATAGGCTAAATCAAAATCATCTGTTTAGAACATCATTTTGAAAGAGAGCAATGGCCAGCTCTGCAATGCAGTTGATTCTCACCACAGTGAAGAAAAACCTCCAAAAACCTGTCCGACAGATCAGAAACACTCTTTAGGAGGCAGGCGTGGATGTGTCAGTGAACACTGCAGAAGACTTCCCAAACAGAACTACAGAGGCTACTGCAAGATGAAAACCACTAGTTAGCCACAAAAACGGGATGGGCAGGTTACAGTTTGCTAAGAAGTACCTAAAAGAGCCTGCAGAGTTCTGCAAAAAGGTCTTACGGACTGAAACACGGCGGTGGGTGTGTTATGGTTTGGGCGTGTGTGGTTTCCACAGGTACTGGCTCACTTGTCTTCATTGTGGATATAATTGCTGATAGCAGCAGAAGAATGTATTCTGAAGTGTACAGAAGCATCTTATCTGCTCACTTTCAAGCAAATGCTTCCAAACTCATTGGATGGCGCTTCATCCTACAGCAAGACAATGATCTCGAACATACTACTAAAACAACAAAGGAGTTTTTCAAAGCAAAAATTGGAAAATTCTTGATTGGCCAAGTTATTCTTCTGATCAGGCCTGGCACTCCTCAAAAAAGACAGGTGCCATGCGATGAATGTTAGCTCTTATGAAACCATGTGACACACACGTGGTCTTAGTTCCACAGAAGCATGTTACAGATACACAGACATACCCAGATCTGTCCTTGCCATGATTAATAGTCTTTCCCCATGTTTGTTAGCTAGTCCCCATTTGCAAATTAGAGGTTTAGCGTTTGGTGGTGAATTCTTTTGACATGCTTTCAGCAGCAGTCAAGATGAAATAATCAGTAGTTGGTACCTGTTTCCTGCCTTTGGGGGCAAGGAGAGGGGATGTCTCCACAGTGATGTGATCCCCCCCCCCCCCCGACCCGTGGAGTCTGGACGCAACACGGCAGCAGGCAGGTGTTTCCCACCTCCTCATCAGTCACATCTCAAGTGACGGCCCTATTAGCACAAAGACCACCAACAGATTAATCAAATCCAATAGACTGGAGAGGTTTTTGAGATTCCTCTTTTCATTGATATACTGCGGGTCCTTACTCAGTTTTATTTATTTATTTAGCAACCATTTTTTTCACACCTTATGTAAACATACCGATTACTCAGGAATAAATGCCGACTGGAAAAGATCGACCTCACTAGAGGTGCTATGTATGTTTAACCTCGGTCTCTGCTGATCAAATTACAGGTTTCATTATTAAAAAGAGGTTATACCAAGGTGATGCTATGCTGCAATTATCAGAGATTAAAAAAATAAATAAATAATAAAATATAGACTGAAAAACAGAGGGAACTAATGAGGGGAGAGTCTGCTCTAAGCAAACGAGAAACAAACGACAGACCATGAAAAAGAAAAATCATACCAAGAGAAATGAAGTGGGTCACACTTTTTAAACACAATCAGCCAGGATGGGAGAAGAAGAAGCAGAGTTTAAAAGGAAAAAAGAAAAATAAATCACAAAGTAAAAATGCAAAGAGCATCTCATTTGGTTCCTGTTTCTAAATTGCTTACTTAGACTTTTTTATCTGCATTTAAAAAGGCTGGTGTCCTTATTTAGAAACACCGTGAACAATGTACTGTGGGATTGCTGGCAGGCAGTTTACTGTTCTCAGTTTCCAAGTGTGCATTCCTATTGTGGAGAGTACAATACTATAGGAAGGACATATGAGCTTCAGTGTGGCTCATGCTATTCACACCTTAAGTCTTCATGTATTTTCTTCTTTCTTTCACAGAGCCAATGAGGTGTCCATTTCGGGAGCGATAAAGTGACTTGCTGTGAATTCAGTAGTTCTTTCTGAATGGGTATTAGGCAGAACAGAGGCCATAAGGGACCCAGAGAGACTCTCTCGACCTCATTTGCTGAGAAAGTCGATGGAAGGCACAATATTAGAAGCATGTGCGTGTCGTTCATATCTTGAAACAAACTGCTGTTTCTCTGGGGTGAATGTCATCCTGTTTTATGAGCAGACTGCAGCTCGCATTGTTGGGGATAACTGTGTGTTCACCACACAACAATATGCTAAAATGTATTGTCCATATAAACATATTCGAAAGTCAAGAATGTTGACATTCAAAAAAATACCTGCTGCAGAGCTGGGTGAGGGCTAAACACAGAAGCAGTCCGTCGTCAGGAAAGTTTGAAAAGCAATGTGCGTCTCTGACAGGACCTGCCCCCGGCTCCACATCAGCAGCTGCTCTCCCCATTACGCCTGTGAGGCAGAACCCACTTCCTGGGAGAGGTTTGGCATGAGGAGTAAGTGACATTAGACAAAGTGCTCGCCCCCACACCCCAACCTTACATCAGCCACATTGCTCCGCCTGTGAGGAAATGCTGGAATGAACAGGGAAATAACCAAAAAAAATCAATAGAATGGGAGGGGTGATGGAGAACACTTGGAGATGGTAAAGGAAATACTTTTGTATGAAGTTCCACAAGCAATTTATGGACCCCCTCCACCCCCACCATATTGACCCTTTTATGAACTACATCTATCATCTGTTATTTATCAACTTAGTGGACTTAAGGGAAATAGTAAAAGTGTAATAAAAAGAGGAAGTGCTGACCCATTATTCCTCTAATTATCATTAAATAATTCTGTAGTTGATGGTTAATGTATTTGGAATGATTAATAGATGTATGGAAAGGGGGAGGGACACGGCTGATTAATGGTTTGTTGCTGAAACATATCCTGAGTATTACCAGTAAACATATCATCATTGTAGATCAGGGTGCCTGTGAATGAAGCTGTTAAACCGCATTTATTAACCTTCACTAATGCTGGCATTGTCTGCTAGTGTATTAACCCATTCTGTATCACCCCCCTTTTTAAAAACAAGCCTGAAAATGACATTCCCAAATTTAAATCGTTACTATTCTTGAGCCCTTTTGATTACAGGCATAATGGTCTCTTCTGAAAGGTAACACATGGACTTTATTTTCTTAGAGTCAGAATTACTCTAAAGGTTTCTGAAAGAAAGTAACAGAAGCTCAAACACAGCGGAAGTGGAAGTATTTTCTCACATAAAAGATTATTTTTTGAATGAATAGAGATGCCTGTGAATGTGCCTGGTAGGTTTCAAAACACACGGGAGCCACAGCCGCAACACTGAAAAAATCAGGGTTCAAATATGATGACAATACCACCAAAAATGAGCATTCAGCATTATTTTTTCTAAGCTATGTCTAGGCAGGTTTCCAAAAAGGCCATTTAGGGCCTTGATATTAAATGATATTATGGATGTTTAGAGGAGTAAAATACTATATAGAGCCCGACCGATGCCAGATTTTTGGGTCCGATGCCGATCCCGATTTTGGAGAGTCCTAGCCCACCGATTACCGATGTTTTGACCGATATTTTGTCAAAAAGTGCAACATTTTCAAATCAATTTGAAAAACTTATATTTTATTTCTATATTTAAGAACATTTAACTTATAAGCAAACAAATAAAAATAAAAATAAACACACAAATAACTTTTTAGATAAAAAATGTAAAAGATGATATTAAATGAAATATATATATATATATATTAACACCATCTTTAAGTGTGTGAAATCAAAATAACTCCACACCTTGCTTTTACTCCTTTCTTTTCCAGCCATCTATAAAAAATAAATTTAAAAAAATCAGTTTTCCAGTTTCAAACATGTATTTTTATAAATATTATTATTATTGTTGTTGTTATTAATTTGTAATTATTATTTCTTAGTATCTATTCTCAGTAAATTAATTATTTTCTTATTTTATTCCTACTACATGATCTCAAAGAGTAAGACTTTATCTAGCGAGCTTCCCTGTCCATAAGAATTCGGTGGTGAAAATAACTACACTGCACTCTGACACGTGACTAGATGACATACTCGCTCGCAATAACGCATTAGCTATTGACACAGCCTCATTATTTCTTATTATATATTCTCAGTAAGTTAAATTAATTATAATTTCTTATTTTATTTCTACTACATGATCTCAAAGAGTAAGACATTATCTAGCGGAGCTAATGAGTGAATCAAGTGTAACGTTAGATGAAATTAAATTGACTGGATGAAATACGTGAAAAAAACTACAATGCGCTTTCGTGCAGGTTACCCGCGCTAACTGTTGGTTGATTCACTTCTCCAACAGCAATCCTTCTCTCATGTTATCACGACAAAGCTAGATAACATGGCTTAAAATGATCCACGTTAGATGTGTTTTATCAGCGTTTTTACTGTCTGGTTAGCTTGCTACGATGACGCGTGACTAGATGACACACTCGCTTGCAATAACGCGTTGGCTATCAACACAGCATCATATAGTAGCTAATATCATCTCAGATAAAAAAAACAAATGTGTGATGCATTCAATCACCATTTTATTTTGGCTGGTTATTTATTTGAGAATACTGCGATGTCCTCTGGAAATGTAGATCCTACGCTGCTTATGTGCTCACTGCCACTTCATAAAGGCTTGCTAGCCAGCTAGCTTGCTAAAGTGAACCAAATATGTTAGCTAGCTCACTCGCTTGATAATGAGGATTGATAAACATAGTGGTCGTATAAACACATTTAATTAAAAACTTTCACTAAATATACATACCTTTATTGTGGCAATCGAATCTGTGCAGACAAGTCTTGCAGTGGAGAATATTGGATGAGGCACGAGTGACAAATGTCTTATTTATCACTCCCCCCCCCCCCCTCTTTTCTCCTTGCTCTCCCCTTGCCATCTTTTGCAGCAGCAGGTCTGGACAATTGTCGAAAGTAACTACATTAACTAGTTTATTAATCCATTGATCGAGGTCCATTGAAGTTTTTGTCAAATACCTCACCCCACCAACATGTCAAGCACTTCCCACAATGCCACATTTATCATTCAAAATCAGGCCTACTCCTGTCCCACAAGAAAAGTAGTTTTCCCCGTCCTCCCCAGTTGCAATTCACAATTGTGCATACTGTTAAAAATGAAAGTTACATGTCATTTTCTAAATTTATGATGAATTCACAGAACTATGATCCATTGCACTGTGGGAGGTCACCCTGCCAAAGGATTCATGCAGGAGAAACAATATGTGTCCTTTCATGCAAGCCTAACAAACTACACGCCATTATAAATTGGATATACTGAGGGCTGCTTGGCCAGTAGGTGGACTCATCTTGTTTAAGAGAGTCTATCCAAACTGGAGATAATAACACTCATACATACAGGTGACAAATTAATGGAAAAACCTGAATAAATGCTGAGTGGCCAGTGACTTTGGGAAAACACTAGCAACAGTGGCTGGTGAGGCAAAAAGTTTATGTTGAGCCCTGATAGTGACCTATTTATAAGACAATGTATATGGTTTTCAGGACGTGCAGGAGCTAAGACTTACATCTGGGAGACTTCCAGAAGTTCTGGGAAACTTGGGCTGTCAGAGTTAGAGCACCACCTACCTGAGATGATGCATCAACCAAAGTAACACACCAATGATTTTCTTACCAAAGCAAATCTCCTGAAGTTGGTCTGACTTCTCTCACATCAGAATGCTCATAGCACAGTCAGGTAATAAACTTGATGAGAGGTAGCGTGTTCACCAGTGTCCCGGTTTTGGATTGCAAGAGACATTTTGCTTTGAAGAGCTCATAAACAGCTGCCTCTGTATCCTTAAGCAGTGGCAGAGATTGGCATCAGAAAGAACCTGACTTAGTGGGAAATAGGTAGAGCTATGACCCAATGCATACACACCACAAACTTTGAGAATCAGATGGAATCAATACAAAAGTCCTTGAGGCATTTTTTTCTTGTTTGCTTTGGAAAAACATAATGAAAATGTTTCCAGTGAAGTTCAACTCTCTGTCCTAACACTGCTGCGGCTTAACCTTTAAAGTATAATCTAAACTGAGTGCAGTATGCTTCTCCTCTCCCTCAAGCTACATTTTTGAAGACCTAACCCTATTGCAAGTACACTGATATAAATATTCAATGTTACATATTTGTCTTTGTGGGGAGCAATCGAAAAGTACTCCACATTGCCCAGGGGAACCTCAAGCAACAAAAAAGGTCACAATTACATTTCCACTATAAAAAAGCTAAATAAAATGCAGATCTAAACCCTTGCTGCATTTCAAAAGGAGTTCAAGATCAACCTTTTTTTTGGCATTCAATTCATGAACTCATTCCAAATTATCCCTTTACTTTGTATTGAATTCATGAATTCAAATGATTCACATCTGTGTTACAGCTCCTCGTACTGCATGTCTTATCAACACGGTCCCTGCACAGTTGGATATTAAATATTAAATAATGTATTTTCAATCTTGTCATTAATCTTTGAAACCATTTTGTGATTTTACCTCAATATAGTATAGTGGCCAGTTTGGATACTGAAGTCTAACAGTATGTAGATTGCTGAATATTGTGCATGCAGTACTGTATGCTTCTTCAAGGGGGGAAAAATCCCTGTCGTGTAGCAAAGTAAAGTGCGATTGAATTGGAAACTGTTAAATGCACTTGAACACACATATAGTACACAGCACACTTTCAAATACTAATCTGTTTTTCCCCTCTGAACTGTGTGGGAGTATATTTATGTAAATCCAACTCAAATCCATGCGCAAAACATTTCTAGTGAATCAAAAACACTGTGCAAATGCAGCCTAAAATGACACATATGCATTTTCTGATATCAATGGCAGAGGTCAAGGATCTGCATTAGACTTTTTGTATTTGGATAAAAATCTAGGAACAATGCTCATCCATGGTGAATAAAGCACAGAAAAGAACCAGATGTAATATAAACGGTGGCCTATTATACTCATAAATACATATCATCAATTTTGTATTGGTACCTAACGTAACCCGTACGTTGAATTTTTTATTGAGACCTACAGTATGTCAACTGCCATTTGGTGAAATAAAATTATTACTTTATCAGGACACAGGAACTTTTATTATTCATGTCCTAATGTCCTACTGAGCCCCTGTACCTCATGCTTCTCTTTTGAGTGTATATAGTAAGTATTTCACAGTTCAAGAAACAATTTTGAATGTATTCAATCCAATGCTAAACATTTGGTTATGGATAACTTGTTGTATCTGCTGGTATATGTAAAAAAAAATACAGTTGATGCATGGAAACAAGGGTACAGCTATAGTAATTATAGAAAGAAGTTACTGAGGTTCTTCTCTTTTAATTATCAAAGAAGAAAGTCCTTTAAAGGTCTTACACATTGCGATGCATGCAGAAATCCTACTCTCGTTTCCACCACTGCTGGCTATATTCCTTTCCAGTTCACTTCTAACCCTCTAAATAATGTACTAATGTTCCTATTTTCATGCCGGCTTACTGAATCCAAAATTAAAATCATGTTTTTTAAAGACAGAGTTACTCTGTCTTGCATAACTCCGAAGGACAGGACTAAGTCTACAAAGCATAGAAAAAGTACAGGCATTTAGCAGCATTGATTTCACCTCCCTACTTTAATCAAGGAATCAAAACGTTATAAATTTAAACATTCATTTTCAAATAAGGGGACATTGATTAAAATTTGGTTAATTGTACACAGTGGCAAAAAAAAAAGAAAAAAGAAGGAATTCACACTCTAGCCCTCGTCTAAAAGGTGCTGCAGGGAGCTCGAGTGAAAACGGAAACTGCATAATAATAACTGGCCCCGGGCAACGCTTTTCATCCTGACAAGCAGTGGCTTTCGGTCTCCAAACATGCAATCTGACATTAGCGTCATTAGCAGCTCATAGATCGGTCCTTAAGAGCAGCTGACAGGCTGGCTAATCCCTTCACAGCAACACATTTTTTTACAGCCTCTGCGCGGGGCCGTTTCCGGTAATGAGCCTCTGCCATTTGATGAAGTGGAAGTTTACAGACAAGTGCGCTGCTTCCTGTCCATTTATTATCACCTTGCAAAAATAATGAGCCAGTACACGGGGAAGCGGGGGAGGGGGGGGGGGGGGTACATACACAGGGAAGGATTCACAACTTCTAAAGTTTCGGAATCACTGCCTTGGATTTGTCTTTGTTTACGATGCTTGATGACGATGCAAAGACCTTCAGCCACTGCTGCATTGATATTCATTTTCTGAAGAAGCTCTTTTTTCCCTCACCTAAACAAGTGCTTTGTCTCTGTCTATATGTCTGTTGCTTTCAGCTGTGGTCCAGTCATCCAGTTCCTAACTCCTTCTAAATGCTTGTCGATCTCCTGACAGACCTTCACATCCACAAAGACATAAACTGTAAACTGTGCAGTGCTTACACGGGCATTACTCGTTTCCTGTCCAGAAATGGCAAACTGCAATCAAGCAGTAACTCCGGAAGGAATGAGAAAGGGTATCAGCAGCTGCACTCTTTACCTGCGCTGACCCTAATGTAGGGAGTGAAAATAATATTTAATGAAAATAAATATTAAGACCAGGGCTTGACAGCAGTATGGTCACAGGAGGACACTGACAAATGCACTTGGATTTCTACATAATTTATGGTTTAATCCAAAATCAATTAGTGGCAGAATGGTTCCATTACACAGCTGAGAGTAAAAGGATGTGAGTGATTAACGGCTGAGACAAAGGAACATCTCACTTGAAATGCACTATTTGACATTTGCTTTTGATATACTGCATTGCAAATATTGGATTCAGCCTCTGGCATCCATTCCAAAAAACACAAGCTGTCAGGATTCTACCCATTAATTTTAATTCATTTATTTATTGATTTATTTATTTCATTTTTTTTTTTTTTTTGGAAGCGGAGGGTGGTAAGTCAAATTCTGTCATAGAAAAGTATTAAATCATGACAGTATGCAAGAACATTTGACATATCCATAATATTATTCCTAAGTATTGTGCAAATAAATAATAAACTGTGAAGTTGCATTGTAATGGACCAAAATATTTCCATGCCATGGGCCCAATGGCCCAATATGTAGGAATGCATTCTTTATAATATCAAAAGCTTTTTTATTTTGATGAGAATATGTATGCAAAACCTGTGCTATGCAATGCTTAAGCAGTATTAAATATTGCATGATGACTTCACTTCAAGATCATTTTTCTATTACCATTTCGAGTTCAGGTGAACCTTTGACAAAATGACCTCCCACAGTGCAATGGATCACAGTTCTGTGAATTCATCATAAATTTAGAAAATCACATGTAACTTTAATTTTTAATAGAATGCATAGTTGTGAATTGCAACTAAGGGGGATGCAAGTATGTTGTTGTAAGAAACACCAGGGAAGATATACAGCCTTCAGAATATAGATTTTCAATGCCTAATATCTTTGGAAAATGCAGGAAGGTTCTCTTGAGAAGGGATTCATAACCTCAGTCCTGAGGGCCCCTAGGGTGGACATGTAAGGAGCAAACAGAGGCTTTTCTCTCCCTCTTCAGCATGTAATAAGATCACAGGCTTTCGTGGCTGTCAGCCTCAGACTCTCGAAGGTTTATCCGAAATCTTTCTTTTAAAATTCTGAGAAATTTAGACATTGAAAATCCCCGCCCCTGCCCCAGCTGAACAGAGGATCCGCGGCCTCTGTGTAGCGGCATTGTCTTCAGCCTTCAAAGCGGAGGAGATTAACTGTGTCAGTATGACGGGTGCTCTCAGCGTAGAGTGCTTCCTTAGGCTACAGGTAGCCCTGGAAGCACACCAGGTCCTACCTCTGCTCATCCAGCTTATGAAAGTGCAGTGCCCTAACAATTGAAGCAAAGAAGTGGTTAAAATCTGGCCGTTGGGAATCATTACTTCAGCATGTCGCTTTTACATTCTACGCAAGACTTATGCATTTATAATTGTGTTTACCAGCATTCCAAACATAACAAGCGCTTCCTTTAGCTGGGGAGAGGGGAAAAAACATTTCCCTCTTAATTTGCTGAGCACAGACTTCTGTGCCTTGTTAATATAATTGAACAATATCCAAATTAGTATCTTCCTGCTTTGGGGGGACCAGCTCCCAGTGCTCAATAAGATGGTAAGGGGATAGGAGGTGATGGTCACGCCCGTAGACGTAGACGAGCTCCAGGCATATGGCTAAATCCCTGCCAAACGGCATCTTCCTGTTATTCAAGGGCAGGTTAAATTATTAAAGGCATTCCTGAGATAACTGCAGGCCCCAGTGAGCCCAAAGAGTGTCCTGCACTACACTCTTGCATTTCTCTCCTGTTTACCCCCCCCCCCCCACCCCCCCCACCCCCCCCCCCCCCCCCCCCACCCCCTCGCGTCTCACTGCAGTCCTCCAGACCTGGGACTTTAAACCCTAACTGGCAGCAGCAGGGGAGAGCAATAAATCTTCAGCTATTTCATCTGGAGTGCTGTCGTTCTCTGAGGACGGAGATCATGAAACCTGTCTGCCCTCCCACCCCACCCCCTCCTGGTTTTGTGTTGTTTTGTGTTTTGTTTCTCTGACCGTCTTATCTCTAAACTTATGGGGTAAGATTTTCAATTAGCCATCGATTTGGCTTATCTTCAGCATTTTGCTTGTATTGTTGCCATACAGTGTTAGCACGCGCACGTTTTTCCATAAACAAGCAACAGGTGCTTAAGCTATCTTGCTGTCTGAAAAGTTAAACTGGCAGGAAAAGGTAGCCCTTACAAAAAAATCACATGTGCAAAAACCACATGTGGACAGCCAACATGTGAAGAGTACACATGCAAACTATAAAAAAATCCCACTTATGAGATGAAAGTAGAAAAAAGCCTATTCTATTTCAATTCACGTTTTGTTTTCACTTTGAAAATTGCAGTTCACATTTTAAAAAGTCAGTGACGTGTGAAAATAATAAAAGCCAATTACATGTAGAAATGTCTACTTCACATGTGACATTTTCTTTTCACAGGTGAATAGTTTAATTCACTTATGAAAATGTTTAATTTATATGTGAAACTGTGATTTTCACATGTGAAAAAGCAAATTTTACATGTCATTTTTTCATAAGGGTCACACATCAGAGTTCTCCCTTGCTGCAGATATCTCAGCAGACTGGTTACTTCTTTTCTCACTTGTTTTATTTGTTTATTTGTTTTGATTCAGTATGTCTAGATACTCATTTCAAATATTTTGAAAAAAGTATAGTCTATATTTATTGCATACAGCAGCCTGACAGTCAATGTGTGTATCAGCTGTTAGAAGGCAGTAAATGGTCTTGCCGGTGGCAGACCACTGACTTGCTGATTTCCAAACGTTAGGTGCCACCATCTGTTGCCCACAGCCCCCCAGCAGGTGTTTGCTTGTTGGGCAGGTATTACAAGGTGCCTATGGCAGATCTACTGTTTGAAAATACAACTTTACAGTAAGGTCAGTTGTTCCTTCAGGAAATGTTAAAAATGGCCCAGGGTTTCATAGGAACCAAGAGGTTGTCTAGTTGTATGCTTCCAGGAAAAGGATCCTAAAATCGGAGTCTTCCCAGAGGAAATTAGCTTGAAGGGAAAATACATGGCGAAGTAATAGTTCTATTAATATGGGAAAGTCTTACAACATTCGTTCTGTGAATAATGTGAGCCAGTGGCAAGGATGCGGAGGAAGGTTATAAAAGGTAATGAATAATGAATTGGAGGAGGTATTTCCACGTGTGAAAACCCCCTAGGCTGAGATGTTTATGTTGCGTTCCCAGCCCGAGAGTGGAAAAAAATAGCTTAATAACAGCTCACCAAAATAGCTCTGAGAGCGGCCAGTGAGATACCTGTGCCCAAATGCGAAACATTCACAAATAATGAGCTGATCTGCCACACCATGGGGCTCTGTCATCGAGGGCGTTTCAGGAGCTGTGAGCGCACGCCTCACAGGCCCGGATTATGAAGTTATATTTATCGAGTGATTAACCTTCTCACTTTATGGGACATGACCAATATTTTCTAACCTATCGCATCGAATCAGTGAAGGCGGCGATTCAAACTAATGATTCAAATATAACTGTGTTATAAATATAGCAAAAATGCATGGCCTGCAGGGTGTAAAATATGAGGGTGGCAGTGTAGTGTAAGGCTGAGGGAGCAGGGCTCAGAGCAGGTTTGATTCCCAGCAAGGCCACCGACGTTACGCCCTTGAGGAAAGTATTTTATACTGCTTTATATTTTATGTATATTTTACCTGAATTATGTCAATATATCCAGCTGTATGAATGCGTAACGTGTAAAAATGAAAAGCTGTTAGTTGCTCTGAATACAAGGGTTAGCAAAAGGCCTAGAATGTAAATGTAATTTAGTGTGGTCTATAAAAGAGTGTAAAATGGTCACTGGCTTCCAGGTGAGCCCAAACACTCTGCATGGCCTTCAGATTCAGCCTTCACACCTCGTCGCTCAGGTGTGAGTGATGTAGGGATGTTGGGAGGCATAACGATAATTTCTGAACGGGGAGAACAAAGGTGAATAAAAGGAAATGCAGTGGAAACGCAAACAAAATATTTGCAAATACCAGCTATTATTTTGTCATACCATGCACATAACTTCATGAGCACAATGTGAATTTTTCATAGAGCACTGCGTTTTATTACAAGTGCTAAATTGCTAACCCCCCCACTGTCTATTATATGGTTTTAAATCTACGTGGATTCATCCACTGGTACGTATTCATAAATGAATCGATATTTGAACTGCTTCCATCTTACATTTGCGTAACTATAATTCCTACCAGTATCTCTTTCAAGTTCATTGACCCGCTCCTGAATTTGGAAAAGTTTCTTTCTTTAGGAACGTAGGAACAAAGATCTCTTATCTTGTTATAATCTATGTCAAATATCTATCTTATAATCTTGGCACATTCATCATTCCTCTTATTATGAGGATGCTTTAGTCTTGAATCTGCATTTTTATGGTGTTCTGAAACAGCACCTGGCGATATAACCCACATATAAATAAAAGAAAATGATTACTGCGATTAATTCATCGATAACGTCCTCTGCCGATGAAGGTTAGTGTCACGGGGGAAGTGATGTATTACCCCGGCTTAATTATTAATTTCGTAGCCGGGGAATTTAAAAAGGCACTTAAGGGCATGGGATAGTGTGTTCCATTTAGCTTGGGCAAACAGATCCGGGAACCTGCCAGAATCTGAGAGTGTTATGACAGATCGACCCCTCCGGGGGAGGAGTAACAGATAATGGGTGGGTAACATTCATCACCTGCGGAATAGTGCACACACACACCCCCACCCTCCACACGTACCCGCTGTGCTCTCTGTCCCAGAATCCCCTCTTTTCTCTCAGAGCATGAGTGGCTTCATCTCCTATATATTTAGTCTACCATTGCTCATAGTTGAATTATGTCAATGAGATATGTATCAGTGTATGATACTTCCCGTTTCATGCTAGCACCGCAGAGCTGAAGTGCTAAGAGCATGGCTATTTCCATCCTTTTTCTGGCGTGCCACAGTCCTAGTCTCAGCTGGAAAGGGAAAGGGTGCATCCACACAAAAATGGCAGCAGAGGTAGAATGAAAGAGGAATGGGGATGCAGGATGTCACAGGGTGCATTGATAATTAAATTATTTGCAAAAAGTCTAATTTATGAGGATGAAGACCCATGTTCAATACCTGTAATGTTTTCCTATTAGTTTTACATAGCCAGGTGAAATAAAAATGCCTTTAAAATCTTCAGTTTATCACCTTACATTAAATTGTCTTGTAGATGGGTAAAATCATATTTTCCAGAAATATTATCATACATGGATACGTGGGTGTGATTCAAAAATAATTTTAAAAGTGTGTTTGAATATGTATCATTTGTATTGAGCTGCTCATTTTAAAGATCTTGCTCACGTGAGTGGCTTTCATAGTGCTGGATAATTGAGATCTCAGGAAGAAATGCACACACAGGCAAAGAGAAATGTTAATTGACGTATTAATCGGAGATAAAAGACTAACTTAATGGACCAGAAAGTACAAAGCCTGCAGCAACAACATCAGCACCAAAATAAACTCAGTGTAATGAAATCTGTCTTCTAAAATGCAAGATGTTTTTGAAAATCATTATTTCTCGAGAACCTCCCTCCTCCCCATTTTCAACAGACTCCCACGATATTATCTACACTTTTAATCAACATCTTAATCAAAATCTTTAATCCAAATCTTAAATCTACCTGTCCCATTAATGAAGTTGGACAATCAGACAGCGATTCAATCTCAATCATGCCAACACAAAGTTAGCCCACCTATAAGCTACATCCTCATTCCTCGCAGGTCTCTTCGCTACTCTTGGTAACACAATGATGTCCACAACCCAGACTGTCTTGGTGTAGTTCTTGATAAAATCTTTCAAAGAGCATTGTGACAGCTGCCCGTATCTATTGATTCCCACTCTACACTGACCATCTGTATGATCACTTCTGACGTCCAAATCACTTGGAAATATGTCCCAAATTTAATTTGTGTAATCTACAATTATTGGAATAACCTATATACCAGAATACCTCTGAATTTCCAGGTTTCCTATGAACTCTTGACTGGGGTGTATTTTTGGTAGTGAAGTAACTGAAATGCTATTGTTCCTACAGGCTAGTTGATGATGAAATACAATGTATGCATTAGGTTTGTACAAATATTGTCTAATATCAACACCACCTCCTGCCCCACATGCAACTCGCCAGCCATTTCCACTGTGTGTTTCACGAGCAAGATGCGTGTACACATTGTGCCGTGTGTGATGATATGTATTTGTTTTCTCTGTGTGTGATAGTGTGTTTTGTGTTTGTAGGCGAGATAGAGATTGTGTGTGTTTGTGTGTGTGTGTTTGTTTGTAGGAGAATGATCAAGTGTGTGTGTTTTCATACGATTGTGTGTATGTAGAAAAAAGAAAGAGAGGAGTGTGTGTGCGTGCATGCGTATGTGAGAGAGAGAAAGTGAGTGTGGATGTGTGTAAGTGTGTGTGCTTATTGGTGAGAAAGTGAGTAGAAGTGTGTGTGTATGTGTGTTGTAGAATCTGTCAGTACTGTTTATACTTTTCTCTTGTAAAAGGGGGTTTAAAAGGCCTTGTGGAAACGTGTAATGTGCACACTGTCATGTGGAAGTGCTCTAATGGAAAAACGTTAGCCACTTTTGATGTTTTCATATATACTTCACTGCCAATTAACACGTGACCTGCACAAACAGCTACTTTGCATTAATGCATTGCCGATGGTCTTGCGCAAGCCATCCATTAATTTGTCCAAATAAATAAATAAATAAGTTCCGTAAAACCAAGAGAAACTCACAGAGCAATATGCACATCATTCCAGCTCTCAGAAGGACATCAAGAAGACGAGCGAATGCGATTATCAGCGTCTTAGACTAACCACACAAGGCAAATGGCTAAATGGAGGGTGGAGTAAAAGAAGAACTGGCCTCTGTGAATGTGTTCTGTATATTTCTGCGAAAGAGGGAGGACAACCAGATTGGCCTACTTTAGTCCTGTGAAATCCAGAGAGAGCGCCCCTGAAACTAAAGGCAATCCGTGATTGATATCTCTGTTTTTAAGAGGCACTGATAAATTACAACGATACCTTTACGCATACTATCAAGGGAACGGCCACTGGCCTTGTCACATCTCTATTACTGTTGAAGAAAGTAAGGATAAGTTGGCAGCTAGCTTAATGAAAAATATATATCGTCTTCACACATCTCACTTTATAACTGTGTAGCTTTAATAACAAAAAGTTGCAGTACAGGGAAAACCTGTAAAAGGTTATATTACTTAAGCATACTGTATTACCTCACTTCTATTATTAGGATTCTGTACAAATATGGGTTATAACCACTAGCCCTATACTTGTATATATATTGAAACAGAAGTATTCATTAAAAATAAGATTAAATAATACACAAAAGATCACACTCAGTGAAGAACAGAGGATAACAGTATAAATAGAAGCAAATAAGCAAGGAGTAGAAACATCATGAAACACTTGTTTGTAGATATGGATTGAGTAAAAAAGTTAAACCCCACATAGCAGACCAGACATCTTTTTCCATTTGTCCCTTTTACAGTTTACATAATTATACTTAGATGTATGCAAATCATTATTTTTTTATTTTGTGAAGTTGCTTCATCAAATGACCCTTTGATTTTGACTGGACCTTTTAAAGCTTGGTCACACCCCCAGAATTCTCAAGAGAAGCATCAAATTGGAATGTTTTGATTTTAACAGGAGGGAGTATGTTGAAAGTTAAGTGAAATTGAGTATGTGGTGGTTGCACAGAATCTCTACAGAATTTGGGTTGCTCCTCTACCCTACAGTCTCATCTGGATATTTAGAGCAGGGTCTTGTGGCTTTGTCGCAATGTCATGGTCCAAATTACACACACATACTCTGAACTACAACACTCTTACAATTTTAATGACTGAATAGACTTCACATGAGGACACGTCAATGAAATATTAATGACTGCCAAACTTGAAATGGCTGCCTGTGGGATGTCATTAACATTTCATCTTTTTATTTATAAAAATTTTTTTCATTCAAATTATTTCATATATTCAATGCCAAAGCTAGCCACTGCAGATAAGACGAAACAGGAAACATCTGCACTGATCAAGATAAAAATAGAGAATGCTTGGACCTCTGAAGATTGTTTTCTTATAGTACTTGTGAAGAGACATGAAACAGCACTCATGTGAAACACAGAGCAGTGTAAGGTCAAATACGATTAATATTCATTATTCCAGCAGTTTATAGTGTATGCAGTCAGGTAGCTGATCATAGTTAGTGTTTTGCATACCAAACTTTTAATACTATTATTAGCAATTGCTCCTTTTTTTCTTTTGCTTGTGCTAATGTCAGTGAGCAGTTGAAATAATCTATGTTGTTTTATTTTTGTTTTTGTTTTAACATTTGCAGGATTTTAAGCATCAGAAGCTAATGTGGCTAACCTTTAAGTGTCTCCATGCTCTGTTTATTTTAAATGCTGTCAGCTTGGAACTAGTTCCTGTTGCCCAGGGCAACTGTAAATGATGTGGAAGCCTATTGTAAAATTTGAGCACAATTTTTACAATACACAGTTTTATGCAAATGTGAGCACAAATGATTTCTGTTTTAATATTTTATGCAATACATTTATTTTCCAATATCTTTGTGAAGAATGCAGTCTTCTAGATTTATTAACTTCATGTACTCACTACGGTACTATACAGAGAACAGAGAGCACATATACACACTCATTTCTGCGGATGAGACATCATTTAATCATTATCTCAGTCTTCTGAAGGATACCTCAGTCACCACACATAGGTAAATGTGGGAATTCCGAAGTAAGAAGGTGCAAAATCAGGGATCAGAGAGAGGTTTATAGCAAATCATAACCAAATGAGGTTTATCATATAAGTTTCATCACCTGCCTGAGGTGTGAGCTATGTTTTAGTTAAGACATTTGGAAGCCAGGTTTAATGACACATGAAATTCATTTGCGCCAGACAAAAAAGATTAGTTCCAGTCGAAGCAATCACTGTAAGCATTGTAAGTAGACATAGGTGACAAAAGACTACAAACCACACTTGTGCAATTGTGTTGGAATCTCAGTTCAGAATGCTTGAGGGATTCATCAAATTAACAGTCAAGCTACTGAACCCTATAAGATAACAGCTAAATGAATTCAAATGTGACCAGAGGTCTGTTACATCAGCTCTAAATTAGTCCAGAGCTAGGTGTTACTTTATTAGTTATTTCTAATGAAGTAATTTATTAACATAATTATTATGAATATGCTGCATTGCTTGAATATTGTTGTGCCCCCTTGCGTAATTCTATGCTTGTATGATTTAATAATTCATAAAACTGCACTGCAAACAATCAGGAGGAGGAGCTATAGTTGCTGCTAATGACCCCTATAGTCTCTAAAATGTATCTAAAGATGACTTTCAGCAGAGACTCCCTAAAGAGTACCCACCAGTGCTGTTCAAGGAACGTGGATGGAATGTCAGAGCTCAGTCAGATTGACCACTTAGGATGCCCTAGCCAGTGCTCAAATAGAAAAACTGGTCTGGAAAAAAGTGATTCCCCCCAGATTGTGCTTTCTTGTTGGAAATGTGCAAGGTAAGATATTGTGGCATATCATATTGGCATGGTAATTTAAAAGCAAGCTAAAATATAAATATTTGTTCAAATGCAAGGCAGTTTGCAACAAAGGTGAATATTCCTGCAATGTATATGCTCATAGACAACAGCATTTAAGAAAATTGCATATATCTGATTAGGTTTTTTCCGTTATCTTTTAGTCTCTAAAATAAAGTGCTATTTTTATGTAATTAATGGAAAATCCCTTAAAATTGTTGACTGTGTAGATAGCTTTATTATATTCTATAATAAAAAACAAGCCTGAAGACCTAAAATAATGTGGAATTCTGAAGTCTACAGGGCAGTAGATTGAATTTTATATTGCCTTGTGGCCTGTCACTTTAAACGGCGGGATGTCGTGTCACCGATCTATGACACAAAATAAAAGCAAATGAGAAAATGAAAGGGCTGAGGAAAAACATTGAACAGGGTGGTGAGAGAGGTGAATCAGGCCTGCGTTTATGCATCCTCACACCCATGGGTCAACGAGTGCATGTTGATGAGATCCGCACAGGAATCCGAAAAAAGGGGAGGGAAAACTCTGAGGCTATGGCCTGCCGATATTGTTTAGCACGGACACTCGGCCGGATTCAATCACTGAGATGCCTGGCAGTTTTATACGTTACTTACGGCAAGAGGAGAATGAATGAACAGAGGCAGCACCCTTGAAAAATCCTGGCTGAGCTGAGTTACAATGACAAACGTCCTGGTAAGAATGAGTAAAGCTTTGAACTGGCAGAGAGGCAAGGTGAGTACGAGGGAACTCGTACTGCCTCCATTAATGTTCACTCTCGGGCTTTCGCAGGGCCAGAAGGGGGGGGAGGTCAAAGCCCAAAGATTTCCATTTCGCAAAACACGCAATTCACCATTAAACCGCTGTGACTGATATGCTGCAGTCTTTAGACAAGACTCCAGAATGTTCCACATCCATTTAATCTGTACTCCAATATGGTTTTGTTGTACATGGTTTTAATTATAGCTCAGCGATATTGTTTTGTCTTTTTCCAACTTGCAGGGAAAGTTACCATTTCAATAGATTCCTTAATTATAAATGCCTGCCAGGTTTAGCCAGATTTCACCATATTTCACAGAGGGAAGAAAAAAGAGACATTTTCTTTATTTATGCTCAAAGTATTCTAGGTTGAGGTGCTAAACAAATCCATATTCATTGTTGCATATACTTGTGAGTATAAATAAAATTACTGAAAATATTCTTCTGAAAGAGTAATTTAGACATATCATCACCTCACATGTATAGGAAAGCTGATCTCTGATAATGTTAGCCATAATGTTAGCTAGAGCCCACCGAGGTAAATGCCTCAAGATCAATGCAGTTGGATGAGACTACAATGACCATAATGCATTGCTACAGTATGTGGTATGTATGTACTTTCTTTTATCATTTTATAAGTAAACTGGTGAGCAAGTTATGATTAACATGGTGCTGTGGGCTTCCATAGCACTGCCCTTGTGTCTGCTTTGAAAATGGTAAAATTATAAAGATATTTTTTGGTATGGATGATATACCTTTATATATCATACCTTTATAGACTGGGATTAAATCAGTCATCTGATTGGCTGTCCTGTGTGACCATGATTAGATAGACCAGAGCTGCCCAAGCCTATTCCTGGAGATCTACTGTCCTGTAGGTTTTCATTTCATCCTTAATTTGTCACACCTGATTCTACTAATTAGCAGCTCAATAAGATCTCTAGCTGTTGAATGAATTGTGCTTTGTTAGGGTTGGAGTGAAAACCTATGGGATGGTAGATTTCCAGGAACAGGGTTGGACAGCCCTGAGATTACATCTGGCTTGCATTTCTCATAGATAGTTTTTATATTGTGATCAATATAATAGGTATACATTCAATTTCTGAAGCATCAATACATTTTATTACATGCGATCACTTCTCTGGATGTAAGATGTATTTAAGACTGGACAGTATAATTTCTGCTTTTTGTATCTTGCAGAATGTTTTAAATAATATTTAAAATCTGAATTATTTTGTAGAACACTCTCAGTACATTCATTGCTGAACCAGTTTTCAGCATTCCTATTTTCACCTTCTCCCCATTACAAAAGAAGGACAAAGATTTCTTCCATCAGCAGATCAGGGTTGCCTTTATTACCCCTTTGGAATGCAACCCCTCCCACTCCAAAGATAAAAAGGAGAGGGAATCAGTCCCCATCTGGGATGGACCACCTATCCACACTGAGCCAATAAGCACTGATTGATCAAGGATGCCAACACACAGAGTCCTCAGTTGGGTATTTGGTCATAGTTGGTGGTTTTGTTGTGTGAGCTAGCTCTGCAGCTCTACCTCTGTTCCTCACTAGAACAGACTAAGCCCTTGAAAAAAAAGCCAGGCTCGGCCCTTGGATGAAACACAGATCATGAAAGACTTGTAGTCCTGTAGGCTGGAACTTGCCTTTGCAACAACACAATTGTAGAGGTTTACAAATATGACAGAGCATCCAAAATTAACAAGATAAAAATAAGGGATAAATATGTTTTCAGTAAAATGCATTATCCTTCTTATGTCTTTTCAGTTGGCTCTCAGATCCACTGCTCAGATCCACAGGGAACCCGCTATTGGCCTCATAATCTCTGATAAGCAGGAGGTCAGATTTAATCTGCTTTACCCTAAGGTTCAGCTGCAGTTTAATCACACAGTATGACATTTATATTTAGACTTTTATCTTTTTTTCTGGCACAAAAGGACACAGCACTTACATAGCAGGTTCTAAAATGCTAAATAAATCTAATGTGCCATGAGTACTAAGGGCATGGATTTTATGTCCCTTAAATGTAAGATTTTATATGTACTGACGCAGAAATCAAGGCATACTTATAAAATCACACAGTTACAGCACACAACATCCATAGACAATCCGTTCCCTTCTAGTTTATGTTATTTCAGCATTTGTACTCAATAAGACAACTCCCACATGTATAACCCTGCAAACATTTAGCAATATGTATTTACCATACCAGCCGTTGTCCTCCTGCCCTCATCTTGCAATCACGTGTAAAGGGAAGAGACAGGAACATGACCTGTAATTACTATCTTACTCTCTAAATATATCCCCATGGCAACCGGGGCCTACCTGCTTCTCTGGAGATCTGCATGAATGCCTCCACGCCCTTTTCCCCATAGCTGCCCTCTGATGCCAGGGTGGAGACATAGTTCCACCCCATGGCCTTCACAATGTCCACCATGGCCTGAGCCTGGAAGGAGTCCGGCGGCACCACGCGTGAGAAGAAGTCGTACCGCCGGTCATCGCTGAGCTCTGGGGCAGTGGAGGCGTAGCTGATTTGAGGGATCTGGAGGAAAGGACAGTTGCATTATATTTAAGGCATTTAGTAGATGCTCTTATCCAGAATGATGTACACAGCTTACAATGTTTACATAATCCTGTTAAACAACAGGATATTTACTGAAGATATTCAGGTTATGTACCTCGCTCAAGGGTACAACGGTAGTGTTGCACCTGGGAATCACACCTAGAAACTCAGAGTTACAAGCACAGTTTGCTAACCATTATGCTACACTGCTCCCCAGAAATACAAACCGCAAAAAGAAAGGCCAGGATTGTGAGCTCACTGATTAGCCCAAAGCTCACAATCAGCTAAATGTTTTGTGGCTGTGATATGTATTATAGATGAGACCATATTACCTATGCTATTGTTAGGTCATGTGAGAGTCATCAATAAGCTTTAAACTCAAATTAGTTTTTATTTATGTGACAACAGCAAAGCAATGCCACTTTGGATTTTGATTGATCTAATTGTCAACAGGTAGACAAGCTGATTATTAATTTAATACCAGCAGTAGAATGTAACATCAGCTGTTTTTAGAGCTTGGGAGGTGATCCACTGCATCAAGACATCCCCGTAGAAAAGCCACAACACAACAAGGCCATGTTCTACAGAGATTCACATCTCACAGTGTGTCCAAATAATTTACAGTGCAAACAATGCACTTAATCCAAATGCACCATACAAATAAATCGATTTCACTTAATTCTTTAGGTGTTTTTGTTTATTTATTGTCTGGGATATTGCTGTACATTCTATTGATTTGCTAGGAGAAAAATGAAGTGGGGCTTGAGGTAAAAATTAGAAATAGCTTTTGTACTTAGATTGGTTCTGCTCACATAATCACTTTAGAACTGACTGAACTTTGTATTTGAGCCAGTTTAAGCAAGTTTGCTACAGTCAAAAAATGTTATATCTCAGAATAGTACTGCCATTGCATATTTGCTTGAATTGTTCATGCGTAAACACCACAGTGCTATAGAAAATAATTTCAATACAGAACATGACTTTTTCTTGACATGTACAAATATAGAGAAAATTATACATCATTTGAATCTTGAGCATAACAATGTAAATAGCCTCTTGTTAACCAACTGGTTCACATACCATGTCACTATTTTTTTTCTTCAAACAGTGATGATCGAACTGAAACAAGAGAGACATTACCTTCTCTTTTCTAAATAAGAGTTGCTTGGAGGCATTTTAAATCATAAGAAATTGAGTCGTGTTACACATGCCAAATGATGGATGACAAATACACTTCAAAATTAGTTATGGCCTTTTCCCTTCACCTCTTGTGAAAATTAATCATGTTACTGTTTAATCATCAATTAGACATCCCAATCCTACACTGCTTGGCTGTTCGCTCTGGACCAGCACTGAAGTTTGACCTACAAAATTCTTAGCTGTGAGTCTGGGTGCCTGAGATGGCCTGATTGTATTGACATGTGTCTGTGACATGGACCTACAGAAACCAAAGCAGACACACAAGCAGTATCAAACTGTGCGATGGGAAGGAGGCGCTTTGCACAGACACACTCATTCGCTCATTTGAAAATTGACACTGCAGCTGCGGGCCCTTTAAGCAATCTTTGAAATGATGTGCTTGATAATGACCCACCTTGAGCAAGATGTGTGTCAAGGAGGGATAATCAATATTGACTAATCATATTTACTTATGGAAATTAAAATGCAAAAGTTAATACTGACATCAGGAACATGAGGTAAATAATGCTTTCTTGCATTCAGGCAAATCTGACTGCAATTCAACATGTTTGAAAACACAGTTTCTTCCTATACTGCCTTGTACATGTAATATACTCATACAGTAAATCAACAGATTTGCAATCTTGATTAACATACAAAGGAGGACATTTCATAGTATGAAGAAATACAGATATAACTTCTATATTAATGTTTTGCAGGAAAATATCAGATTTTGCAGGCTAAGAGGCTAAATAAAATTGAAGCTGCTCTGGATTATATTATTCACAATATTTATGTGCTTTATCTCAGAATCATGGTTCTCATTTACATCCATTTTTACCATGTTTTGGCATGTTCGAACAGTCGGAAATGGCTTTCTGAAGCCATTAAAGAAAAGGGCATTTCATGCTGACTCATTCCAAGCACTGCTGCTTGAGTGGGAAAGTGAATTGGAGGCCATAATGGATGAATTATGTTACTTTTTTTGGATTAAGCAACATGCAATAAGAAGAGTTAAATGTGCATGCACTGTCATAACTATTTGACCAAAAAAATGCAACCTGGTGGGTTCATTCTAATGCCACGGTAGGAGAAGAATATTATTTTCTGCACCATTAAATACCTGCTAATTAAAATGCCTCAGTAGCTGCATTAAGAATGAAAGAACAAATTGATTGGCAGTGTGGTAATGGCTTTAAAAACTCCAATCTGAAACCTAAATCATGCCACAGCAGTTTCAGTAGAAATGTGGATGTTTTCAGATTTTTATTCTTTGTATGTCAATGTGTTCAGACAACTTGTTCTCCTGAGGATGAGTAGCCAGTTTACAGACTATAGTGTTATCTGCAAGCGGAAGGGTGAAGCTTTTACAAATGTAGAAATGAGCTTGGTTCCTCTTGCTCCAGTAGGTTCTTCAGCATGGATATACAGTGCAGTCCATATTTGGGCAGTGACACATTTTTTTTTGTTGTTTTGTTGTTGTTCTGTATTACAGATTTGAAATGAAAGAATGAATATGAGGTTAAACTGTACTGTCAGCTTAAATTTACTATGTTTACATCCAGATTGGGTGAGCCATGTAGGAAGCCCTTTATATACACACTACCCCCATTTTGGGGAGCAAAATTAATTGGATTAACTGGCTGCTCAGCTATTTCTTGGCCAGCTGTGTGATATTGCATCATTAGTTCATGCACAGGAAAGCTAACGAAAGGTCAAGAGTTGTTTCTTGGAGCGGAATTTACATTTGGGTGGAAAATATGAATAAATTAGATTAGAGACATAGCCAAAACTTTGTGTGTGTCAAAAGCAAAAAAAAAAAAAGTCTGAACTGTTTGGTACCTTATTGTGAAGCAAGAATGCACTGGTGAGCTCAGCAATAGCAAACAACCTGGTAGACCACAGAAGAGCAAGTGGAGAACCAAAGACTACTTTCAGTTGTGAAGAAAAACCCTGTTCAGTTGTCTAACAGATGAAGAACACTCTCTGAGATGTAGACATAAATGTGTCAAGAACTAAAATAAAGAGAAGACAATACCAGGAATACCTCAGAGGGTTCAGTGCAAGATGCAAACCATAGCCTCAAGAATAGAACGGCCAAGAGTTTGCTAAAAAGAAATACAATAAAAAGTGCAGTGAAACAAACTTTAATGGTCAGATATAGCAAAGTTATGGAAAGAGAAAGTGGAAAAAGAAAGTATCTGCTCATGATCCAAAGTACCCCCCCCCCCCCCCATCTGCCCTCATCTTGGAAATGTTTTATGGCTTAGGTATGTACAGTACGGCTGACACTGGAACTGGTTCGCTTGTCTTTATTGACAGCAGAAGCAGGATGAACTCAGAAGTATACAGAGACATCTTATCCGCCAATAAGATGTCTCTGTATATTTCAAATGCCTAAAAACTATTTTGATTGTACTACACCTTGCAGCAAGACAATGACCCCACACCCACTGGTAAAGCAACCAAGGAGTTTTTCAGAGCCAAAAAGTAGAAGGTTCTTGACTGGCGTTCTTCACCCAACGTGAATCCAATTATACATGCGTTTCACTTGCTGAAGACAAGGCAAAAATTTTCTGAAACAAACAGGAACTGAAGATGGCTACAGTACAGGACAGACAGAGCACCACCAGGGAAGATTCTCGGCATCTGGTGATGTCTAAGGGTCGCAGACGTTACGCATTGAATGCAAAGTATTTGCAACCAAGTACTAAGTATGATGACTTTATTTAAGATAATGTTAATTTGCCCAATTACATTTGGTCTGTTAAAATGAAGGGAATATGTATATAAAGGGCTGTAATTTCTGCATGGATCACTGGATATGGATGTTGCCATCTGGCTTAGCTTGCCAGGCTCTTTGTGATTTCTGAGCTCACCAGTGCTCTCTTTCCTCTTAATGATGTTCCAGACAGTTGATTTTGGTTAGCCTAAGGCTTGGCCTGTTTTTTTTTTTCTTAATTTCCAGCCTCATACGCTCAGCTTACTTGACTATCTTAGGCACAACTCCAGTCCTCACTTTGACAAATGTCAATAACAGACTCCAAAGGCAATAAAAAGGCTAGAACCTAAATTAGATACTGAATCTTTCTTATACCTGCACTAAGGAAGCAAATGAACACGCCTGACTAATCAAAGACACTTGTGATGCTCTTTGTCCCAAACATTGTAATGTCCTTGGGGGACTATTCATAAAAAGTGCTGTAAGTTCTACATGGTGAAACCAAAATGTATTAAAAAAGCTGAGAATGTAAACCATTACAACAGGACTTCAGTTATTTTTTATGCTGCTGAATAAGCAAATTGATTAGTCTTATGCAGACTGTCTGGAAAAAAAGTGATTGTTTTAAGTCATGTAAATAAAATGCATAAAAACCTGCTTATATTCTCACAGAAATTGTTACATTTTTATTGAGGAAATTTGTCTGCTTTCAATAGGCTAATTCCCTCCACATAAGCTGTCCGAAGGTGGTTGACACATGAAGTGCAACTAAGTATTTATCTTCACAGTCATATTGTAGTACCAGTCCCAGACAGTTTAAATGGGTAACTGGCAACACCAGACTGGGTCTTGGTAGCATGACAAAACTGTACTCTTAACGTGTCATTTTACGTTTAAAACCCTTTAAGATGACATTAAGATGTACAGATCATGAAAGCAAAGACATTTCTCGAGTAAAAACAGGTGAAACCCAAAAGCTTGCAGCCACAAAAGCAGCTGATGTGATTATGTGACTGGTGACAAGCTGGCCCGCTTCCAAACGGCGCGAAATTGCGGTGCTAGCTTATCATTTTACGTTTGAAAACTTCAGAACTATATTTTTACTTGAGACGTACAGATTATGAAAGCCCAAAATATATATATATATTTTTCTTCCTGCCAGACTTTTTTTTAATATGGTGTTTTCTTTCAGAGCACTTTTTTCTTTACTTTTTCATAGCTCACAAATGCTAAAGGCAAGAAGGTTTTCAATTAAAACCATGAAAACATTGAAAAGCATGGATGATAGTGGTTAGATTTGGGAATTAGGAATAGTCAATACACAATTAATCTTATTATGAATGCTGAATTATGGTACAACTTGCACGTCTTTAATATAAGCATAAAAATCTGTGCACTTTACTGTACTGATGATACTCCAATGGGTAGTTCAACAGAATTAAGTAGCCTTTACCATGACTGTTTATCATCATATCATATTCTGTTTTTATGAAGGGTTTATAAAGTAAACAGGTCATTAGTAGAGGTCAATGGTTGAACACCTCTTTTTAAAATACAACTGCCCTTTATCCACTGAAAACTAGTGCTATTTCCAGTCTTAGTGGTAAAATGGAGAAGATGTCAAATGAACATTTAATTGTTTAGCTCTAGAACTACAAGCTTCTGATGATCAGAATCTGCTGTTGCCTTTCCTCAGATAAGTATTAGCCCCCTAAAAGGGGAGAAAGGTATTTCTGGACAAAACAAATGGGAGCAAGATTGAATTCTGCTCACCATCTCCTCTTGGGAAGGAGAGGTGACAGCAGCTGCTCTCAGTGTCTATGGAGGGCTGAGCGATTAGCGGCTAGCAGCTGCTCTCGAGAGAAGCCGTGAGCATCAATACACAAGCAGGCCATGGGGCTCTCCTGGGGTAATCTTCCATCTCTTCCCCTCTCTCTCTCTCTCTCTCTCTGTCTCCCATTACTCCCTCTATCCCTCTGTCTCACTCTGATATATTTCTTTTCTGTCTGTCGCACTCAGGCACACACACACACACGCACAGAAATTGCATCTGAACCCTGGCCCCCACTGTAGCCTTGTGCGTGTAAGTGTATTGACATTGTTCTTGGGGCCACCTGTGGAAGGGGACCTATTATTGCAGTTCATTATCTCACCCGTCAGGGGGATGAACGCTGTCCCTGTCCCCAAGACAACCCAGAGCGCCCACCTGAGCAGCTAGCGACCTGAATGACTGCCAGGCCAGTCCCGTCCATCAGGCTAGTTCAGTCACAACCTCCTGAAACAAAGCCTTTCTGTATTTTAACTGTAACCTTTGGGTTGGAGAAAAATTATTCCTTTTTAGAGTTCTGATTTCAATTTATATCACAGTATTTTTAATGTTACCTTTGTTTACATGGTTTAACGTTATATACACTATATGACCAAAAGTATCTGAACACCCCTTGGTCTGGGGCTGTTTTTCATGGCTTGGTCTCAGCCCCTTGGTTCCAATGAAGGCAAATCTTAATGCTACATCATGCAATCACATTCTAGACGATTCTGTACTTCCCCAACTGTTTGGGGAAGGCCCTTTCCTGTTTCAGCATGAAACGCAGCGAGGTCTGTATAGAAATTATTTTGTCGAGAATGGTGTGTAAGAACTTGACTGGCCTCCACAGAGCCCTGACCACAACCCCATCCAAGACCTTTTGGATCAATTGGAAAGCCAACTGTGAGCCAGGACTAATTTTCCAGTCAGTGCCAGACCTCACTAATGCTCTTCTGGCTGAATGGAAGCAAGATCCTGCAGCAATGCGCCAACATCTAGTTAAAAGCCTTCCCAGAAGAGTGAAGGATGTGATAGCAGCAAAGGGTGGACCAACTCCATATTAATGCCCTTAATTTTGGATGAGATGTTGGATGTCAGGTGCACCTCACTTGTTCATCTTGTTATGATTTAAGAACATCAACAATACCATGTCCATAACTTTGATGTACAAATAAATGTGTTTCTTTTTTCCTTAATAAAGTTTGGTAAGTTAAGTTAGGTGAATTGATCAACATGTCACACTGTCTGCAAAGAAAATATAATACTTTGTTTGTATATCACAGTTAAGGTCAAATGCTGATTAATTGTCATCTTATGGAAAAAAGGTCGCCTAACTTTCAAATGACAACTGCAGCAAGCAATGCTTACTTTAAAAAACAAAATGCTGTTACAATAATATATAGTAATAATTAACCACTGCTTATCAACATTAATAACATAGTCATTAATTATATTAAATAGACTGTAGATTCACTCTGCTATTAGTTTTTCAGCAGAAAATATTTTTTATGCCCCAGGGGGCATTGGAGCGAGCAGGCCATTGTAGATAAAATGAAATTACCACTGAGAAAAGAAATTACCATCTTCTGAATGAACTTGTTACTTTCTGGATTATGATTACATGGTTTCAGCCACAAATGTAGGGTCGCATTTTTAATAATGTTGCTCATTGCTACAGGGTTAAAACAGCTCTGTTCATGGTGTTCATTTTAGGACATTGCTGGCTGTCACAGTTGGCAGGCTCACTTGGATTTTTTATTAAGTTTTTTGTTTGTCAGCAGTAGTGTCAGTGTCCGGAGACTAGTGTCAGAGTCTGGGGTGATTGTGTCAGTCACTCAAAGTTGATGTCAGTCTGAAATGTTAAAGTTACATGAACTTGGGTCAACCATAACACCAAGTGATTATAATCTGAGTGACACTCACTTTTGAAGTGGATATGACACTTGGCATGTGGTGGGCGACTTCTTATTGGCCAAAGTAAGGCAAAGCCCAAAAATAACCTTAATGGTCATTTCGTCCAGAGCTCTGATACAATAAAATAAAATTTTCACTTTACTACAGAAGTTGAAACCTTGCCATTGAATAGGTTTTACACATGGGATCTACCAATTGTGTTTGGGAATGGCAAGTCTGCCCCTTCTAATGTCTAATTTAAGAAGAAAAAAAAGATTGTGCTAGTTCAGACTGTTTGGGAAAGAGAAAGATGAGTAGAAAATAAACACTGATCACTCCCTACCAGACCAAGAATGATTAATGGCCAGCAACACAACACAGAGGTTCACAACCGAAAGCACATTGGTTTGCATGTGCTGCGGTCAGAATGGCTGGGAATGTCTGTCTTCTCCTGGGAGAGGCCCTCCATCTGCCATCCTGTAGAAATGAGTGTGGCCAGCAGTAGAAACACAGATATTATTTTTAAAGGGGAACAGATGGATGATCCGATTGGTCATTATGTAGCTACATTCTTGCCACACCTACAAGTGGTATAATCTGTTAACCAATGTCTTACAGTAGTGCTACATTGTGTTCTAGTGCTTCATACCACTAGCCTACTCCCACAACTGAAATTTCTACTTTCAAGCAACAAATTACCAGCCAACTACTGTCCCTCAGTGTCTATTGTGTAGACAATGAAGGAGTTCTCATTGCTTATGCAACTGAAAACAACAATCGCAATCGACATAACGTTAGGCTTCACAGTTGGTTACAAATAGCTTTTCTAACTTAATGCCTAAAATAACATTTTAAGCCATTGTAACCACTTTCACATTGATGTAGCTATAGCAAATTTTTTGATAGATGTACTGCTCTCTCTCTCACACTCTCTTTCACTGTTGTAGACCTTCTCAAATTTCTCTAAAGTCACACCATGCCCCCTACCCTACAATGTATACTTTATCTAGGCCTCTCCAAACAGAATAGTCTTTGCTGATAAAAAGTAGGCACTGAATCTGAATCACACTTTGATATAGGCTACTGCATTCTGGGAGTAGGCTAATCCCAGACAGACAGTAACATTTTATATGTAACATCAACCCCCCCTTCAACTCCAAGCTGCCGATATTACATTGAATATTAGAGTTTCTGCTTTGTTCAGGCAAAAACGTTCCCTTTAGTGGAATCAATGCGTTTTGTTGTACAGAATTGCCTGTCTTAACAAGGGGGTCGGCTTTTCAGATTTCGGTTAACAAGGGTGACGGCGCTCCCCTGCATTAAACAACAATTCAGACCATCCCCCTGCTGCTGTTTCTATTGTTGTTGCTGTTGTTGCTGCTGCTGTTCCTCTTGTTGTTGTCTTTGACTAATTCAAAAATTCTGCCAGTTTCACTATTTGAGATTTTTTTTCTTTTCTGAAAGGTCAGCAGACTGACATCCTCAATAAAATAAAGTCTAAGGGTATTTGACAATCGCCAACCTTAGCTGACCTGGAAGAAATTGCTACTTTCTGACTAGAATGTGAGCATTTGGTCAAAATGGCAGGAGTGACTACATGCAGTCGGCCCCATTGCTGACATTTCAAGTGACATTTTAAATCTGAGCTTTTTTATGAGAATCCCCTTAATGGCATTAATGTTTACTGCTGTTGTAAGTTTTTTTTTTTTTTTTTTTAAATAGGGTACAACAACAAGAGAGGAGATGTTTACTGAATCAAGATACTTTTTATTTTAACATTTTAAAAGAGGTTTACTTTTTTTTTCAGTTAAATAACCACACATATTTGAATTCCCATACCTTTAAAGCTTTTTTTTTACAATTATTTTGCGAAGAGAAAGAAAAAGTAAACACATCTCATCATTTGTCATTTGGGCTATTGTAAGGCAGCACCTGCCTTCTTTAACTGTCAGGAAGAAATCACCAACCATCCGTCTTCTGGAACTGAGAAGCAAACCAGAGTCTATTAGAAATTCTCTTCCTCCCTCTCTCACTTACTGACTCTTCCTCTCATCTCTGTCCCCCGCTCATGCTTTTGTTTCCTGCTTTATCGGTCAGTCTCTCTCTGTCTCTCTCTCTCTCTGTCTCTCTCTCTCTTTTATTCTCTTGGTGGGAATAGCAGGTGGATTACAGTCATCTGGTTCTAGTGACTGCGTCTGAGTGGCAGCCCCTCCTCCCAAGAGGATCCCTTAATAGGATTCTTGGGAAATGGACCTGGAGAATTAAGCTCTTTTCTGCCAGTGAGGAAAAGGGGTGAGGCAAAATACAAAGCAAAAGACATCTGCATAGGCATCTCTCTGAATCAGCTCTGCTGGCTCCTCTCAGACCTTACAGTATATGAACTAAATAAAAAAATATATATGCCTTGATGCTGCCAGGATTGAGCACATCCAAAGTTTGGCCAAAGATGGACATCCTGATGTGGGATTATCCGATACAGCCCCGCTTCTGGCATTCCCCCCCTTTTTTGTATTATAAACCAATCCCCAGACACCGTGTGCAGTTTAACAGGGTGTTCCCCTGATCCAAGTAACATTCGTGTGTTTCATCCTACTGAGCACGTGGATGAAAGAACATTTCATTTCAGGAACGCAGTATAACCTCAATTAGAAATTGAGCATTTGCATTTTCTTGGGTATATTGTGCCACCAGTGTGTGTGTGTGCATGCGTATGTGCGTGCGTGCTTGCATTGGTGCTTGCGAGTGTGTTTGTGCAAGTGTGTGTGCGTATGCCTCTGTGCATGTGGCTGTCAATCTCCGTGTGTCTGTGTATATAATTTGCCGGAAAAAGGGACTGGGAAAGAAATCTGGCATGTGCGTGTGAATTTTTTTGTGTGCTTCTAAGTGTCTGCATAATAATGGGAAAGCACACAGCAATCATCTGAACCAGGCTTTTAAAAATAAAATTACTATGCAGACAGCACTGCTGATCTGAAGTTCATTTGCCGGGCTTTTGTAGCAGTGGATTTTAATCATTATGACCTGTTAGCTGGGGGTGGAACAAATCAGCTGTTTCATTACAAGTGCTCATTTTCTCCCCCTTGCTATTCTGGCAGTTAGGAAAGGAATAGCTTCTCATTTTTCATTATTTCCTCTCTATTTTCCTACCTCAGAATGCATGGAGTTATTCAATAATGCCAAAAGGGAAGAAGAAAAAATAAAACAACCATAATAGCAATAATCAAAATACTTTCCAGAAATCGCAGGCAGTAGCATTCAATCCGGGCGTTGGTCCTCTGTGGAGGTTAAGCTGTTTCCCACGTACCACTTAAATGCAGCTGATCTCATTCTCCATTTCAGGGAATTAATCTGCTCTGTGTTGTCAAACTGCATAATTTATTGCACCCGTGAGTCCATTGTCACAGAGTGGATTAATCCCACTTAATCTGATGCTTTTAATTTGATTGTCCTACATTTATTTGACATGATCAAATGAAGAGAGGGGGGCTGCATGCTAATACCAAACAACCACATCAAACCTCATGATAATTTCTCTTTCTGCTCACGCCCTCCATCACCCTTTTTCGATTTATAAATTCTTTTTTTTTTCTTTTCATATTTCCCTTTTTGTGTGTATGCAAATGGATGTCATGGTTGTTGCTACACGGTAAAATGTCCAGTGTAAATTCAATTCTAACAATGTTAATTCAGCTCTTAACAGATACCATTTGGTCTCACATTCCAGAGTGGGACCAAATGCCTATCTGTTAAGAGTTGAATTAACACTGATTGAGTCTACTTTACACTGTACATTTTACAGTGCAATTGTTGGAACTGCATTTCATTCATCTGAGCTGCACTACAGCAAATTCCTAACAACTTTAGTTGAAATTTACAAATGGAAATTGAACTTGAAAGATCTGTGGAACATTGCAGAATGATTTTCCTGTGGCCATTTGATATGAGTCCTCTAGACCAATCAGATGCAAACAATGTGGTGTGGAAGAAGGTGGTTAAAATGAATGTATCTAAAAGGGGCCTGTGATGCTGGAAAGGGTGGGAGAGTGCCTCCTCTTTGGAAGCTGTCAGCGGTGCCAGTTGTTTTCTACAGTCAAGGAGGCCTTCAGAACCATGGACAGCAACTGTCTGAAACACAGGCATGCTCATCTAGGGCTGCTTTGGTTAGGTTGTTGGTACAGTTTTCCATACCTGGAGGAGAGACTTATTCATGAAGAGACTGCTTGTGTTTGCAAACGCTGTTGCCTTTTCCTTCCACTCCCTCACAGGAGCAGTGACCTTACCATGACCATGCCACAGTGTCATTGCATGGATAAACAATAAGCTTCACCCTTTCCCTGTGAGATTTAATTCAGATGTGTCACAAAAACTGACCAATTAGAACAGATTACAATTAGGACAGCTGTCTTTGGCAGGAGCTGCTGGCTATTAAAGTACTGTATTGTACAATCCTCAACAGGATGACATGGAATTCCCAATACATTGTTTTCTGAAAAGAGATTAACTAGACAGACTGGAAGGATTTTGTTGGCCATGACTTCTGAGTCTGATTCCACTAGAGTAGGATTATCAGTAATAACAATGCTAGTTTACGTACAAGCAAAATAAAAAAGGCTTTTAACTGAATGCATCTGTGCGGGGGTTGCCTAAGCTGGCTTAAGGGTATGCTGGTTCACTTTTCTAAATTCTTTGAAATGTCTTTCATCCAATGTAATTTCATACAGTTTTAATATTTCCAAATGTTGGCTGGATACGTGCATTGTGAAATAACCTACAAGTTCTGTACTTTGTAAAACTCCTCCCTAGTTGCCAGGCCAAAATGTTACTCAGATCACTATATGTAAGTGATAATGACCAAGGGGCTGGGCATTGTGCAATTTGAATTCCCAACAAGTAGGTACATTTCCAGGGCATTCAAACTGCATAATGCCCACAACCAAAGTCATTATCTTGCTTATGTAACAGCTTATCAACAAGAAACATAATTGTAATTAAAACATAAATTTCAAAAAAATTCCATTGCAGTGGAAATGTTCTTTAATTATTCCAGCAAATATGCCAAACTCTATACAACTGAGTCTCTCTGGTCCGTCTCAATCATATCAGGTAGCAAGCTAGCTTCATGGTAGGTTCGCCATCATTTACATTACCTAACATTAAAATTTTGTTTGGTTTTAGTAGGTCAAAACGGTCTCACAGCAAGTTTTTTTTTTCTTTTTTTCTTTTTCCGGCACCACTTCAGAGCTGGGCATTTATGGAAAAATAATGTACACCTCCCAGCCAATCAGAACTAAGTATTCAGCCAAGCTGTTGTATTAAAAAAAGGATCTCCTTTCCTGAGAAAACCAACCAAGTGTGTCACAGCCCAGTACAGATTTGCTCAATATTGTCTTCCTCTTTACTATGACAACTGGAACCATCTGAAAGATTCAGAGCAGGAAGTATAAAGGATCAAGAAAAGAATGATATGTTTTTGTGAATTATTACATTTAAATTAAGGCTGAGTAAATTCAGTCCAGCCTCTAAATCCTGTTTTGAAGATGTATATGTTTTGTGTATTTTAGTATGATTATTATCATTGATGGCTCCATACTGAATTAGCCTACATGCCTACACACATGGTAAATAAGGTTTATTATTTATTTACTTGTGCCCCTTTTCTGAAATTTCTTAATTATTCAGAATGAATTGAAAATCATATCAGCTATTCCTGTCTCAAGTGCAATATAGGAAAACACACTGAGCAACAATGCATGTTTTAAGTGTGATATAGAAAAACAAATTGAGCAACAATGCAAAAAATATATTGTGTCATTAGTACAGAACTCATTAATAACAGTGTTATAAGAACAACAACCACTACTCATATCAAAGGCCATGAGTAAAAAGTGTAATTGACTTACACAGAATAATTATCATGATACATTACCTTGAGCGCTAATAGGAGCCAGAACCTCAGAGGGTGCAAATTCAAATACCTCATGATTTCTGGTGCATTATAAAATAGACCTATTGAATTCCATTAAACTGATGATATATGACATCTGTTAATGACCCATTTCATGTTATTAGTGGATAGCAGATTGTTTCCATATGTTCCCATTTTACAGCTTACATGCATAATGGCATATAAATTGCCATTCAAATATATTAACCCTCAAGGCGAACATACCATAGCATAGACGTGCATTTGATTCACAGTCTGTTGGGCCTTACTGAAAATCCTCTTTTTTATGTAGCCAGAGATATTTACATGAGCACTTCTTTCTCTTCTTTCTTGGCCTTACATTGTAGACATGTCATTAAAGCTGTGTTCTTGTGACAAATCGCATATTGTGGACCATCAATGGTTTCCTTAAATGTTTAAAGAGGGCTTTTGCTTAAACCTTTTCTTTGTTTGGTTGAGTTACTTACTGCCAAACTGTGAAAATAATGTTGATTGAATCCCTGCCTTTGTCACTGATTGTTATTTGCTAGATTCCAGACTAGTTAGTCTGTTTTAAGCCAAATGAAAACCCCTAGAAGAAGACATCACACTTGATTACAAAAATTAATTATCGTTGGAAGTTAAGCAACTTTATCAAAGTGTTAATTGAGAAAGCCAGGTGACTAGAAAGATATTTTGTAGGAGATTTCATTTTAATGGTTTTTTCAATAATTTTGGGTGCTTGGAGATGGTTATGTCATATATACATTTTTGATTGAATGACAGATCTCAGCTGCAGGAATTGAAAGTATTGGTCATACCCAATGTCGTACTTCTGGACCGAATATTTAAATCATATGAATGTGTAATTAAGATAAAAGTGATGCAATTAGTTGATATCTTTCCAGGTGTACAACAAATGTAATGTTTTTTTTTTTTTTTTAATGTTGCAATTGGGAGTTTGGATTCCTTTGATGTTGTCGTTTTCTGGATTGCAGTTGCGAGCAGTTCAATGAAAATTGCAAACAGGGAGGGACAGGGTGCACATCCTTGCCAGGTACCCCTGTGCAATGTGAAACCTATCCAGTAAATGAATGGGTCTCCAAAACTAAACTTCTGTTGAGTTACAAAAAGGAAATTCCAATTGACTTCATGAAATGCTTTTTCTGCATCTAATGAGACTACTGTTGTTTTTATGTCATAATGTGTTGCATGGATAATTAAACAGAAGAGTCTGCGGGTGTTGCAATATGAATGTGTTTGTTTAATACATATGGTTTGATCAGGATGGAAAATTAGGGGTGTGACCTTTTCAGTCCTGGTACTGAGCACTTTGCTGATGATCTTAATATCAGTATTGATTAATTGGAGGGGCTGAATAGTTGGAAGGGAGAGTGGGGTCTTTACTGGGTTGTAGCAGTACTGATATGATAGAGGTGTTCATACGTGATGGGATTTTCGAGTTGTGCTCCCTTCCCATTCTAATGAATAGTGGTGAAATGGTTGGCCGAGAGTGCTTGAAGAACAGGGAGGCCATCAGGTCCCTGTGCTTTATTGTTTGCCATCTTATTACAGTAAATGCCTTGTGAAATTCTTCTGAGTTCAGTGATGTGTCCAATGAATCAGCAAGCTCTTTAGAGCTTTTTGGAAGGTCTACGTGGCTTAAAAAGGAGGAGGTGTCTGTGTGGTCAGGTTCATGAACAGAGGTGTAAAGGTGTAAAAGTCTGAAAACTGTATTTATGTCTTGTGGTGCGTGCATGGTGCTCCCTGCTGGGTTCTTTATTGCTGGGGTTATACCCTTTTCTCTGTTCAGTTTTAAAAGGTTTGTAAGACCGACTATTACATTCAAGAATATTTTTTTCCCAATCGGATTTTGTGAAAAAAAAAAACAGTTTTTGTTAAGTTTCTTTATGTATTTTTGCAGGACTTAGCATTAGATAATAATTATCTTGTAGCAGGGACAGCTATAATAATAAAGAAAACAACTTACCCTGCCAAGACTACTCAAGGGCACCTGCAATATACTGTATATGGAAAGCTAAGACTCAATACATATTGCTATGCTATATCAAAACGCGTTGCTTAACTTCAAGAACAAACCTTGCAAAACTCACACAAAAAGACTGCTTATCTTTCAGCTATATGTCAGTTAATTTGATTACAATATATGGGTTTGGTCTCCAACAGCAATTAAGCATGCAGGACAGCTCTTTTAAACCAGCATTAAGATACTGTATATAATTAGCTTGCAGACAGAGGGAGATTCTGGGCTGTTGCATAACACTGTGCTTGCCTCTGGAGAAGGGCTAATGGAGGAATAACCCAGCACACCCTGTCATTGGCAAGGCCCGCCTGTCCTCAGGCTGCTTCGTCTTGTGGATGCTCAAGCTTGCAAAACTGGCTCAAGCTGGAAAAATGCATGTACTCATGAAAACGCTTACTCCTGCATTCTTGGTCTATGTTATGGGATATAACCAATGGCATTGTGCATACATTGATAATATAACTAGTAACTACCACCTCGTCATGAAATAAATAAATTTAAATAGAAGCAGGGCATTTCATGGCACACAAATCTCCTCAAATGCCCAGCCTGCTGATGCGATCTGCTAAATCATACAAATCTTTATCACTTTCCTCACGAAAGTGAAACTGTATGTCCAAAATGATAGCCTGAAGTAAGTCAATGCATGACAAAAAAGGTCCATCATGTGGATGAAATGGCAGCATCAGAGGGAAGTGTAGCTGTCTCTCCTCAGTGAAAGCAGTCCGTTTATGAGAATGGATCAGTTTTTGCTCGGGGGCCAGTCGCAGGAAACGAAGCATCTGCTTTAGCTTGCAAATTTGAGCCCAAAATCCTGTTACTCAAAACACAACAGCTTGGACAATGACTATAAATCTAATACCACTCAAAAGTGTTCTCTGTGTCAATATTACATGTTAGGAGGAAGAGGGACAGAAATGAGACAGAAGGTGATTATAAATCTGAAACATATATCTTGCACTCAGCTGTGAACCTTTTTGTTTTGAGGTTAAAACTTTATGAAAAAAGCATTTAAATTGAGAGTTCTCTTTCCCCCATATAGAACTCAGATACACGTTGAAATAAATAAATGGAAGGGTATTCGGCTCCTTTTTCTTAGCAAACACAAATAAATAAATAAATAAATATTATTTTAGTTATATGCATATGGGCTTTTATGGTTAGCTAGTCATCACAAACTTTCTGTTAATTGCTGGCTTGGGCACACAATATCCATTCAATTCTCTTGCATGCCACTTTACAAGCTACTTACCTTTCTAATGCCATATTTGGAATACGTTGTATAAACCAGATAAGTCATAGTATTGAGTTGTTTAAATTATTTAGATAATTTTGGCTTGCCAGCTAAATAACTTGCTTCATGATTTCCAATTTGTCATTATTAATATTCAGCTTCATTACCAGGCAATATTTGGTACTCTACAATTGCTAGCTGTTTTACATTCATTGGCAATAAATTGAATTCTAATGACAGTTGTTAAATTATGAAACTGTGGTAAAAGATTTATAAGCTACTCCTAATCATATGCATCCAATACTTTTGCAGTGGCAAACAATTCAGCGAAGCTTAAAAAACCCCAGTATGCATGTGCAGTGTTTCAATTCCCTGATATTTTTCTTTGTATGTTTAATCTGCATCCATGTCTTAATTCTAAAAAGCTCTCTAATAAATCCCAAAACGCAGTGAATCTAACTTCATTTTACCCCAGCCTTTTACATCAAGCCCTCTCTTATGTGCTCTCTTTTATATCTCGCAAGCTGCAAGTGTTCCCAGCTCACTTTGTTCCTCAGCCAAGAAGGAAGTGACTCTGAGGTCGTTCTTCCGCTGCCCCCTCTTGAGACCCATTCTGCCATATCTATACTGTTGCCATGTGAGGGATGACAATGCCTAATTCGCAATGGGCTCCTGGGGGGCTGACGATGGCATTTCAATACAGCGGGAAGCAGCTACACAGGACCCTCCGGGATAGCATGGCCACTATTGTACACAATTATCTGCAACAAAATGCTGCATTTATCATTGTAGGATGCTCTTTTGTACGTGTTAAATGCGTGTGCTTATACAGAAATAATTCCTGATTTTCAGTATCACCATCCAACAATGAATCCTCTTGCTGCATTGTGTCATTTGAATAAATGGAAAAGAAACGGACACACACATAAAACAGTTATGCATCTGTTAAGTTTTCTCCAAAGGACAGTCCCACATGCGTTGAGCCCATATATCTGTTTATTGCTATGACACTAAGAAGATTAACCCTACTTATTAGCAGTGACTTTTTCTGTCAAGTTTTATATCCTTTATCTTTTCCCATTATCTCCCCACAATACCACTTTGGAATATGAACAGTGTAATATGCTGCGGTGTATCTTGATGGTAAAAGTTGACGAGAAAAATGCACTACATGCCAGAATTATGTGAATCATAACTTATTAATCACTAGTGGTCTAATTGTATTAGACTTGATTGACGGATGAAAGTTTAGTATATTTATGAGATACATCTGTTTTCATGTGTGTGCATATGTGAGTCCCTTCAGGCTTCATATGATGTAAGGTGCAAACCTGGAGAAGAAACAGCGAAACACATTGTTTGCATTCGTCATGATGTCATTCAACTAAGCCAGTTATGCAATCAGGTCTGATTAGTTTACTCTGAGTGTGCAGTTTGCAAAAAGTCAGAAATATTGTTGGCTTGTTTTATCTTTGGTTAAAAGATAAAATGTGTGTCTTGTTCACACACATACATGCACACACACACACATACACACACACACACACCTGAAATGAAGCATTTTTTACAAAGTAATAAATGTAGTGAAAAGAGAATGCCTAGTACACCCATTATAATATAGGCCCCAATTTATTTATTTCATTCTATGAGCGCTCTTCAGTATTGTCAGTATTATTGGTAGCACTCTGCATAGGCATGCCCATGCCTAGCGTAGATGGACTCCTCAGAACATGAAGTCTGCTTCACATAAAGTACATTAAAATAAAAAAGTGAAATTCCATTCCATTCCACACCAATCTCAATATTACTTCCTTTTGAAAATGGTTCTGTAAAATTAAATGAAACCAGCATATATCATTCATATTTTTGCAATGTAGCCTACATTAGCAAAAGAACAACTGTGCCAAAGCTTAAAATATTTCTTGATTGCATACACCAAAGTGCCAAATTGGAAATTTATTTGGGATCTATGGAGTTAGATGTTAAAAAAGTAGTTTCTCAGCTCTTTCTTCAAGTTTAATGCAGCACTTGAAACCAAGCCAGCACCACCACACCAGCAGAGACAATAAAACACTGGTCTTGGGTTTGAAGACTGCCAAAATAGTTTCATTAAATGCTTGCAAAGAACAGTTCTTTCCAGTTGTTTTAAAAGTTCTTTAATTTTTCAAAATGCAAATTGTCAATACAGTCATAGTCTTTCGAGGTGCACACATTTAAGAGAAAGTTATGCTCTAAAATCATGGTTTGGTTTTCACTCTTTCCAAATGTCAAAGAAGGACTGAAAGAAGTGATTTTGAAGCTCAGTATACCTGTGTAAATGGAATTTTTGCCTAGCTGACTCGTAATATTGCAAGGCTACAGCCACGATTAGCGAACAGCGGTGAGGCCTAAAGTGGTGCAAGCCCCCAATTTTGAAACTACTCCCCCAGTTCTGCAGTAGTCCATCTATTATGTCTTTCACAATAAGTATGATAGAGTACCTTTAACACTAATAGAGCGGCTGTGATTCATACTGGTTTCAGTTCATTTAACACTGACACGTCTTTTGCTTTATAACTGCAATATGTGTGTCTGGTTCTGTATGTTATCTGTATGGCCGTGCAATGTTCTAGAAGCTCGAAATAGCTAACTCAGCTGGGAGCAGCAATACACAATTCCCAGGGATGCGACTGGATGATCTGCTAGGAAGGTCTTTGATTAAAAATAAATAGATCTGAAAAAAAAAAACTGGAGCGAGAATGAGCCAGTTTGTGTTCTGGACATCTTCTGCTTCATCTACGCTTTCATGTGGCGCGTGATGAGATGCTGCCCAGACTTTGATATCAGTAAGCTCAGCTGACAGAGTGCAGAATGCACGAGGGGCAACGGAGGCAGTGACAGCTGGTCTCACCATGGCTTCCATGCTGTCTGTGTGAAAACCCTACAGCACATGCCCTGGAGAAAAGCAGCGCGTATCTCTGAGATACTGCGCCTTCTGGCTTCGCACGCTTAAATAAACGGGGTCTGCAAAAACATCTATTTACTCAAAACCCTAGTTAGATGGTGATTGGCTACATTGTGGAGGAACAAATAGCAATTAATTTGACCTCGATGAACACAGGACTGCTGTATTACAAAAAGGGGGCGTCAAATGTGGTTGTTATATGGACTTGAAGATGCAATCAAATCAAAGAGGAGTACTGCATACTCAGGTTAAGGCAAAGTTTATAGTAGGCAAAAAGTAAACAGTCAAATAATATCGAATCCTTCAGTTTATTTCTGCCAAGCCTCATCAGTCCCACCCACAAGGTGCAGAATTTAAAAACAGCAGAGGGGCGGATAGATTCCTGCCCCACACAGGGGCATGGGCACATCTCATTGGCACTCCCAGATTGGGAGGATCTCGGGGCTGTGGGACGCCAGCAGGACTCTCACACATCACTGTCTATGAGTATCCCAGCATGCCACGGTGCAGGCAGGGGAGGGGCATTCTGCTCCACCACGCTCGCGTTTCCCTTATAGGAAACCCAGCAGGTCTGTAAACAGAGACCAGGCAAGGCTCAAACAAGAAAGTGAGACTGTCTGAGAATTCAAAGTGCATGCAGCACGAACGAGTTGGCAGCAATGACCTGCTGGTAGAAGCTGTAAATTCTGTGGCAGAGTGAAATTCAAATCTCACCCGTATCTCTTCCTTTCATTTCCTGCCTTCCCTTCTGCTGACCCCTGTCTCCACAGGCTTCTTTACTATTCTGGATCTTCACACACCTGTAGTCTTTGGAGTCTCACAGCTTCTGTTTCAAAATGAGCTTAGGGAGAGAAATATTGTTTTTTTTTATACATGTCCTTTTCCTGGCTTTGATATACCTCCTCAGTCCCCAACAGATTGTGCTGCTGGGCCTGAGTTTTCAGCATGTGAACTGGGCCCCAGAGAGCAAAGAGGCCCCAAACGCCCATGATAATTTTTGAAAAATGTTAATGGTAAGATTTTATTTAGTAAAAGTTGCCCTCAAAGCAGCTATGAATTTGCCACTCACGGCTACATTGCGACATATCCGGGTACTTTCCTGAACATGACGATGTTCTTGACAAATGCAGATACTGTTTCATTTATTTTCACATCTATCAGCAGTACCTAGCTACCTAGGCAGCTCACAGAATGTAATTAAAATAACTAAACATCACAATATTCTGATATAGGGAGACTCCATTTTAGGCTAGCCTGAAATAAACATAGCATTGACAGGCCTCCAAAAACTTCACTGCACAACTATCTACCTAGTTTGCACAAATGTTAGGCTAGCAGACATGAATATAGTTAAGAATATAGGTGCTACATCTAAACAAACCTTGCCAAGTCCAAATGACTTGCGTAACTCCTAGTGCTGCACTGCAGTGAGAATGTAAAGGCAATCAAGAAGTCTCCCTGGTGTCTGTGATCTAGGTCATTTGCAGGCCTGCTCGCGAGTAGGGGGACTGCTCACAGAACTGTATAAGAAATTTTAAAAAATTTAAATGAGGATAAAAAAATTACAGCGAGCCATGTAGCTTCTACATAGTTAACTAAATAGCTTGTCATTTTTCCTGCTTTCGTTCATCTGGTGTGGTAACACACTGTGTGTCCCCAGGTGTGTAAAACACATACCCCCCCGCAAAAGTACTGATTTCTTGTATTGACAGAACACACTGTCATATGGCTTGTCTCTCATTTGGTCTGTCTCTGCTGTTCATCAGGTTCATCAGCCTTATGGTTATTTACATAACTGAAACCAAGTTTCCCACGTGAAGTAACAGTAGCAATGTGTGGGTTACCAGCAAAATGTGCATGCCAGGCAAAACTGCAATTGAAGTAGGCTGTGAGGAGATAGCATTGATATATTTAATTAAAAGTACAGACTGGACTGATGGTATCATTTTGTAGTTCTTGTCTTTGCATTGTCCATTTCACAGCCAGAAATGAATTAAGTAGGCTAACAACTATAGATAGCAGATTCCGCAAAGTTAGCATTTGCAGGCTAATTCATAATGGGAAACACAATTGACCAATATTAGCAACCTTAGCACGTAGGCAGGAGAAGCTTGTAAAGCTCTTGGCAAGTTTATAACATCAGTGAAATTGTTTTCCATGAGTTAGCAAGCTAATGATGAAAGTTTCATGCTCAAATCTTTCTTTTGCTACCACCACTACATTAGACGAACTGTCAAGAGACCCAACCGTCACCAGTTTGCTTTGACCCACAAAATACGTCATCAGTGTTTACTGACACCAAAATGGTCTATTGCAGTCTCTTCATAATTGGAATGAATAAAGCAAGAAGGCATATTGCAATCGCTGTTATGGCACATTCTTCTCAAAATCATTACTTTTCCTCTTTCTTCATGGAAAATCAAGACATTCCGCTGCTTTGACAACCTCTTCATCAAGCACTGGCCCAGACTCTCTCTTTTTTTTCTTGTTATTATTCTATTACATTTTTATCATATTCACTATGCAAATTTAGTCCTATACAGTGCAGAACCTCCAATAGCTTTTGCTGTGCCTGCACAATTCTCCTCCTAATAATCTTTTGTGGTAGAATGTGTTTTGTGTAAGAACATTCTGGTTATGTTAGATACAATTGGCTAAAACGGGTTCATCTTCTTATGAAATTATTTCCCATAATCCTATTTTCCATTCCACTGCTATTTATTTTATTCAATCAACTCACATTATTCTTCTCTAGAGAACAAGCTTCTTCTCTACACACTTTCTATTTCCTTTTTCCAAACAAAATAAGAGTGTTGACACATGACTGTTTACCTGGGATAGTAGACTGAGTACTTAACAAAGATACTCAAATCTAAAAATATGGCTTTATCTAGTTATGATTCTACCAGAGGCACATCTTTGTTGAGCACATATTTTAACAAAAATCAAGACATTGACATAACAAAGATGACTTTGCTCAACTGATTTCAGATGAGAAAAAAAAAGAAGATAATAATGCATTAATTAAAAGGTGATCAATGATGGAAGCACAAAGAAATCCCAAGTTGCTTGGTTGGGAAAAGGCACTCATCACAAACATTTGGCTGTGTCCTATTGCTTTTATACCAGAAATTCCATGGTAACCGAATGAATATGTGCAAAACCAGGAATATGGACATGCACTTCATTACTCTGAATCAATTAAAGTTTAAAATGTGCCTCTGAGCACGCGAGCCTGGGCTATGTCATTAGCCAACTATGGCCAGGCCTCTGCAGCAGGTCACAACTCGCTTAGTCCCTGCAGGGTTCCTCAAGTGGGTTATGTGTAAGTTCCTTTGGATGTAACAAATCCTACAGGGTATCAATTATAGTTAGGAACACATAACCTCCAATCAGCTACCTCTATATAAGCAGTGATGTGACTTTCCAGGCCTTAAATGTCTCCAACCAGAGTCAGAGGGCTTCCATGTAATGATATCTCAATTTGCACTCATTGCTAGCATGAGAGAATGTTCCCAATAATAGAGGCATGTGGGGTCTGGATATCAGTATTTCCTGTTCAATCAGGAATATTTTGGCAAAATCCCATCCCTGAGTAGTGTGAAAAATTGTAGCTGGCTCAATTCTTTCAGCTGAAGGTCTGGGCACTTCAGTTATGACTCAGGAGCCAAAACTACTGATACAGCTTTTACATTTAGGCATTTAGCAGATGTTCTCATCCAGAGTCACCACCACGGCTTAGTATTTTACATACTATTTACTTAGGCAGTTGGATATTTTACTGTGAAGTAATTAAGGCTCAATGGCACAACAGCAGTGCCTCACCTGGGAGTCAAACCTGCAGCCTCTGGGTTACAAGCGCAGTGTCCTAACCACAGCACTGTTGCCTTAAATTGCGGAGAAAAAAAAACTGTCATTTTTTAAACAAAAACAGCCCCAAAAACCACCAAAAGAATTATTTTCTTCCTGGAGATTATTGGTTGTGAGATAAAGAACTAACAAAAATGCTTCAAACCAGGACTTGACATTAACTTTTTGGCTCTCAGCCATTGTGGCTGGTGGTTTTCCAAAGTCACTAGCCACTCAGCATTTTCACCGGCCAACCCCCTCCCCCCCAACAAAAAAAGTAATAAATGTACTGGAGACTGTAACTACATGCACTTTTGTGGACACAGCATTTTATTTGAACAGAAACTATTATAGCTATCTAAACCGAGTAAACTGTGTGTGTGTGTGTGTGTGTGTGGGAGAGAGTAATCACTAGTCTACACTTAACAAAAGTACAACAACAAAGTCAATCTTTAACAAAACATGCGCTTCATTTAGCTTACAAAATCTGTGCATTGCAGATCTTTGCCATGAATATTCTGCAAGTGTTAGTGCAAAGAACAAAGAGAACATGTATCCACAATTTTACACAATGGCGATAAAACATGTATAATTTTGTGATGCAAATACAAATGATTTTATTACTCGCCATTGAGGAGAACTGGCTATAACTGATCTTATTGAGCACTGTGTGAATATATTGAATAACATTATTGGCCATATCACATGAATATAGGCTATGCTGCTGCAATTAAAGAGTACTTATTGCTGATCAAGTCAAGTCATTGTATATTCTTTCTGACTCCAAACTGTTGCTATTTCTGAGCAAGTGTGAACATCTGCATGAACAAATAGATGCTCACATTGAGGGCATAAAGACTGTCATTATAAAGAGTTTATTTGGTGCAATGTTTTTTGTGGAGTTAAGTAAGGTTTAACTCAAATACTGATTGTTGTATCATTTGTGTATAGATGTTCTAATCTTGTGTTCTGATCACACCGGTGTGATCGTATGCTTCAGGGACCAAACTAGCCCATCCATGTGACCGTATGCTCCAAAGGGTATAATATACCCTGTCCTTCAATCTGATAAAGTTTGAGTAATACTTGATATTCTTAATATTGTAAAGATCCTAGACACAAATGTCTAGATTGGAGAAGCAGAATCAGAAATAAGAAAAGACACTTTGGCACGGCCCCGCTACTATAAACCAGGACTAAGGCACAAGCATAATTAATCATGGCAGTGGATAGTTAGAATAGTCTGAAAAACATCTAGTATTGGCAGAATGATGTGTGGTTTCTGTAAATATGCCTGTAATATCATACAAAGCAAAATCCTCTAACTGGTTCAATAGTGGGTGCCATTTTGAATCTCCGTTATGGATTTAAATGACCGTTGTTCCATAATTTCAAATGTATTAATAGATAACCAGGGCTTCCTGAAGCTTCAGTCAATTGAACATTTAAATTTACACTGACTCATACATTATCCCACAACATCATTTGTTGAATTATTGAACACCATAATACCAAGATTTAAAGACCCTGAAAAATGAAAATTATTTTAAATAATTATTTTATGCATAAAGAACCAATGAAAGCAAATACTTTGATAGCCTATGTAATTCAGCTGAGATTTAAAATGAGCTTTTTATTAGTTTATATATACTCTAAAAGCAACAGGTGGATTTTGTATGATCATTCATTTTGTTACGCAACTAACATGAGGCATTAACCAATCAGCGGTGCAACCATATCGTGCTCCGCCAATCACCTTGAAGTGAATATCCATACAGAACAGACGTTGTGTCAGACCTCCAGCTCTCACATTTAGAAATGGCATCCTTTAAATCAGTGGATTTCAAACTCAATCCTGGGGACCAACTTTGTATGCTAATAATAAATAAATATATAATATATAATATAATAAATAAATAATAATTAATTCCTAACAATGAGCTACATTTAATTGTTCTTAAATAGACACGTAAGGCCTTCTAAAGGTTGATTTACTTCCTTATGGTCACATTATGCCATAAATCTACATATGTATGCTGTGAGCAAATGTTCCATATTCATATCCCAGGACTTTTAATCAATCATGTCAACTAATGCTTCCATTTTTCATAATGTGAAATGTGTACATGATTCCTTTAGAAACAGCTTACTTTTTGTTTGGGTGACTGATAATTGAAGTCATTAAGGTCCTAATTTCTGAGTGTGGATCACTGAAGCTAAACCCTGTGTGAAAAGTGAAGAGTTCAATGACAGAACAAATGGTAATGAGTCAAACCTGCCTTATGCTGGAATGTGAAAGTACAAAACTATGTTGGAAATTAAATGTGTGTTTTCGAGAACCTTAATTAATCATGAAATGACTAATTAATTAATTAATTCTGTTTATAAATTGTACAAAATGCAAGAATCATATTTATCTATATCTTAATGAACACAGAATGGACAAAAAATGATTGCATGGGGTATTTAAGCATACCAAGTATAAACATACTGTAAATGTATAAGCTTTTTCAAGCAAAAAGTTGAGTGACCGATATCTATCATTTTTGGTGACAATTCCCAAAATTCATTCACTCATGAGACGAGTATTCAGAGGTTCATTCCATTAGTACTCCATAGGCACAGAGCAGACTGCTAGATATTGAAAAGAATAACCTGGCACAAAATTCTGAGTTTTTTATGGAACATTCCAGCAACCTCAAATAAATTTCCTGTCAGGTGTGTCTGACCAAGTTGAAGATGAGAAGGGTTGATTGCCAGTAAGAGAAGTTATCGCTTAGAGGAACATAATAACACTGTCTCTTCACAACCAATAAATTGTTCTACAGCATGCCAAGTACCAGTCGGGTTGACTATTATTCATAGAGAGGCTGAAGAAATTACTTTCAAGCAGTGTGGATGGACTGGCACCTTTTCAATTACAATTCATGTCCATATGAAGAGTTTTAAGCTTTTTTCTGGTGTTCTGATGAATTCTGTATGTTATTCACCGCTGGGATTATGTAAATGAAGAATTATTTATCTGAACATGAAGAGATAAGAATACTTAATTATGTAATGTGTTCAGAAAGCCATTTAAAAATACAGCAGCAATACAGCTTCTAGGTGTATGATTCCACACCCTGGGTCTGGGAGCACACTCTGCATATTTTTCCCCCAGCTGACCACTCAATTAATTAGGCCTGACTGATGCTACTGAACAGGAGGTTTTAATGAGTATCTCCTCGGATATTGGACTTGTTGGACAGTTGTTGGTTGTCTGAACTGTTTTTCTCTTAACTTAAATACACCCTGGCATGAAATTTCCTAAAGATAAATTCATTATTTGAGGAGGCCTGAGACAACTAATGATTTTTTTTAAAACAGAGATGGCTACTCCACAATCTTTAAGGTTGTGATATGAATAAAAATACATTGAAACAAGTGTACTCATCTTTCCTTTTTCCAGAGTCAAGTTGAAAATATTAATATTAGGCCTTTCTCAAATCTCACAACCCTTTCTTTTATAACTAATAAAAAGGTTCCACATGCACCATAAATAATATAATATATATATATAACTAATATATCATTATCAGAGCCAATAACAAGTCTGTTGAGACATATTGTGTCTGGCATATGCAGGAATAACAAATAAACTAATGTAATTGTTTCCCTCAACTGTCATCAGTATTTAGGGTGGATTATATCCAAAATGGCTCATACCTTTAGTACTATATGGGTATGGCAGTGTACTGGGATTCTTGCCCACCCAATATTGACCATTATAGGATAACCTATGTTACCACATAGCATTATCGATTGTTTTTCTTTTGCGGCAGAAAAACATTACTACATTACTAACATTCTGGAGAATAAAGTAATGTTATGCTCGCCAGCTAACGTTAGCTATATTTACACAAGATAAGTTCAGCTCATTGCTACATTAGCAAAATTATCGATAGCCAGACAGCAAGTAAATAGCCAGACAGCAAGTAAATTGGGAGATGAGGTTAACGGTAACGTTACAGTTTGGAGGCTTAATTCAATTACTAGCAGAATGTCATCTAGCCTGAACGGATGCTTACCGGAACAGGCCCATTCACCCGGTAAGCGTCCGTTCAGGCTAAACGTCATCACATTGTTTTTTTATCCTGCTATAGAAACTTACTTAAAGGAGTAACATAGTGGTTGAACGTGACACTTCCCAGTTGTCTTTAGGCAACAACAAAACAAATGTGCATAATTTTTTTTATTATTCAGTCATTTCAATGTACTTTAAAACGTATTTGTCTAAGACTAAATTTCCCACTATTAAAGTTCACTCAAACTGTCTGGGCGTGGTAATGAGAACGGTCAGTTAGCTATGATTGACAGACCGTGCCCCGTTACCATAGCTACCCCCATGATAAGCGCTCTTTTTGGGAGACTTTTCACAAGCTAGCTAGCTTAGCAGTATATCAAGTATCGATAGATAGCTAAGGTAAGGACGATGACTTATATCCAATTATAATTTTTGCTATCTAGCTAGCCAAGTTAAGATAAAAGCACAACTATAACGTCCTCATAAAAGCAAACTAGCTAGCTAACGTTATCGATAACATTGCCTTATGAAAGCAAACTACCTAGCTAGCTAACGTTAGCTAGCTAGCTAAATGAATATAACCAGAAATAATCTAATAGTCCTTAAAAGGCACTCTAATTTAAGTGAACCTAACGTTAGTCAAATATTTGCATTGTCTTGCCCGTAAGCCAGCGGCGCAAACTATGGGTCTCGAGTTATCCATGGGTTTACGGGGCGTGGAAAGGGGAGTGGTTGACTGTGTTCATGACGCATCAAGTTGACAACTTTCTCAACCGGTTGAAAATAGGACGATAAATTTAAAATGCATATTTCTCCAAAAATACAGAACGGACATATTTAATACTTCACTCATTGTGTTTCTTCAATGCCTCTTGTGCAAGTAGCACATAAAACCGAGAAAGTGTGAAAATCACCATGGTACTCCTTTAAGTGATTGTGTGTTGGCAAGAAAAAAATCATCAACCCTAGCTACTGTTGCGAGTAATGCACATGTTCACAGCATATGTTTGTTTGCTGATATTAAACAGTTCCATTTTCACTCCCCACTAATGTACCTGTTTGAACAGTTGCATGAAGCTTTCTGAAGTAGCAGGACTGCTGAATGTCCAGCTGCAACACTCACCCAGTAATACAGGGAATGTCTTCTGTGTGGGAAGCCAACGGATATTGAACAACATCAATAATATATGAGATACCCTGCCACTAATAGTGTAGGAGCTGTCAAACGACTATATACTTTAGTGTACTTTAGCTACATTTAATTTGAACTGCAGAGGATTGAGGGAAATGGATGTAGAGGGGTTTGCACATAGGCTTTCAATCCAAGTCATAAAGCAAAAGTGGGCTTAGCAACATATGAAAACAGGGTGCATCTAATGGTGACGATAAATAATTTGACTCATTTAAAATGGAGCCAAAATCTGTATTTATAGCCAGTCAAAACATGCTAATGAGACAGCCAAAACATCTCAAGCAGCTGTCCAAGTATTGAATTCCCTCCAGCTTCTGTCAGTTGTCTTCAACATCACAGGTTCGGTTTCAGGTTTTGTTCAGGCAGTCTTCTAGATTAGAAATTCTCTGTAGTCGCGTGTCAAGGATTTTGGCAGTCTCCATGAGCGCTGAGTTTGAACAAAGCTTTCCCAAGCATTCTTTGTTCCTGTGGAACTGACTTGTGTTGGGCCTTGTTGTCACCACCATTATCATCATCACTCTCTTTTTCATGGTTAGACTTAACCATATGTCATCTTTTTTGTGCCAGTAGATTTCTATCTAAAGTACTTATACTTATAGCTCCAGATGTTTCAAACACAAGCTCTTTATTTATGGTAATATGATTTTTTTAAAATGTTCTGCACTTTGTTCTGCCACATATTTTCTTTTTCCTCTGCAAGAAGCTACCTTGACCATATTCTGGATTCAGGCCCTGTTTGCTCTTTATTTTACTTCCAAATGAATGCAAACCTGAGTGTTCTTTTTTACCACATACTAGTGTTGTTGAAGAAGCACTTATATCAAATCTTGAGTGAATCAATGGTGCTGTGTTTGTGCTATGACCATAAAACTCGGGCCCATTGTTTTAATTTTTATATTAATCAATTTCACTCATCATTATTTTCTAAAGGTTATGCATAATGAAAAACAAAACTAAAGACAAAAGAAAAAATACTGTAGCAGTGCCTGACAGACAGTGGGCCCAGTTTTAACAGTTAGGATTAACAGTTACGCAAGCAAGCGAGTACATCTCTGTTCGATAACAGCGAATCCAGACATACGCACTGAAGATCCTTCAACGAAGTCTCGCCATGTATTTGGCAAGCCTGTGATATAACAGAATTAAATCTTCCTCGCATTTGTCCATAATTATTTTTTTTCGCAGATAATTTGGGTTAGCTTGATAGCTTTGTCTGTTTCGCTGGTGCATTTCACTCGGGACTTAGATTGCAGCACACATGGAACAGAGGGAGTGTCAGGGGGTGGGTGGGGCGGGGGAGAACCGGCACACTGAGACAGTTTGATTAACCAATAGGGAAGCAGAGGCTCCTCCCTTTTGCCCCGGAAAGTACATGCGTTCGTCCAGACTAATATATGAGCATTTATTGAATAAAAAACCAAAATATAGACATTTTTTGTTTAGTTTCTACCTACAATATCACAAAATCCATGTACAAGCAAATAAATAAATAAACCTGCTTCCCTGTCTTAAATTATCAAATTTGTCTGTAAAGAGCCACAAAAACAAATAGATATTTTGTTATCATAGGCAGTCTAGCCTTCAGGATAGGATCCTTTGTCTTATAATGACGAACTGAAGCACACACATTAGGCAAAGTATCTTTGGGGAATTTGGGAAATACAAGTACTTTGCCATCTCTGCTTTAAAGTTTGGATGGTGTCAGATTCTGTGGGATGGTGTTTTAATCTGTGCAGGTGTGAGCATGATGATGTCACCCAGAAATGTGAAAAGACTTCCACGGTAGCATACATCAGTGTATCCTTTGCTGGGAGGAGGCGAGGAGTTGATATTGGGATAGTGGAGGGAGTACACAAAGATCGGTTTCCAGGGCACGGAGGAAATGATGTGGTAGTGGAGAAAGGAGGCTACATTTTTTGAGTACTGGGACACAACCTAGGATTAATCCTAACATTAATCCATATGTGGGAAACCAGCTCTTAGACATGTAGTAGACAAGTAAGTCTTTTTTTTTCATCATGATTAAGGTTTACTTATTTTATGACACATACTATAATCATTGCCAGCCATTAAGCTATATAAGGGACAGTATTGTGCCCCAGGTCTAATGCAGAATGAAAACACAGCAAATACACAACTTATGCAAATCTTACATTTAAGACTAGGTCCCTATAAGCCAGAGATTTCACAGTGAGACCAGCCATTGCTGGAGTATCGCAATTAATGTTGCTGCTTTTTATTATGAGAGGTAATCTGAAAACTGTAGTATCTTAAGCCCACTGCTCCTATGAAGAAAGCACTGTGCCTGCATGGCTCTCCCAGTCTCAAGAACTGAATTTATCTCTTGCTGGACATTGGAAAAATCTGTGAAACGGCCATAGAGGAGACATGACAGATCTGGTTTTGGGACTGGGTTTCAAAGAGCATCTCAATTACTGCAGGCTTCACTTCTTTCTCCAACTGTAAACTGGGACTGACCTGGAGGCAGTTATTGGAAAGAGAAGCAATAAAATGTTTGTCCGGTCAAAACTGTTTGATCTTAAATGCAAAAAACATGTCTGCCCAAGTAAGTGTTCAAACCCAAAGGGAAGAAGAGTGAAGAAGTGTTGGTTGCAGACAAGATATGTGGCTAATCAAAATAAATTCACTGAGATAATGACACTCAGGTCAAAAATTCTAAAATTCTTTAGTTGCTCTGTGTAAGCAAACCTCACACTCAAAAAACCAAATGACCAACCGTAATGCTAAAGTTATCTTTAGTTATTATTCATATTTTAAAGAGAGCACAAATGTAAAGGCACTGAACCTGCTTTCTGCAAACTCACTCCATTGGTTTTCTCCAGAGGGAAATGAAAATACATATAAAATTCCTCACGAAGCAGACATTAGAGTAATGAACAAAGTCGTTTTCTTAAAATCACTTTTCAGATGATATCATAAAATTATTAAAGATGTGCATGCTGCCCAAGATGCCCCTGGACCACAGTGACTGTGCAGCTCTGCTGGTGGACTGCTGAGTAAAGGAAGCATTTTCTGTCTCCTGAGAATACTGAGAGGGTTGCAGCTGAGAAAGGATTACAGATGCAATGAGGCGTCCCATTTTCTGAGCATTTATTATTTATTTATTTATTTTATCAGGGAGGAAAATCTATGCACTTTTATTTAAGTAATTATGAAAACAGACAGCTGGAAACAATCGGTTAAAACATCAATATCCACTGTTATCAGCTAGTTTGATGTCTAAGAACTCAGTGCACAGTCACGCTTCTAGCATATTGGCAAATTTTGACAAATCTCACTGGGTCCCATCTGTTTATGGGTTTCATGAATCTGTTCTCGCTGTCATTCAGGATGCCCTGAATTACTGAATTACATGCTCAATGTCAATATTAGGACATCCTGAGGTAGGTAGTCTGAGGTATCGAATGAAGCTTTGTTACATTATTTGGCTCAATGCCCCTTGTCTGAAACAATTGCTCACCCTGTACGGCAACTCATTTATGAAATGTCCAGATTAACCGATTTAGTACGACATGCATGAGGTGAAGACTCTGATTTACAAAGGTGTTTGGGATGAGAACTGAAGTCATGATATGAGAAATGACAATGCTTGAGCTGGTGCCTTTTTGGCTGAGGTTTGAAGGCTGACAGCTAATACATGGGACTGTCCTAAAATGGACACCTATGAAGGCTGTCAGAAAAAAATCCAAAGTTTACTGACTCTTAATGCACATAAACAGCATCACCTCTGCAATGAATTCTTATATAGTCAGACACTAATATGAATTCTGTAGTCATTCACAGCTACAGAAGCTACATGATGTTTGGCAAATCTGGGCTTCTGTCTAACCAATATGCTCAGCCATAAAAGCATTACATTTTAGAGTATAGTCTAACTATCCAGCTGCCACTTGGACTTAGTTTAGTTTCCATAGCTACCATTTTTGTGTCAAACCCACCGTGATATCAATGACAAACTCAACTCATTTTTAGCCCTTGCTCACAAAGAAAACAAATCAAATTTGTGTGCATTAATGAGATAGAAAATGAGTAAGAAAGGGATGTGGAAGGGCATGTCTCATATTTAGTACAAACTTACACCTTTTGAATGACAGTTGCACTTTTTATAGAGCATGGTTTGCGAGTGTTTTTACATGTATTCATCACATTTAAAAAAACCTCAATCAAGCAACAATCATGGAGTGAATATTGATGAGGGGATCAGTGAGTCGTTCAGGTACAGTTAAATGTCAATAGCAGTTCTGTATCAACCAATCAACATGATCTGCTGACAAAATGCCATTGGGGGATAAATACAAGCAACATATATACTGTATTCAACTGATCCTATTCTATACAAGCTTAAGTGTAATGGATATCTTGGATGTGTAATATATACATGGATTTTCCATACTCTGAATGGGTCATGCTAATGATATAGCATTACAAAACAATGATGGGAAGGTAGTGTTATGGGACTGTTCTGAGGTAGTATCCATATCCCAGCATGTTACCTTATTTTTTCATACTTGGAATGCAAGACCCCAACCAGCACTAATTCTTCATATCAGCCGATTACTATGAATGTTTCAAGGCTAACACAGAAATGAGTCGGAGGAAGACACTCCACATGCATCTTAACCGGCAAATTTGTTAGGTGCCTGATCAACCAGCAAGGGCTGTTTCTGTGTGTTGAGACACTGTCTTTCTGTCTAACTGAAACCGTCATCCCTGGGAAATACTAGAGATTATTGTGCATTGCCCTGCGTGTCTGCTGCAGTCAAGTTACACACTGGCACTGTCCTGATAAAACCTGACTATGTGGGCCGGCCATGCACTAGAACAGTGCCTTAATAGGATTAGCCTGCCAGCAGCCCCCAATGAGATTCCTATTGAAATGCATTCTGGAGAAGAGTTATGTAATTGTAGTACATGATGAATACCAACTCATAACTCATCTTGAACCTTAAAGAGGTTCTCTTGTGTTAGAATTATTTCCATAGCATACAGACCTCATTCTACACTGAAATTTATAAATACAGCTCATCAATATCTTAACTCATCATTCATGGTATTCACTTTTGATCTTAAAACATGTATGGTCTTCCAGTACAAAAACGAAAATGATGAGAAGAAAAATTAGTGGAAAAAAAATCAACAAAGTACAAACTAAATTATGTTTATACTTTAGAGATGGGAAGCCAAATGTGCGCTGCTTTAGTAGAATAGCAGGGGCTCTTTAGTTCAACTCTGACAGTCATGGTACTATATCTTCCCAAACAATGAAATGTGAGCACCTCCTTCAGAAATACATGCATGCGTTCTCTGGCCGAATGACCAATAAATCAGTATCAGGTCGGAAATTGAAGTCCTGATGTGACGAATCAGTGATGCCTAATCTGAATGCAAATGCCTTGGACGGTGCCATTTTGCAGAGCTGTAGGAATGGAGGAGAGAGAGAGAGGGACCTGTTTGGAATTAATGAGTCTATATCAGAGCCCTGAAATGTAAAAAAAGAGAAAAAACAGAACTGCCTCATCTCATTTGAAAATTACGTTAAAGGGAGCTTGGCCAGCCTAACAAAGTGGAGTGTATTAAAGTCCCCCGGAACATTCTAAACACGGGAGCCATTTGGTCAGATCACTGCTTTAACCTCTCTTCAAAAAAAAAAAAGGAACACCTGAGCTTACAGTAAGCATTTTAAAATGGTTCCAAACAAGATACATCTCACACAGGTCAGAGTGTCATCTTTGCTTTCAGAGGGAGCATCTCCATGACATTTTTAAACAGCTGTATCCATGACCCACCTATTTAGCTTTCTTATCAGGTCTCTATGCTTATTGGGAGCAGCTGAAGGAACTTCACTAGGGATGTTTATCTGCTCTGGCTACACTGCTGTGGGCAGTGCCTAAATTCAACACAAAATACTACAAGCAGATATGAATGGATTGCACATAATACAGAAATAATGAGATTGTTTACCAATCAGAATCAAGGAATTAACAATTCCGTGGTATACGTAAGCAGTATTCATAATCAATTTAACCCCCCCATCCTCCTTATTATAAAGAATTGTGTTTTACGAGCATTTTAAATCCACAGAGATTACCCCGAATGAAGTCAACTCGCACCCCAATACATGTTTTGACCAGGAAACAAAGCTACTGTAATGGCTAACAGCCAAACAAGGCATAAGCTACTGCATATGTTCCGTTGGTATGACATTTGCTAAAAAGTTGAACTTGTTACTCATCATTCAGCACATCAGAACACTACCAAATACCAAGTTACTGATTTATTGTTTGGATTACTGTAACTCCAGTAACATTTAAATGGATAATTCTAGCAGGGATACTTGTAGCTTTTACTCCAAAAATTATTTGGTTTTTCCTTGTTACATTGTTACACTTGTTTGTTTTGTTTTATTGTCTTAAAACAGCAAGGATTGTTGGTGATTTCTTTGCAGGGAAGTTCACCTGCTTCAGAAATAAAGATCTGTCCTCGAGCCCAAGCACAGCCCAATTTTCAGGACACACCTTTTCCTATTTCTTTGATTTCTCCAAATTAAAGAGCTTTAAGGGATGTTTAATTGAATCCAAAACAAGTTAAGTCAGGTTTGATTGAACTGAGTGTGCCCTTAAACTGGCTAAGTGTGTCTGATTGAATCTAAGAGTGACTCTCTAAAAAGTACTGACTAGATACAATTGAATTGCATTTTGACATTGATTGAATTTTTTCTACAAAGTAACAAAAAGCAGCTGTAGCCTGCACGTCAGTGGGCATACATGCTTTCCTGTTCTCTCCTGTTCATAGAAGATGTGGCAGTAGACACCCTACATTCCAAATATGGAGTAAAAAAAGGAAAATGGGAGTCTCTGCTTTTAAAATACTGCGGCTTGCTCTATTTGAGAAAATTAAGATAAATCCATGAACATCTTGAGATGAACATATTAATATATTCACCTGAACATTCTGCGTACGGATAATTTTGCTGTCCTATTACATTAGCTAAGCAGTAAGCTACAACATTGGTTATGAATTTATCTGTGGTTATATGAGCTTCTGAAGCCGCCGGGAGAGGATATTTTCTATTTCCACTCACTCAGTACCGAGCATGAAAATCAACAAAGTCACAATGAGATGACTGTGACATACTGTATATAGTACTGTCAAAGCACCAAATCAGCCTTCTCACGGTCACTCGTTTTACGGTCCTTATGTTAAATCTAGCTATCCAGCTAGCTATGTTAGGTGGGGTAACTTTCCGTGAGTGTGTGGGGTTGAAGATAGAGGAGGAGACCTTTTATTGTAAACACAGGCTAAGAGATCCTGCTTAGTATGCCTTTATAGAAATGAATTCACTGCTTACCAAAACAATGCTTAACGTTAGTGCTGTTGGATGCTGGGAACTGAAGTGAAACCACTATGCTCTCATTTGTATTAAACCACGGTGTCTTACTATTACCTTGCAACAAAAAGAATTCAATAAATTCCCCCCAGTATATTTTTATAATGAGAAAACTTTATTGTTAAAATTATATCTTCTTGCTTATTGCTTTGTCATAATAATCAAGTAGTGTCTATTACATTTTAATGGTTTTAATTGGGTTAAAAACTTGAAAGAAATATTAAGAAGACAATGAATCGTCACTTCTCGGAATATAATCACAATTTGAATCCAGTTGCCTGGACCTTTAAATATATTAATGAGTATGCAAGGTAATTAATTTTGGTTTGGCGCTGGAAGAAGCTGCTTCAGGTATGTCTGTGCATGCATCACTAACCTATCAAGCAGAGACGCACACACCACTAACCTATTGAACAGGGATCACGATACACATCCCCCACTAAACCAGAGGAATACCAGAACACCCCAGTACCCAAGCATCCCTTACAACAAGTGGAAGCTGGTGTGCTGGCGGTTCAGTCAGCTGTAGTAAGCGTAGCATCCAAAAAGCAGCATAGGAAATGAGCAGCACCTGAGAGGTCTGAGTATCTTTTTTAAAAAGGTGCTCCATTAGTCATGTGTGCATGCAATAGATTGAGTATGAGAAGATGTAGTGATGTGTCTATGTTGAGTATGAGAACGTGCTTTGGGAGGCCGACCAATGGTCTACTGCAGCAAGAGTTTCCTGACCGAACTTGCTCTACGCATTTCATGTGCAACGCTCATATTTTTTTAACTAGAAAACTACAGAAAATGTAGAAAAATACAGCCAATAGCTTTACTATGTTTCTTGCACAACTGATAAAAAAATATCAGATGGAATTATCCCTTACAGATACTGTTAACACTGGGGGTGACATATTCTTAAGCACAACATAATTCAATTTTACAAGACTGAAACAATAACACAGTTACCAGAAGTGTGTTTGTATCACCAAATGGCAATTCATCAGAACAGCACTTGCATTAAACTTTAACACAAATAATTTGGAAATGGTACTAATAATGGAACAAATGCTAAAAATATAAGTTAAAAAATGTGAGGAGAGTTAGAGTATGTTGAAGTATTAGAACACATTTCAATTGGCAAAACATATTTAAGTAGACACTGCCGTCACTTGTCAGCTATGTGGAATTAGTTGGGTGCAATATTGATCCATGTTTTTCATAAAATGTTTATTTTTCTTACTTCACAAAAGATACTGTCTACTGGGGTGAGTCAGGGCACCCCTTTTCACCAAATCAAAATTTATTAAGCCCTCAAACTGAATGTTTCTAGTTTGCTTGAGGCAATAAGTCTCCTTAATGTATGAACGACAGAATCACAGAATGTTTTAGACCCTGAAAACAGTGAAGGCTTCATTTCCTCTGCTCAATTCCCCACTGTATCACCAAGATGCATGGGTCTTTACAGTCATCCTTCACAGCTCTTCTGAAAAACAGAACTTGCAAACATACTGCCTCTAACAAGCATGATATAAATCTTACATTGTTTACATTTATGGATATTTTGTTCCTGGTCACACCTCAGTGGATAAAAACATTTGCCAGAGAGCAACTTGGCAAGATAGCACCTAAACTATGGGCCACTACTCTGAATGCATTCTTCTTGTCTATTGCTCTTGAGACTACCTAAAAGGAACAGTCGTTTGCTTTTTCTGAAAAGAGTTAAATGTATTCACTGCAGTTGTGTACCTCTTTCCTTCGAGCTGTACTTTTTGGGGTTTTTTTGTTTGTTTTGTTTTCATTTTCGGTTATAGTTTTGTTTTTCTCCCCCTGATACCTGACACCAAGAGAAACGTGACTGTTTTGGAGTTCCATCCCCCAAGGCTGCATTTTTATTTCAATGGCCTTCTCTGACTCTGAACTTCACTTAAAATGAACAAAACAGGAGCTAGCAAGGAGTGTGACAAGAGAAATAAAAGTAAAAACTTTCATCAGCTTCTCTGACTCTGACTGGACTCTGAGATGACATTTGGATGGATTCAGGGTCAAATTTAGAAAGGATCTTTTCTTCTTCATCTCACAGGTGCATCAAATGTATTGTAACTCAGCAACCATGTATCAAAACAGCAGAAGCCCATCCATTGTGTGTTTTTTCTTTGACAAACTTAAGTGATTTACACATAGTGTAAAGCAGTCTATGTGAAATTGTGTGTCAACCATGAACCATTTCTATTGTACAGTAACCATTTTATATAATCTGAATAATTTACATTTTATAACATTTACAGCATGAGGCTTGGTGCTGTTTACCTTAAGAAATCCTATCCATCCTCCATGCTATAAAAACCCCCCAGTGTGGCCCAGATGCAGCAGTGAAACCTCTGAACTCTGAAGGATGTGGAAACTGCACATTCCACCAGATCCCAAACAGCAGCAACAATCATAAATGGTGCCAGAAATCACAAAAGCATGTTCATTGTGTCATATTCTACATAATTTCCTTGCATTAAGAACTCAGTTGATGTTTGAGAAATAAAAGCAGTATATAGCCCCTTTGAGTTCCCAGTGTTCGCTAGAACACCCTTCTTGCTGCTGGAGGCTTTCCTGTCATCTGTCTGTCTAGTACCATGGAAGTCTGTGCTGCACTAATTTGGAACTGTGACAAGTAGTGTCATCCTGAATTTTTTTTCCAGGTCAATAACTCACTTTAGAAAATATGTATATATATTTTTTAAAACATTCCTCTGCACGTTCTTACTGTGCTACAAATCACAGCATGAGCATATTTATCACAGTTCAGAAAATATTGCTTTGATATACAACATTTGACACCTTTGTCATAATAATTTGGTCTCGTGGAGATGACTTGGCAGAATGAAAATCAAGTGTAAAAAATATGAAAAGGACTTTGGAAGGAAACCTGTCAGATTTCACCAAATGAGCATTATAATTAAAGACTTCTTAACTAAAACTTTCTCAGTACATATTTGTGGGGCCTTGCAACAGCTCCGATGCTTCTTATGGTTTAATAAGCCTCATTGGTATGATTGCATCACCTACTGAGAACTGGGTCATTTGTCTTATCACTGAAGTTATATGAAGTTTGGTTGCACTCCCCAAGTGTATATTCTCAGGTATATGAATGTATGGAAGCTATGTTTTAGCAATGCACACATATAACTATATAAAATTTATCCAAGTGATGTTCTTCAGTACTGCAAGGCTGTGAAATTCTGGATGTAGCATGCAATTACAGCCAATGGTGAGCAACATAATTATTGCCTTATAACATGAAGGACAATATTATGCTTCATTTTATTTCCTCCATGAAAATAATGAATGGTTTTGGTCGGTCTAGGTGATAAACCTGGGTGATAAACCATAACAATAATTACCACATTAATTATGACATTTTTTTGAATGAAACTGCTATCATTGGCATATCTTTTCATCTTTTGTAATCATACCTGATGCAGTAGTTAACCTTTCAACTTAAGCCATGTGACATGCTTCCAGAACAAATCTATTTGGTGTTGACATGACAGTCTATCGTGTGGAAGCTGCTTTTTTTTAACGGAAAGTATTTGACATGGCCTCTGAAGTGTACAGGTTCACTACAACTCACGATAAACTTTGAATGACCATGTTACGGCAATGAGCGGCAATGATACCCTGAGCGGCAATGATACTCTGAAGGAGTTCCATTGTGCGTTTTGTTCATTCGCACACTGGGTGTTTTACCATCTGAATCTTTGGCGATTCCACTGAAGTGCTCTTGAGTGTTGCAGAAAAAGAATCCAGTGGACTGTGGTTCATTGATCCATAGTGAGTACTGAACTGTGGAATGGTTAGTGAATGCTGAAGCTATAAGGTTAAATGCCTGGGAGCTCTTGTGTTTAAGAAAGAAAGAAAGAAAGAAACTAGTAGAGGTGCTCTTAGTTCTGGGAAATTAGTCTAACCACCTTTTAGTGCAATTCACAGGCAATTTTCATTTTGCAGATGCATTTTTCTTTGTGTCTATGGTAATGTAGACCTTGGCAGAACTATAGATTGTGTATGCAGGGCATGCATGCCTGATATATGTTCACAATGTTAAAAATTCAGTAGTTGTCCGTCACTTCATGATCATTGTGCTAGATGAGTAGATGCTGGGAATCCGAATATACAACGGCACACATTTTACCTTATTGCATGCCTTACAGCATGCAGGACCATTACACAATACTTGTACTGGAGTGGTCACCGGGGATTCCATTTCATTTCATAGACGTTTTCAGACATGTAGTTGTAGGCCAGAATAGTGTTCACTGTTCTCGGCTAGAAATAGCTGTACAAAATAAGTATTGTACCTTACTGAACCCGTGTTTAGCAGTTGTCTACGACCATGAAATGCACTTTTTTGTACGTCGCTTTGGATAAAAGCGTCTGCCAAATGAATGTAATGTTGTACACGCTAACTGCAATTTCAGGTGATGTGCGCACATTTCCATTTAAATGCATTTGGAAACATTTTTTTAAAATGCCATACAAAAATTCAACAGAATGTATTTCACCAGCTTATACAAACATTTACTGAATTAAAGGGCTCTGATTAAGTATGGATCCCAAGTACAAGAGTGAATGCCTTTTCTTTTATTCCCCATCTCTGATTTAATATCCATGAGTAAGGCTAGCAACTACATGCCATTTATTATTATTTTATCCAAGTCAACAGCAGAGGGGAAATAAACAGTCAATTGGAGAGGGAAAAGTAGATTCCCAGTAGCTATAGGAGAGAATATGCTGACCTTGGTCTCAGCTCAGCCTGTCATAGGGCCTTCAACTGAAAGTGTAGTTTTTCAAACTACCAATTGCATCACTCTGAAAATAGTTGAACTACAGCCAAACTAGCTTGCAACCCTACAACTGCTCAACAATATACTTCAAACAGCTTTGTAAAAAAAAAGAAACATATACATCATTATAAAAAACACTTTTTAAAACAAACTATAGGCCTGTCTTACTTTGATTGCTACCATGGTGAACACAAATAACAACCTATGAGTTAACCTAAATGTGGTGAATTTTTCCCTTTCATATTCTACTGATGTATCAGAGAGCTGCCATTTGTAAACACTGGATCTGTTATTGCATTGGCTTGTTTAGTCATCCCAGCTATTAACTGGTGCAGTTGTCTTGTGAAAGCATATCATTATAGTCTGTCACTGTTTATGTTCAAAATGGTGCTGGAATATCCTTTTGAAACACTTTCAAGTTGAGTTCAATCCCTGTACAAAGAAGCCATGAGTCAGCCTACTCTAAACAGGCAGCTTCTCCAGGGTAGCTGGTATTAATACAGTCAGGAAAATCAGCAGACTACTCATCAGCTGTACTTACCAGTTTTTTTTTTTTAGAATGTATTGGATCTCGTTGTGATGTCACACCTTGTAATGATGTTTGCTTTCTTTTTTAAAATGTAGTTTTCGTGAATCAATATTAAACAATGTTACACTTCTTTTGGCTTTAAAACTGTACTGAATATGCCCCCCCCCCCCCCCCCCCCCAAAAAAAAGCAGCTGCATGTTCACTGAAAAAAACTCTGTAATGCTGGTTAATATTTATGCAGAACAAATAGTTTTTTGTTTTTTTCCAGCCATGCTGTCATGATGGTCAAAATAGCTCTGATTCAAAGCTTGCTGTGAGGGCTAGTTAATGTTCACTTTATTTCAGTGTGCCCATTAGATCTTTATCCATAATCTACTGGCAAGAACTGGTTGCAGTCTATTATGACTAAGTCATTTTGGGAATGAGAGGTTCACTAAGGTTGATTGTCTTTAGTCCTTAGTCTTACAAAACCAAGAACTGATCAGTGTCAAATCTAGATCTGATATCTGAATTGGTGAAAACTACCTTTAAATTTTGATTTTATAAAGCAAACACAAGTGCAACAATTAGGGATCAAAGTACAGAAATTCCATATAGGTGGTACGCATAGTCTCAAGAGAGACAGCAAGTACAGACTTAATCAATAAACAAATGCACACCAGCATGTAGACACGTGAATAGGCATTTTTCAGGGCACAGTGTCGGTGGAGATAATCCCTTTGTGTGGTGCTAAGACCTTCTTTCTTCCCAAACCACACATCTCCTATTAGCCTGAATATCACATTCTGAAAAGGTTTCACAGAGCCATCAAATATGTTGATACTGTGCAGTAAATCAAAGAAGAGACATGAAGGGGAGCTGCAATCCAGATTTGGGTCTGAAACCTCTTATAATGAAAGGGAGCCAGGATGTTTCCATACCTCCTATGCTTCTGTGCTAGCAGAGGCTACAATTATAGCACTAATAAGTAGATATTACGGCTGATGAGCAATTACTTAATTACCAGTGAAAACCTATCAAAAGATACAATGAATCAGGACATTAGGATGTTGCCATTGAAGCCTGATCTCCAAGTGTTTTTTTGGTAGTTTCAATATTAGTGGCGACATGGCGACATGGCTCAGGAGGTAAGAGCGATTGTCTGGCAGTCGGAGGGTTGCCGGTTCAAACCCCAGCCTGGGTGTGTCGAAGTGTCCTTGAGCAAGACACCTAACTCCTAACTGCTCTGGTGAATGAGAGGCATCAATTGTAAAGCGCTTTGGATAAAAGCGCTATATAAATGCAGTCCATTTACCATTAGTGTTGTAGCTTTTTGTAGTTTTTTATTAAATGAGGAGGTGTGGTAGTTCTTCCCAAGAGAAACAACCTGCAAATGACTTGCTGAGCCCAGTCACCTACAACCCCCATATAACTTCACGCTCCAATCAACTGAGTCAAGTAGCAGTTCTGTCAAAAGTCTATGACATGTTTGTTTATTGCAATGGGATTTCCTTACAATTAATGGAATGATGAATTATACTGCTGAATGTTCCAAATGAAATAAGGAAATACCATAAATTATTTTTGAGTGCAGCTTTTTTTTTTTTTGACAGATTGTTGTCTTGCAGAGATGTGGGAAACTGCTAATATGAAAATTAGCACAACTCTGGTAATGTGATACTCTGATAATGACATCCTGGGGCATTGCTAATTCACCTAAATTCCCAAACACTTGGAGTGCTCGCTACCAAGTGAATACAATACAGTGAATCACCAATGAGTAATGAATTGAACAGGGAATCAGTGACTCAATCACTCGTTCAGGATTTAAAGGGTCATATTCTGAACGATGCAGAGTACGACTGAATCAGTTTGTTTCCTTAATGCCAAATAACTCATTATCTTTGTCTTTCATAAATAAACAGGAAGGTGAGAAGTGAAAGGGAACACTTCGTATAATTAGAAGGTTCAACACAAAATCTGTGCATAGTAGGGCCAAACATTTTATCTGAATATGCTATTTCAAAATATAACAGAGATTTGTATATAAATGTATATGACATGTAATGGTCAGAATCGCATCATTAACGCATTGCCATGAAATGGGGGGGGGGGAGCAAGAAGGCAGTCACGAAGGCAAAACAAAGTGTTTTTGTGATGGATTTGAGGCAGAATTCAGGTGGATCTGGGTTAACACTTTTCATTTGAGGCAGAGTGCATCACCACACCAGAAAAAGCTCGACAATCTTTGGGGAATGCCCAATGCCCAATGCCCAATCTTTGGGGAATGCCACACACACAACATCCCATTGAGAGTTAGTAGGCATATTACATGAAGTTAAATAATTATCGTAAAACTAAACATGGCAAGGCCCAGAACTTAGTAGGCTAGTGGCTAACTAGCTACTTTGCAAGCTGCCACTACACTATTATTTATATTTGATTATTATTTTATATTTATATATTATTAAATTTTATTAAATTTTGGCAAAAATTGATTATACAGCTGATTGTTAAGTACATAAGTCATTTTGGTAAATTTAAACAATGAGCCCATTAACCGTATTCAACTGAGCTGACATGTCACATTGAAAATAGTAGTACACAACAAATGAATGATGAACTGAGCAACATTTCAGTCTTTCCTGAAGTAGTGAAGAAAGGAACGGAGCCTAAGGATTTGGCTCATCAGACAGAACTAAATGTTATTGTCATTACTTCCAAGTCTGTGGCCATGTTGTTACCTAGTGTGTCAGCACGAGTGAATTCTTCTGTGGTAGGTTAGTTTAAGCAACTATGCATGAGTGAAAATAAAGGGTCATTCAGTAGAGGTAATATTTCTAAATGTTTAAAAATGTATGAAAGTTAGACCCACTTGTGATTACATATTCAAAAGTTTATTTTTAACAATTTTTTTTTTCTTATTCAAAGTATATTCAAGTATTGAATTGACAGCCCTAGTAATTGGTCTAGTGGAAATTATTCTTGAATTGTTCAGTGAAATGAGCTGTTCAAAAAAGAACAAACCCTTGCTGAATTTCATGTTTGTATACTAAGATTGCTAAGCTGATCTGCATTTTGCCCCAGTAGAAATGAAACGTGCCAGTTCATGTGAAAAATTCAGGATATACTAATCATAAAAGTCCTGTTGTAAACTGAGAACAGGTTGTGCCTTAAGTTCTCTTTGAATACAGAAGATCTATGTATGGTTATAAGGCTCCCTAACCTGACTGTGAAGTTAGCAGCCCATTTCAAGCGCTATCCAATGTTGTGTGTGTTTTTTGTCTGTAGTGTTAGTAGATCTTTGACAACACTGAGTAACACCGCTTGTTGCTCATATAATACTCAGTGCTTGCCTACTTACAGCACTTTATTTTGACAAAGAATAGTTCTGTATGTGCCATGACCCATTAAATGGACACAGAGCCAATAGATTTGATGACAGATACATTTTCATAACATGAAACCCATAAATCAGCACTGTAGTGCTATAGTACACTAGAGAGTCATTATGGGCTGCCTACTGCCAGAGCAAACAACCAGAAATTCTTATTTCAGAATAAACTACATGGGCTGTGAATGAAAAATAAAGATTTGTCATAATAATAATAATAATAATCATAATAAATGCACTTCTTTTGCTCAGCATCTTTCATAAAATACAACTTTTACAAGTTAGCACAAAAATAGTGTTAAGATAATCAGAACATTTAGATAAAATAATGACAATGTAAAGAATTAAACGGCTCTTTCTATGGTTCCATTATTTATTTATTAATTCATTCATTCATTTATTTTGCTATATTTTGTATTTGATTATTACTTCTATAGTGGAATTTCAGTCTTCTCTCTCTGAATGTCTTTTCAGTCTTCCTTTGTATTGACATCCCAAATTGTCCAGGTGTTTTAACACCCACACACAGTGGACTTGTGAAAACAATTGTCTGCAGCAAGTGTAAGAAGGAGAGAGAGGTTTCCAACATGAGCTAAAATTAAAAGAAACTTCAGCCAGAGCTGTACTACCCTGTTTAAGATGCCACTTATGTCTTGGCAGTTGTGGACTCAGACTTACATTTTTTCAAATATTCAGGAAATATTCATGATGTAAAAAAAGAAAAACCTACAGCCTCCTGAACCTTTCCCAGAAAGCAAACACGCATTCTCGCTAATTTACAGAGGGATGATCAACATGCAAAGGCCCTCTGACGTGGCATGTTTGCCATACAGTACATGGGCCTTAATGTCTAAACAGGTGTCCCCTAGTCATCATTGAAAAACATTGCAAGACGTATGAATATGTAAATTGAGGGAAAGCCACAGTGACTGCAATATGAAATGCCCTTTAATTATCCTGGCAGCCTCATTGTTTGTTCTGGGATGTTCAATGGATGGTCCGGAACTACATCAATGGCAAATTGGTCTCCTTTAGATTTTTGACCACCTATGTTAAATTGTTTTCAAATTTATGGAAGTGCATTGCTATTTCAATACATTCACAAGTATCTTGAAGGTTTGAAATGCTTTCATACACATTGGTCAGATATCAGGAATTGTAACTAATTATTATTATTATTATTATTATTATTATTATTATTATTATTATTGGGGATGTTTTTGTTTCAATTTAGGTATTAAGCTTATATTTTTAATAGACTCTTCTGTTGTCTGGACAAGGGAAGCCTAATCTGAGCTGAACACTCAGATATGCTCTTAGGAGCTTTATGAATATGGGCCTGGTTACCGTATTTACTTTCCATTTGGAACTGCTAGGACTTCCACAATCTGTTTCATGAGAAATGCAAGTTCTCCCTTGCAATGAAAGAGTGAATTTGACTGGGTACACACAAGAGAAGACAACAGCCTTTGAATACAAATAAGCGCTCTAAATCTGAAACAGCTAGAGGATTGTTTTTTCTTGTGGCATTAAAACGGCATGGAGGAACATATCATCCAATAACTGTAAAATATAAATATTTAACTTAGCTACTCATTTGTTCATTTTTTGTGGTTATTACATATTACAAATAAATTAGTTCAAATGTCAAATTCATTTTTACAGCAATTTCACAGCAGGCCAATAATACAATAATATTGCAAAATATTGGTTTTATTGCTCAAAACTCTTCTCACCATCTTTTTACATTGTGCATTTTGATATCTGGTCCATTTAAAATTATATACTCAGGAGCATATAATATGCATTTGATTTGATTTTTACAAATATATAGTATACATGTGTACATTATGGAGCATAAAATCTACATGTGTCTAATAAGCACCCATACTGAATATTTGTACAGAAAGAAAGGAACATTAGAGGGCTGTCATACATAAACATATTTTTAAATTATTTTTAAATGTTTTAACAATATATTACAACACTACATCATGCAGTATATTGCATATTATATTATACTGCTGGTAATATCACATTTTCCAAAATGTCCACAAATGTATACAATATTTTGCAGTATATTCTATTTCTGTTAGGGCAGCCGTGAAGATGGTAAAAATGGGAATAACCCTCACTAAATCCTGTTCTCAAAGCTAACAGAGGAGGACTGCATACAAGTTACCATTCTACCACAGCATTTTGCTACAGCTGTTTGCTAACAACAGTGAATTTCAAACATAGAGAAGATAATTTGCATCTAGGGTTAGAATTCACCAGGGACAGGCATAAATTTAGGTTGTCAGCAAAAATCTCTCCAAATGACTCCATTCCCTCCTCTGCCTGCAGTTTTCATGCTTCACCCAGCCACCCATCAAAAACATCTCTTTCTTTCAGACCACGTTCTATGGCTGAGGAAATGAAACCTTGCAGTTCTCCTGGAGTCCTGAAACCCATGGGATTATTATGTAAATGGGCTGATGGAAGTGTGTGCCAAAACACTTTAGTCCTGATCTCTCAGGCAGCTCTTGAATTCTCGTTATGTGGAAAAACTTCCAAATTCATTCAGATTTGTTTGCTTACTTGCTTCATTTAGTTCTGTTTTTCCTGTTCCTACCCCCTGGCCAAACACTGATCATGTAATGGAATTTGAGCTCTTCCTTTGTTTTCAATTATTCTATACTTGGTCTGAGCAGGCATAAGATTTTTATGTCTATGAGTGTGAAACACACAGAGCAGATTGTATGTGCAAAACTGGTGTGACATGAAAACCTTTGTTCACTGGCTTACTATGCTACAGGTTTCAAAGTGAGCATCAGAACATCTGTGTCTCGTAAAAACAGCAGACCAGCTCTCCTTGTCCATGAGTACTGAGTACTGTAATACCTTTGCTCCAGTGACATGGCACCTTTTACACTGCCTTGACCCTCGACTGAACTTAGAAAAATGGCTTTCAGCCACTATACACCATACAGGTGGAACAATCTACAAAAAGACCTTAATTAAACCAGACATTTTAATGGCACGCGCTGGTTTTAAATGCATAATTCATAACACAGTGACGTAAGTATGCCCCTGCTTTTAATCATTGCTGTTAATTACAAGCTACATAACTCTCTCATCGTTGAATGTTATAACTGTTGACTGATTTTGGCTTTGTAACTTTGTGTTTTATGTCAAGTCCCCTTTGTGATAGAGATGTTGATCTCATTGGAGTTTTTCTGGTTAAATAAATGAAAAATAAGAGCAAATAAAAGTTTCTCAGGCAGCAGAAAAGGATTTAACTTGAAAACAAAACTAGCATAACCTGCAGCCCTCCAGAATCAGGGTTTTGGGAGTCCTGTTTTTGACTGTGTCACAAGCGTATCAACATTGTGAGATGCCGTTTGCTAACTGTGTATGTTTGCACTCATTTGTTATTGTTGTTTTAGTTCTTGCTTTCTTTATTGAATCAGCCACTGAGCGCATGAATAAAAAGAAATCTTATGAGCTCAGGTCTCTTCTTCACAAATGCAGAATCAGTGACTCAGATACATAATTAATTCTCAACTCCAAGAAATTGAATCCATAAAATAAACGGTTACACTACGTGGTGCATGTGAAAGGAAATAAATAATTGAGGCACACTGTAAATGATGATACTCTACATTCAGGAGGTAATAAAGCTTGCAGAGCGGGATCCATTGAAAGGCTTATTATGAACAGCGGTTTCTGAAGTGATAAGGAGGACTGCATGCAGGGTGAATCGTAGAGATCTGCGTAGGAAACACCGTGTGATGAATTGCTGTTGGCCAGAGAGCAGTGCCTTCAGTTCTAAGCATTTTCCTTTCCTTCATTCTGTGTAGAGAATCATTAAAGTGGCCTACTGGTGATAAATTTATAAATAAAGCCTGCAACCAAACAAAGAACAAAAATATTGCAGCCTCCCTTCTCAATTGCAGGAGAGGAATGAAGCAAAAGCAGTCTTCATTTCAACACCCGCCCCGACCACGGCCTGGCATCTTTGTAATCTGGCTTTTCCAAAAGGTGACAGCCTTCCACACACGGTATGGGTACTAATATACCAATCTCAGATGTCTCTATGAATAATGGTTTAATTATTCATACCTTTAGGCACAGTAAGAATTATCATATAGATTCCGCTTTTAACATGATCATATTAATCAATGGATAATCAATTCCCCCCACCCCTCCTCCCCTTTTACGATATTAATGTGCTGGTGGAGGCCCATAAATATAGTCTTATTTCATTCGTTATGCAAACGGGGATGTAATCGCACTCCTGCTTCTGCTCCGGGTGCCGGCTAGGTTTTGCTCTGAACTGCGCGGGCTGCGCTTGACTGCGCGTTCTGTCCTGGCGTTTAGTGAGACGTGTGACCTCCAGCAATGTGCAGTTGCATGTCAGGAAGCGCATTAATATGCAGCACGTTGATCTTGCAGTACGAGCCTGTGTGTAGTTCCCGTGCCATACAAATACATTCCAGCAGAGACCGTCGAAAGGGTAGGCATGTTTGATTGAGGGACTTTATCTGAGGTTTTTTTTTTATCATGCCAAAACTCTGATGTGCGGACTCTCCGTGTTTCAAAAGGTTTTCTCCTGCTTCAGTGACCTACTTTCCATTCTCACTTTCCTGGCCAGGAAATCACAATCTCACTTCAATGACATCAAATTCAGTATTCCTCCATACTTCAGACAAACCACAGGGAACTGTCCGTGTGCACACACTTGTCTCTGGGACACGCGGCTGGTGAGATTTTATTTTGCCATTGTTTAAACTCAGCTAAGTGCACACGCATGCATGTGTGGGAACACACTTGGATGCGCATGTGCACACACAAATGCACACACACGCACATGCATGCACACATACATGTGCACACATGCGTGGGTGTGCACAAATACGCACTCACACACCCGCATGCCCATGCATGTGTACACATGCGAACGCACACGCGCAAGCACACGCATGAGCTGAATCGAGGGACGAGGCGGGGAGGACTGGGAGTGCATTGTACGGTCGCGTGTGCCGGACAGGCAGGGACGGCAGGTGTGCTCCATTTAAGGGAAGGAGAGGCAGGTGGGCCGCACCGAGCAGGAGAGATGAAAATAGCGTGTTGGCGGTTGGCGTGATTGCCGTGCGCCCCCTCCCTGTGAGTCGTGCTGATGAGCGTGCCTCGCTACGGCCAGTTTCCCACAACCTGAGCGGCGCTGAGTCGTGCTGACTCCCCTGCCTGACATCGCCCCCCCCCCCACATTAGCACCTCCTTCACAATATGTGATGGATCTCCGCCTGTAAGATGCGAGCACTGCTGCTGATCGTTTCCCCCCCCTTCCCACCTGTCAGGTCGGGTGACGCCAGTTGTTCTTGTGTTATCCGCTTCACTTTCAGCTGGCTTTATTTTTATCATTTATTTACTTATCCTTTTTTTATCCAGCGAGTCCCTAATGAAATAAAATCTCTTTTTGGTCTGTATATCCTGACCCAGTCATAGTTAAAGGCTATGGAGTCTAGATCTAAAACTACAAGACGTGTCCCCGTGAATATGGTATGAAAAAACAAGTTTGTCTAGGTCTGTTCTCTGAAGATATTAAAAGTGTTTCTAAGGGTTGCCGTTTAATGTATATATCTAATTGGAGCCTGTAAGCATTCTCAAATAAACCCAAGGAAAAGTAGTTAGCTAGACATAAACCAAGACTATAGTGTACACCGAGCCAATGGCCCTTACAAGACACATTTATAAATGCAAAGATCATCAAACAAAACACTTTAATTCAGATTTATTTTCTCAAAGAACCACATAAGTGCTTTTTAAAGGATCTATATCACATTTGGATACTTTTGGAGATGGGCATCGCTCTTTGAGGTATGATAGGATAAAAATACTAACCATGCTGAAACATTTTGAAGAAATCATTGACTGATTCTCATTTATCTCGACTCCATGGCACACACAATGGCACAACCTCCTCTCCGTTTCTCCGTTTCCTGTGCTGCCTTCCCAGTGACATTTCCATGGAAACACAGTTATTCCACACCAATTAAGTAAACACTACAGCTCTAGAGAGCTGGGGGAGAACCAAAGACAGTCACGAGCAAATTTAGTGCCACATCGCCCGTTTGTTGAAATTCTATTAGGACGATAATTCACAGGGCCTGCCAAGTTGTTGTGTCCTTAAGAATATACAGCACTTCTAATGACCATACCGCTCTTAGCTTTATACTGATGTACAACTGAAAGCTCACGACCTCATCTCCACTAAGTCAGGAGGACATGCATAATGTGGGTTATAACAGGGTTTTTTTGTTTTGTTTTGTTTTGTTCTTGGAATGAGAATTGAAATGTAATTTATGAAATCCTTTGCCAAGTGCTTTAAAGTTAGACCACCAGGGTAATACACAATAGTCTTGGTAGGGTCTGGGGAAGACACATTTCCTATAAGAGTAGCGGTCACATTCAATTTTATAATATGCAGGCTGGAACCTCACACAAATTCATCACGGCAGAATGCAAACATAAATAAGGGTGGTGGTGGGTGGGCAGGCACAGTTTGAAGCACAGTCACCCAGGGAGTGAGACCTTTGAAATGGAGTAAACAGAAGTGCTTTGAAATGAAACATAATATCAAGGATTTGCAAGATTGTACAATACATGGGCAAATTGCAGTGGGTATAGACTGACCCCATTACTTCAGCTGGGTCAGTGGGTACAGACCAGCCCCATTACTTCAGTTGGGTGATGAGCTATAGACCAACCTCATAACCATGACTGGGTCAGTGGGTATAGACCAGCCCCATTACTTCAGCTGGGTCAGGAGGTAAGATGAGCCCCCTAACTTGGCAAACATGAGTCCCCAGAGGAGGAGGACACCAGCAGCCTCTTGGCTCATGCGTTTGTTCCTCTAGCAGTGAAGCGCAGAGGCTAACACACAATGGCAGTGCAATCATCTGGTAAATTCATAGAGCCCAACGGCACTTGAGGAGATGGGAACATCTCTGGAGCGCACAGCCTGACAGGGCACTGTGTGAGGCCAGCTTACGAGAGCCCCTACAAGAGGGCCAGAAACAGCAGCTTAGGGGGTAACCAGCGCTCGCTTTGCTGAAGGTACACCGTCCTCAGTCTCCATTTCCAACTGCTTATTGCTGAATGGAAATGAAGCAGGATATTTTCAGGGTATTTTAGGAGATGTCAAAGGTAGGGCTTTTTAAGCCTATTCATTTACAATATATTTATTTTATAATTCTGGGATAAAAAAAACAAACAAATAGGGCATTTCATTTCCATTGCTTTTGAAGGCAAAAAAGACAATTGATTGTTGTTTCCTTGCACTGTTCTCTTTGGTACCTTGAAAATAACATGGAAAATTATTTTATCAGCATGATTTATTCAATAGCGTGTACTAGCGTAGTACACTCACTGAATATTTTACCATATGATTTGAATGTATTCTTTACCATCCATCCTTGTGGTTTAAAATGAAGAATGTTCTGCATAAGTGCAAACAACATGAACTATATGCACAATATAATTTACCCAGAGTCCTTAGAGTCAAAGGCTTGCACTGCAAGCAGATCATTTATTTTATGAGATGATAATTAGGATAGAAACTAGCCAAAACCCAGTTTTTCAAGGGGTCCTTGTTCTCATACAGATAAGAGTTTTTGTAAAGTTTTGAGAGACCATTACAGCAAGGTATATGCGTACCCATGTAACCTCTCTCCTAGTTATAAAAATAAGGAAGACCAGCAGGGGCTCTCAGAATAATGTACACCAGAGGTTCTCATCCATAGCAGCCAAAGCCAGCAGTCACGTGTTTCTGCTGTTCCAAACTGCTGAAAAGATACACATTTTAGCGTATTCATGTGGGGAACCAGAGGAAAGATTCCGCACTAAAAAAAATAAATAAATAAGGAGCGGAGGAATAAAATAATACACGTCTCATCTTTTCTTGGGAGCCTCCTGCTGTAGCGCAGAATGTGGTGGGTGGGTGGGGTGGGGGTGGAGGCGTGATTCCCGCCGCCTCTGCGTCTGCACACAAGGTGCCCCAACACATTACAGGCCTCATTTTGATGTCATGGCTAAACTACACCTAAAGCCACCCCCTGTGAGGCCTGAGCCACGGGCCTGTCAGCCGCATGCATTCCACTTGGTTAGGCAGCCTTCAGATAGAGAAGTCTCACAGGGCGAGTGGGAGGGCTCCTCTGTGCAAAGTACAAAGCCACACACGGGCAATTTCCCTTATATATACAGTGTGTGTCTATTTCCTCAGCGTGAATACAAATATAAAAACATAAACTAGAAATACCATTCCTTGCAAGAGATTCACTCCATTTTTCACTCCATACAAAAATCGAGTGAAAACCAGCAAACATTGACATGAGATCCCAAATGAATCATCAGTTCACCACCAAATCTTATATGATACTTTTTGATATGATGATACTTAATTGTCTGATTACACTGCAATTTGTCTTGCATCTTCAAGTGACAGTTTCACATAGTTACAAACAGGAAGGAATGACAGATACATCCAAACAAACATATCATACATCCACCTCCATCTTCAGGAGAATCTCAACATGAATCACCAGTTGAGTTTCATTTCCATTAGGGGAGTCAAACAACTGTTTTCCAGGGGTTTTGAACCAGAAGACGTTGGTGTAAGATGGACAAGTAGGTAGTATCATAGGGTATCGGTCTTAAGGTCAGCTTAATTGGCATACTGTGTTCAGTCAGATTTGTGAATCAAGGCATCTTGACTAAGGCAAGCAAAGGATTCACATGATCTTCTTTCAGTCATGATCATGTGAAACATCAAATAACAAAATTTCTTTGAAGTGCAAAGGTCATATTGAAATCATTGGTATTCATTTGTTGGTATCTAGCCTTCAGGTATGGAATATAAATTGCTTTATGGTGGCATCAAAAACTATACGCAAGGCTATTAGTTGTACAAAAATGCAAAAGAACATGAAAAGATTTGCCACAGTAGTTCTCAGAGCGGTAGCTATAGCAAATAGTGGCAGCGTTGGAACCATAGCACAGATTCAAAAACACAGGTTGGCCAACAGTTTAATGCTGTAGCCACCGCAGTGCCGGTCCCACTTAAAAACCCATTTTGTGTAAAAAAATTAGATAATGACAATAACTGTATGTCTGTGAATTCTTCCTGTAGATCACAGTTGATGCTGGAATGCTATGCATTTTTCCTTCAGTAAATGACCAATGCTACCACGAATACAAGTCTTTTTTAATAGTTCCATTTTTTATTTCATTTAACTGTTCTAACTGTAAATTTTGCTTCACTAGGCAAACTGAAGCTCAGAAACTCATCAGTTTGCAAGCGGTACAGTATTGTACCAGTTTAAGAAAATAAGCATATGCTTGTGTTAATCATTGCTGTCTTGCTAAATTAATAGCCCATTTGTTTATAATTGTGGCTCATTTTTTGACAAGGATACATTAATTAATGTCTGGTCTAAATATGGGGATAATTAGAACCATCAGAATTTTGTTTCCCTCCCCCTTGTCCCCACTTCCCCCCACCCAAAAAACATCAGAGACATGTGGCATGATCAAAATCAGCTCATCCATCAGCATGTGCTTTTGTGGACAGGAAGCAGGTGTCCACCGCAGACTGGTCATTCAGTAGCTGTAGGGTACTGTGCATCGCAGAATAGTCCCGTTTTATTGCCCTGCTTACATATCTATAATTAAAGAAATGTGCTTCTTGCATATTTCTTCTCAAAGAACTTAATTGCAGATTTTATCAGCTTGTGTTCAATACATGAAATTTGAATGACACTGCTGAACAAAACATAACTATCTGAAGTTGTGACTGGAAAAACTAAGACAATATGGACTACACATTATGCTACTTTATGCTGATTGTGAATTCAATTTAGCATCTTTATCCAGTGAAATGTGTGGCACAGTCCCTAGAACAACAGACTTTCACAAAAGCTTGGGACATTCTTTGCCCTGGAAACGACATCTGTGCCTTAAAGTTTGCAGGTGCACTGAAGAGCTGTAGAATGAAATAAACCCGCAATGCACACATCGGTTTGTTTCATTCTCTCTGTACATTAAGCCCATGTCGAAGTCATACCCCATTGCCAGCTTGTTCTGTGTATAGCAGAAAGAGTGTTCAAATCAAACGTAAGACATGACATACATAAAAATAAATAAATACATGTGGTGACATGCAGCTATTTGCAGAGGACAAGTCTTGTTGGGCAAGTTTCTGGTTTGTCTCTTCTGCTCAGCATTTATGGAGTAACTTTTTTCGTGCTTCGCTGCTTCTTCTCCCTCAATTCTTCACCAGAAACAGGACCGCTACACATTCCTTCTCTGGCTTGAATAGCTGGAGGTTACCCCACACACTCATACAGTATATGCACCACATACAGATACCGAAAAGCTCATTAGGATTTGATTTTGTTTTGATTCTACCACTAATTTGTTTGCTGTGCACTTTACAATTAATTCTGTTTCCAAAGTTTTGCTAGGAGTGGGGGGAAGAAGAAAACAGTCAACACATTCAGCTTGTCATTCTGTGCATCATAACATTCTAGCACAATTCAATGATAGCTGTTTGCACTTTTGATAAAAAGTCAATGATTGCTGACTGAGCAAAGGACAGTACATACCGCCATTTTAAGCATGAGATCAGCAGTGTAATTTTTCTCGCAATGCTTTTTTTGGAGCGCATTACGAAGTTACTGTACAAAGAATCACAAAATAAGCTTTGAAAGAAATGTTCACCAATGAGACACTTTTTTGTGAGAGTGGATGCTTAATAACAACAATAATAATAATAATAATAATAATAACAATAATTATAATAATCATCATCATCATCATTTGTGTAGTGCACTTTTCCATTGTAAGTCAGACAATTGTTCAAAGTGCTTTAGGCAAACACAAGAACTGAGAGCCATGCACATAGATAATGCTCTCGAATGTAGTTCATAACATGCTAATTTAATTTTGCATCATATTGGGGAAAACCTTAAGTAGTGAGTGGCCTGGCAGTGGAGATTTCTCTAGTATCATAAATAACTTGGTACATCGATCCTTCCCACTGAGTCCTGCTCTAAGTTCACTTTGATGGTAATTTGAGAAGGAACAAGTTAATGTGCCATGTTAACAATGGACCTTAAATGCTTTCAATTGGCTTTTAAGGCAAAGATTTGAATGCCTTGATATTTGACTTGCTCTGCAAGACACATTAAGAAACCAAAACTGAACGTGGCCATTAGAGGTTAGCAGCTGCCTAAAAACACAAAGTAGCCTTGAAATGATAGTTCACCCGAAATCGATGTATATAGATTGTATATACATATATATTACATATATAGAACACACACTGCTTTATCCATTCCGTTATTAGCAAAATCACTGTCTAAGTGAAGTAATATCCTCCAATGGTTAGCATCATTAGCATTGTTGCGTGTGCGCACATGTATAATTTTTACTTGATTTGGGTCTGTACGCCACAATTTTAGATTTGTAATAAAACAATTCACTTGTTGTTAAGGAGCAGATTTGTAGCATTTATTTAAGGGTATTTTTTATACATTTTGATTTCACTATGTGGAAATTACAGAACTTTTTGTACATAGCCCACCATTTCAGGGCACCACAGTGTTTAGGACATATTAATATTATGTAAATCAAAGTAGTCATGTATACTTTATCACATATCCTTTGCATGCAATGATTGTTCTAAGTCTCCAACTCATAGACAACACCAAGTTCTGAGTATCTTGTCCAGCCTGCCTTAAATTTTCTCTTCAGCATATGAAACACAGGTGTAATTGGATTCAAGTCAAGACAAGAATTGTCCTGTTTTTGGCTTTGAAAAACTCTTTTGTTGCTTTAGCAGTATGTTTGGAATCATTGTCTTGCAGCAAGATGAAGCACTTTTGGGGAAATTTCTGTATTTATTCTGCTGCTGCTCTCAGTCGTTGCATCATCAATGAAGACAAGTGAGCCGGTACCTGTGGCAGCCATAGATGCCCAAACCATAACACCCCCACCACCATGTTCGCAGAGGTGCTATGCTTTGGATATTTGGCAGTTCCTTTCTACCTCCGCACTTTGCTTTTGCCATCACTTCGATACAAGTGAATCTTGGTCTCATCTGTCCACAAGAACTTTTGCAGGTTGTTTTAGGTACTTCTTAGCAAACTATAACCTGGCCACCCTGTTGTTGCGGCTAACTAGGGGTTTGCATCTTGCAGTGTTGCTGTGCAGCCTCTGTAGTTCTGTTTTTGAAGTCTTCTGCAGACAGTAGCCACTGACACATCCACGCCTGCCTCGTAAAGACTGTTGCTGATCTGTCGGACAGGTGTTTGGGGGGTTTTCTTCATAATTATGAGAATTCTTCAGTCATCACCTGTAGAGGTCTTCTTTGACCTACCAGGCCCTTTGGTCTTAATAATAATGCTCCAAATAGTCAATTTTGGCAAGCCTAAGTTTTGCCCTATGTCTCTGACTATTTTTTTAATCTTATTTATCAGCCTTGACCTACATTGGCACAACTCTTGTCCTCATGTTGACAAATGCCACTAATAGACTCCAAAGGCAATCAAAAGCCTGGAATCAAGACTGAATACTGAACGCTCTCTTATATCTGCACTAAAGAATCAATTGCCATTTGTCCCAAACATTATGGAGTCCTGAAACAAGAGGCTATGTGTATAAAGTGCTGTAATTTCTACATGGTGAAATCGAAATGTAAAAAAAAATACCCTTTGATAAAAGATGAGAATCAGCATTTTATTCACATGTGAATTGATTGAAATCTAAAATTGTAGTACAGAGCCAAATCAAGACAAAATATGTCCAGGGAGGGCACTGAATATGTATGTATCTGAGTGTAATATATAATAAATCAGGCCCATCAGTTTTATACTGATCTATTTTCTTTCATTTAGAAGAAGTGGTACCTTTCATTAGCACATTGACATTTAACATTTAACATGAAATGATTTGCTGTTAAATAGAATGATTCATATTTTTACTGCATTTAATTCTACAGTCCCTACTGAAATGTATCATTCTCCATTTTCATAAATGTAACCCTCTGAATTAAACCTTTTATTTGAACTGTCATTACCTCCCATTCCTCAAGCTATTGCTGAACTAATTCCACAACAATTAAAGTTGACCTGTGAAATGGCATCTGTGTTAATATGTAGGTTGTGTATGCATTGTAAATCTCCTTCCACATCAGTTAAACCAGGCACTAAGTTCAGCCTTTACAAATGATTTTTAAGACCTTGTGAGAGATTACCACAAATGTCCTTTGTATACTGGCTGAGTGTACTGCTTAAAATTTGAAGTATATTCATCCCTGTTTATAGCATTAAATATCATTAAAGGCATGCTATACAGGATTTTACCTCGAAAATATCATAAAATAACCATGCTAAGGCATATCTATGATGCACTGGCAATCTCTGCCTTTACACATTTATTCAAATTAATGCACCTTTACCTCAATTTGTTATTTTATATGTTCTGGACATTTCTGGGTGTGGTGCTGTTTTCTGTGTGGGGAGGGGTGGGTGTGGCTGCAGAGCTAGCTAGCGAAGAAGTCCAGATGCAGTTAAGCAAAAAAGACAAACCGACGGGGCTCATTCAAGAACTAGAGTTAAACATGGAATTGTTTTTCCTTGGTGGTGTCAGCCAAGGGGATTAAAAGCGACGCGTAGTTGGCTTGTTTTCTGTTGGACCTGTAAGTAATGTTACTGGAAGTGTGAAGCTGGCGACAATAAGGACTTTTGCAAGGGCCTGACTTTTTTTATTATTTAAAGTTCCAACAATAAAACCACTATTATAGTCAACATAATGGAATTAGTTAAGCTGTAATCAAATCTGCATTCTTACTGTTGCCCACAGTCACTCATTTCACAGTACTGTTACCTCTAGTTATCCATCAAGCTACGTTGCGTGGGGTAACTTACTCGATGTGATTGGGTTGGATTGAAGACGGAGGAGGATACTTCTTTGATTATAAACACAGGCCAAGAAATCCTGCATAGTATGCCTTTAAAGGTTAACAAACGATGTGGTAATAGTCAAAAATGATGGAAGGCTTTCTTCAAGTTTTTATGCAATCGTTGCAAGTAATCTAAAGGGCTTGCAGCTTCAGTAAAAAGTGGGCTGCAAAGGTGTCGAAAAGCTCACAAACCAAAAAAAATGCTGCCAAAAAAATACCTCTTGCAACAGAAACACCGGGCATAAACATAATAGCTCCAAGCATTCTTTGTCTATACTAAAGTTAATTCAGGTGTGAGGGTATGAAAGTATTTCCTTAGAGAGATCACTGTATATATATTTAGAGCTGCATAAATTATGTATTTTAATGTATCTGTGTGTCAGACAATAACATATTATTTATTTATTTATTTATTTATTGAGTGGGGATTGTAAACAGAAGACAGAGAAGTCTTCCAGAAGTTCAAAAGGAAGAAAAAAAAAACATTGGCTTATATGATTTTGCATTTGATAGCAGCAGCATCATTTTTCCCATTACAGCACAAAAATACAGAAAATATGGCATATGTGATTGAATCATATTTGACACTGTGACTTGATGATTCATTCTGAGCCACATTTGCTGCCCATGGTGAAAACCTGCTGCGGGCTCACTTCTTGGAGTGCCTCTCATTTGAATGACCAAGCAAGAGCGGAGCGGGCTATTAGTTCAGCAAGGCTCCGGAAGACAGTGGTGCACAGTGAATGAACCACAGAAAAGTCAAAGAAATTATCAGAGCAGAACTAACCTCCAGGTGAGCTAAAATGTCTACTAGCCGAGAGTATAACAGTAAGAATATAATGATTTATCCTCCTGTGGCTCTGTACTGAGCACAAGTCACTGTTGGCATGCAACATAAGTAGTATTCAAAAAGCATAAGAAAGCATTAGAAAAGAAAGGATATAAATTATAAAGAAAGACAAAAAGTCCATATAAACACTGCTTGCCCAGATAAATCTAAAACATCTGTCATTTTCATCATGTTTCAGAACCACTGAATGAAAATATCTGATTTATGTATTGAAATAAATACTAAATATATGCTCATGAGACACGTGAGAGTATGCACACAATGTCTCTTTACCCAAGATTTCTCAAATCCCACCATGAAATCAGAAGATCAGAAGCATTTCTTAGATTTTACAGAAAGCAAAAGAACACTTGGTGTATAAATTTGGCATTGACTGATATTTCGACTGACTGATTTTACTAAACATAAATATTTGAACATTACCAGAGGTAATTGCTACAATTTGCATATTAGCATTTTTTTCCATAATGTGTTTTTTCACTACATCTACAAGTAATAATGCAAGCTTTACAGTATTTCACTTTTAAACTGTCTCTTTCAAACTATCTTTAAAATGCTATTGGAGAAGAAAGAATGTGTGTGTGTTTAAAGCAGAAAGAAATACATTTCGCTGATCTAAATCAATGGTGATCCACTTTAAGGGGGAGTAAAGAGAGTCCCTAATTTTACAGCTGACATTGTGGTCAAGCTTCACGCTCCACAATCTGTGGCCCCATTTGTCTCATAAACTCAAGGGAGTCTGCTTTGCATACCCAGAGCTTGGCTTAGTCCCTGTAATGAGTGTGTGTTGTCACATCTGCTGTTTCTTAGTCTCCAACCATTCCCAGCCCAGTCCTTCCATTCCAGCAGAAGAAAACACCTTAGGAGAGACGCCTCACAACTGACTGTGACAGTCTTGAAATCAGCAAAGGCACAAGGAAGAGAAAGAAGAAGAAGGAAAAAAGCACATAAAACTGCCACAAAGCCCCAGGGACCAAGATTAATGGAATTGTAAACTGCAGCTTTGTAAATTGTAGCTGGTGGCAAGAAGGAGGGTGGATGTGGGGGAAGGAATTTGTTGTGAGAAAGCTGCTTGTTATTTTGGAAAGCAGCTAAAAGCATGATAAGTACTTTGCTAGCATTGAATAGCATATTTTTAAATAGCCACTTAGACCAGCACTTTGGCTTGAATAAATGTTCAAAAAATGCACTGTTATACCGACAGGCACTGTACATGCCTGTCATGAGTGCAAAACCCTCAGTACAGGCTATTTCTGCGGTAGAGTTTGTTTAGGTTTTCCAGCTGGCTGCAGGTTTTTAATGTTCCGCATATGACTAGCAAGAGACCTATCTCTGTTAGAGGATAAGTGTTCCATTTGAGAAAGGAGAGAGAGAGAGAGGGAGAGAGAGGGAGACAGAGACAGGGCGAAAGAATATACTAGACTGTCTTCTGGGCCGACAGTATATTGATGTTCATGATCTCACTCAAGCTTAGTATACTTTATGATCAGCTCATGTGTTGGGTTGGGACATCATTTGGTGAAAGCTGACTGAACTACTCATATAAAGCTCCAAGTGATGCATGACTGAGTTAGAATTTGTCTAAAATATATACGTGAATGAAAAGGCATTCATTGATCAAAATAAACTGTCAAAGATAACTGTGAGTAGCAAAAATATTTATCTGTCTTTCATCTGGGAATTCTTAAAGTAGCGTCCATTGCGTCCATTCATATAATTATGTTTCAGGGTTTCTCGGAACAAATACAGCAATATGAAATCCTTTTTATAATGCTGTGATATATTCGGCTATTATTATTATTCAAACTGAACATCTGAATTGTTTGTATGGTCAGGAATATATGTGCAAAACTACTGTACATGTACTTACATAATTCCCCCGGTCCCCACACACATGCGCAGACGCACACATGCATAACATAAATGTGTTAGCTAATTGTATATGTTTTGCTCAGATACTGGCAACTCTCGTCGCTGTGTCGATAACATCATAACTACGATACCTGCACGAATCAATTTTCTTCTTCTTGTGAAATACACCAGGTCTAATAATGCAACTCTCCGGCCGTTATGTACAACCATCATATAATCACCGGACCGTACTGTGGATCTTCAGCTGTATCTTTGCAATATCTGAGCACAGAACAGTGCGCCTAGAACAGCTGTCGCAAAACTGAAGTTCCTTAACGTTCCGAAAATCATTCATGTCTGTCATGAATAGGCAACGAATAATACGTGCAAGGACTTACATATGAAGTCAAATGGAAAGCGTTGGTTCACTTGCATTCTCGACGTTTGATGCGATTTTTAATGCGCCTGAAAGTTTAATGCACTCGGAAAACGCAAGCACTGACGCACCATCGGGACCGCGAAGGAATTTATGTGAAGGCAAGCGGCAGTGAAATGGAGCTGTTCTTTCAGCACCATCGCTGAAGCGACACTCTGCATGTGCGTCTACGTCAAACAATATCGATTTGTGTTATGACAACCTTTTCATATCATTAATTTTAAACCTCACTGCATCACGATGTATCTGTATTGCAAAATAGATTATTTCAAACATTTAATTTCCTTTAGCTTTATTTTAAATTTAACCGAGTTTCAACCTGCGATGAAAGGGAACCAACCGCATTGATTTTTGTCATAATAACTGTGATATTTCGAAGTCTTTAGAACCCTGAAAATGTGAGTGACCGGAGTGTAGGCTACAGACGTTTCTGAATATAAGTTTGCATTTATCGTGAACCAGAAACATCCAAGGGTTATTATTCATTCACGCTCAATGCTCATCCGACTCTGACAGCGTCTTTCAAATAAGACAGCATATATTCTCCATTTCAAAGACAATTGAATAATACTGTTGTATTCCGGTTACCCTTACCTGAAAGAGGCGTAAAATGTTCGCTACCATGATGGATACGGAACTCGCAGAGGCTCCAATCACCCCAACAACTTTCTCTGGCTTGACAAACACCGGAGGTTCTCCGTTGGTACACCTCACATCTGAAGTGTCTTTTTGTATAAGAGCCTGTACAAAAGTTAGGGACTGCTCCAAAGCATAAGTGTCCCGCGAACAAGTGTCTAACACGCGCGCACCTAAGGTGATATTGGGCAAAAGATCGTCATCGCTGTTAATTTGGTCCAAAGCATACATCATTGCTTCCAGCCTGTGGATTCCGTTCTCCTTTTTGATATCTCCACACGGTACCCCAGGTAGACCTCGGGCATGAACAGGGAAGAGGCCACCCAAGGTCACATCCCCTTCAATTCTAATGGAATGGGGTGCATAAATTTCCTGCGACAAAGTCAGTTCCACAAACGCCTTCATCATCCAAAATATTCTCCATACAATGTACGGCTTCTGGTCTGTACTAAGACGGTGCATGGCCATGGTCTCCCCTCCACAGCCACTGACTTCGATTGGGAAAGGAAAAGACACAAGGCACTTCTTTAAAATATGTATAAACCGTCGCGGTCCGAAGTCATTAAAAGCAAGTCCATTCCATTCATCTGAGAAAAACGGAAGAAATCTTACAAAAAGGGGGAAAATCCCCAGTATTATGCGATAGAACAATGCGCTATTCGCCCAAACTGTGCGCACCACTGCCAAACATCACAACGCTCGACGTAGCTTGTTGCTCAAAGAACCATTCAAAAGACTGAACTCGCTGACCACTGAAGAAAAACAACTGAACAGAAGAAGGTGATGACAGAATGTGTTCTATACGAAGCGCAAGGTGCAACGATATTCCACAGTTGGATATGCGATTCATTGAGTCCCACGTTACAATGACAACATACTGCCACGGATGATAACTTAATTGCACGAATAATTTGAATGGTTATATGACCTTAATTATCGTGCGATCTCATGATAATCGGAGTATTTCAAAAAGTTCACATTATAAGAACATGGTAACGTACCTATTTTTTGCGAAATAATAGACAATACGAGCGAAACGATTTTCTCTGTACCTAGATTCAGGGTTGCAACATAATATTCTCTCTGCTCAGACGAACTTCATTTGATCAGGATTTGAGCACATACTACGTCTTTGAGCAAAAAAAGATATTCAATTCCGTATCAAGCGCTTGGCTGCTCCCCTACAAAAATCCCCAAGACAACGCGCAGCGAAGACAATACAAGTATCTTCCCCTGAGCACAAATGTAAGGACTGACGCCTCCTCTCACTCCACCCCGAATCAAATATGCATTTTTCAGTTGACTCGAAGCTGAGCACTTCCAACGCAAGATCGATTATTTGTCCACCAGATTTCGTTGCAGGATTATTTGTGAAACATTCTTGTCATTATTAAACCTCCGGGATCGGGTCCTCAAAAGCACGAGCGTTGGATTTCCATAGAAGTGTTAAGCCTTCCGAAATGTCTCGGGCGTCATTAAGTTTGCAACGTTTTTCTCTTTTCCCTCCGACGGGCTGCTCCCTTGATTCCGTCCTGTCACAGAACGATATTGCAATTTTGGAATAGATTTCACTGCAATCCTGTGTCTATGCATATGTCTCCAAGAAACGCGTGTTTATAATAACATTGTTCTGTTTTATTGTTTTTTATTTTTATTTTATTTTTTATTAATGGAAGCGAATTTAAATCCTTGTAGTCGGGAAAAATAGCGCTGTAGTATCACACAACGAAAGAGAGAGCATATGCATTCCTAATCAGCTGCCCGGCACTTTTCCTTGGTCTCTCTCTCTCTCTCTCTCTCTCTCTCTCTCTTACGCACATACAGGCGTGGGCGCACTCGTGCTCTCCCACATCTCATTTTAAACTCATGATAAAATAAATAATTCCGTGATTACAAAATAAATCAACGTTCAATAGACATTGTCGTAATATTATTTGAGTTATTGTAAGTAGTTACCAGTCTGAAAAAGGGCTCGGGGTGAAGAGCATACGGTTGGCATCATATTATTGTAGGGGGCCTGCTGCTACTTAGTACATCATAGGATTAGCAGGTTTTTTGGCGAGTGTTTATCGTGTTTTTATTTATTTTTTTATTTTTTTATTTTGCATCATTCTGACGCATGATATGCACATATACGAGTAGTTTGGGGATTTTTTTTTTTTTTGTGGGAGTCACAGTCCTGTGTGTACACTTGTGTGTGCGTGCGTGTGCTGTGTGGGTATGCATGCGTATCTGTGGAAGGTGGGGGGGGGGCGATGCGGGTGATGGTATGATCTTGTAAGCTTGTGATTTTGTGGGGTTATGCTGAGTTAGAAGGCAGGAGGTCTGGAAGATGGGGGTGGTTAAGTGATGATTTCTGGATTCAATCCAAAAGGGTGGGGTTTGTTGGTGCATGGCATTTGCACAGTACCAATGTAACATATTTAATGGTAGCTTGTCAAATTTTTTGGGATATTCCATAGCACTGTGTCAACAGAAGATGAAGGAAGCTAAACCAAGTCAATTATTAACATTCAACATACAAATATACATGGGGCTGATGAGTGGCTCATGCTCTTAAGACACTGTTCCAGTTTGTGGATGGGCCCCCCAGCCAGGTATTGAATTTGGACTATGCCACTGCCCACAGGGTGACATATAATTGGCAGTAGCATCGCCCTGGGAGGGAAGGACTCAGTCAGCCAGAATGACTATTGCTCATTGCTCATCAGTCTCTCTATCTCATGCACACAGGCACACATACACACACACACACACATGCCCACATCTTCCTCTAGCCTGCCTCCTGCTGGCCCGGCTGCCTCACTGCACATACATATTCTAAAGCTATGTGAAGCATGTATACAGTGCTGGTTGCAGGGTCTCACTGGCCAGCTAGTGTAGATGGAACTTACGCCAGAGTTAAAAATGGTGCTCTTTACAAAAGTTCATACTTCAATCCCTCGTGGATGTTCCAAAGTAGGAATTGGGGTAATCAATAACAATCCTTACAACCTATGCTCTTATCCAAATCAATTTTGTATAACTAAGATGTAAACCAGGTTGCAGCAAATTATCTAACGAGTATGTTATTTTAAAAAAGTGGTAATAACAGAGTTTACAGTGTCATCAGGGTCATCAGACAGCATATTTCAGGAAGCGGACAGTGGACTGTGGACTAATGGAAAAAGATGCACGTTATCTGCATATTATCAGGCATCGGTCTACTAATGCTGCCCCGCAACGGTCCTTGGTGTCCTCAGCAGCAGACATCCCTCAGTGTGGTTGCCAGGTGATGTCCAGCGGCATCCTTGGCTATGTGCATCTCCTGAAGAGAGTTGACTGGCAATGGCATGTGTCTCCACCTGTAAGGGAGTCGGAAACAGACACAACATCACGCAAAGCAAAACGAAACATCAAGCAGAAAAAACTAAAAAATAAAATAAAAAAAAACACTGGAACATAACACAAAAACCATTGGAATGTAACAAAAAACTAAGTATTTTGTTTTGCATAAACTGTATCTGCAAAAAAAATATGAATATGAATATGAATGGAATTCTCAAAAAGAGCAGAAAAAGTACTTCTATTTCTCATTTACAATGAGCATTATGGTTTTTACATTTGGAATTTCAACCAAGTGCATTTGTTGTTGAGTTTTGAAACTCTGAAAGTACATAGAGCTAAAGGAGAACTTTTGATGTGTGCTAAAAACAAAACTGACTAAAAAGATACATGGCTTTTGCATGATATTGACAATCTACAGCAATTTATTTCAGAACTTTCAGTCCCTGTACCAACTTGCTATATCCCAAGGCCTAACCTAATTTCCTGATAGATCTCCACGAGGTATAGTGTTTTAATATATGGTGGTTTTCATTCACAGTGCAATGATAAATGTGCCAGATGGAAGGTCATTGGAGCTCTGGGAGATTGCAGTTGTTACTGAAATGCTAATTGAATAACTTACGAGAACATAAGAACTCCCCACACAGTATGATTAAAGGCTGTGTACACGATTGGTGTCTTATATTTCCCCACAAAATGAAATATAAGTGCAATTAATCATGAAAAAAAAGTATCTCAAGGTACGCATTAAGTCCCTGGCAGCCTGCTCACTTTATCAATAGTAACACAAAACCTTGATTGCTGGAAGTGAACCATGAACAAGTTGTAGTTCTTTATAACAATACAAGGGAGCAAAGCCAAGAACCACTGTGCTGTGCTATTAATTTAAAAAATGAATCTGGAGTGAGGTATTGGGCATGAAGCAGCCAGCTATGCAGTACATATGACTGGAGACATTACATTATCTACATGTTCAACAGATAATCTTATTCTCACCGCCTAACGCAGCTTGCATTTTTCAAATTATCCAATCATAATTCTGATTATTTACTGAAGAAATTCTAATGAAGGCTAGGTAAAATGTTTACTTTTTCCACTGGCAACAGACATTTATTGCTTTTAAAATTTAGCACATTTTAACAGGTTAACTGTGAAGTGCACCACGTGCACAACAATAGCTGAGGCTTGGCATTGACATTTTTGTGACTTTTTAGTTCATATGGTGATTATGGGAATAAGATATACCTTAATATATTGTAAATATTTAGACTCTTTGGGAAATAGAATCTTTGGGCTCTGTTTTCCAGCCGACGCATGACGTATTGCAAGCTGCTGCACTGGCGATGTGCTATTTTGCTCATGGATTTTTATGCGCCTGAGCAATTTGGTAATTTTGTGACTTGTCCTGCACCGAAGTGGGAAGGGAGCTACTGATGGGGGTGTGTCGCTTAATATGGCATAACACGATTTTGATGCAGCTCATTGGAATTTTTTGGCCAGTCAAGTCTGTCATTTGCGCCTTTCACCGTCCACTTGATCAAACTACGTCTGTGGAATAAACCACAGGCCATTCTACAGGGGATTATTAATTTCAGGAATTTCCCATGCAATGTGCACATGATCCCAGCCTTTATGACAGAGCTAGGGGCGTGGTCCTAGAAGGCAGATACTACCAAACAAATTGGCTCCAGGTGCCCTCGTGGATAGCCCCGCCCCTCATTCTGAACAAATGAGCAGTGTTGCTAATCAGCAGGGATGGGTATAAGAGAGTGTGCGGTAGAGGTAGTGGAGGAGGACAAACTGTGTGTGCTGTTGAACTGGGCGGAGCACCTCCACCTGACCCTTCTACTCATTTTCTGCCAATGCGGTCAGAAGGAAGAAAACCACAGATTTTTGCCTCGGGTTCCCGAAAATATCAACATTCACCAGCCACCCCCAGTGCACCCATTAGCCACGCCATTGACTGTGTCCATGCGCTGTGTGACAATGATTCTGGAAAGTAAAGCCCTTTATTTTTGATTATGCAACTTTTTTATGAGCAAAAGCAGAAGACCTGAAAGAAACAATATATTCATATTTCTTGACATATTTGATACTTGCCTTCACATCTCAAACTCAGTTTTCCAAGTTGTTTTTAATTGTTAGTCAAATATAAGGACATACATTGTTTGAATCCAGCTCAATGAGCTGTAACTTCTATGAAAATAATATTCTAATGTAGTGACACAAAGTTATTTAAAGCGGTACATATTGTATTTTCCATACAATGCAGCATTACTTTCTGCATGGAAATCATAATGATTGGCAGACTTTGAGTGTTATTTTATTAAAACAAAGAAACAAAAACATTTTATGTTTTAAATTAGTTTTAAAACACATTGAACAAAAAGAAAGAGTGGTCATCTGTCTGTCCTCGTATTAGCATGCAGACAGGCTTAGAGATTGTGAGATTTACGGTCTCTGTAACGTACACATTCACAACAGTCAGAAAAGCATGAAGGGAAAAACTGGGGAACTACATGGGGGACCAATGGAAACAGGTCCCTTTATAGAGCAGAGTTTCATGTATGGATGCTGTGTATTTCTTTATAAGTGACATTGTTTTCAGCCTCCCCAGAGGCCAACAAGCAGCTCATAGGTTTCTGAATTTAATATAAATTGAATGGGAGCAATTGCTTTGCTAAAGAAGACAGAGGACATTTATCACACCAGTCCCCTCTAAACTGATTCTATCCTTGACAAGTATCAGCCAGTGGCCAATTTATGTTCTACTGGTCGCGGCTCAAAACAGTGCCATTCCATTGCTATTATTGTGACAAGATTTCAGCTTGGACTGACATTTTGCAAACCAGGACATCTCTTTCATTCAAGCTCCCAAAAGCGTAATTTTGTGGCTCATTTCCAATCCCCCCCCCCCCCCCCAGATCATACCTAGCCCTTACTTAAATGCAAAATTGATGGTCTTCAGTTAACTATAACTAACCTCTATAAAGACAGGAGGCCCTATTTCAAGAGTGGACTCTAGGACTCTTTGATGTGAATAAAACTAATCAGGGTTATTGGATTTTGAATTGTGAAATAATATGAGGCAACAGGGTGTACAGTAAATGAGACTTGGCGGCATCCTGAAAAAGGTTCCGCTACTGTGTTGGCTCAGAGTTCTGGCACAAAAAGGCAGCTGGGAGTCACCCAGTTAGGTGCAATAGCCTACTGGCAATGTTGGGGTTCCAGCCCCGCTACTGTACAGTTATAACAGAAGCTAATTTCCATTTATTCTCAGTCGAAATAGCAGTAGCAAAGGGAAGGTAGAAGCGAGCGTAATTCACCATGACTGAAGAAATAACTTTTTAAAAATATTGCACTTTGGATTTCTTTAACTCTTTTCTCCATTTTGTGTTTTGCTTGTTTTGCACATTTTAGCGCTTTTCACAATGTTCCTGTAATACACCTTGGCACATTTTCCCTTACCTATATGTCAAAACCGATGTAAATTATAAACAAAAATGTTGAAGTTGATTCTTTATATCAAGAATATAGATTTGCAACAGAATGTTTCATAATCTTTATGAAATTAGGTCACTGTGGGTGCTGAAATCAATGCTGTAATGTTGGATGAACTTTGAACAGTTTAAGGTAGGAAAGAAACGCGGGCTTTCTAGTGTTAGTAAAGAAAAGCGTGTTATTTGTCAAGTGAAGAATTTAAGTGTATCATCTTTTCTGATGTGTTTGAATATAGAGTTTCAATTCTTTCTCTGTAGAGGCAAATTCATGTAATTTAGCAAGCTAACCTGTTTTTATTTTTGGCTACCTCACACTTGTTGGTTCTTTCTGGCATTGCTAATGTCTGATAATTTTATAAATGGAGAAAACTTGAACATATATAGATGACTGAAGATGATTTATCATTTTGCTTGACTTTATAGGCATTTAACTCCTTGCTTTATTGAAAGATAGGATAAAGTTCAACTTGGCCATCACCCAGAAACAAATTCAATGGAGCTTTCCTGTTTCAGTATTTTACTGTTAGGCTGCAAACCATCATGGTAAATGGTAAATGGACTGCATTTATATAGCGCTTTTATCCAAAGCGCTTTACAATTGATGCCTCTCATTCGCCAGAGCAGTTAGGGGTTAGGTGTCTTGCTCAAGGACACTTCAACATGCCCAGGGCGGGGTTTGAACCGGCAACCCTCCGACTGCCAGACAATCGGTCTTACTTCCTGAGCTATGTCGCCCCTGGATGAATTCACATATGAATGTTTTTCTGCGCCTTTTCTTCAGTTATTACAGTTATTGGTTATTACGGCCATTAAGTTCTCTTCATTTCCTTGATTGAATTATACGCGTGTAAATCTCTTTTTACAATTTGCACCTGTTGGCTTTCTATTTAACCCTCCTGTTCTGTTCATTTTTTAGGTACAGCAAAAATGTTCCCGGGTCAATCCCCATACGGGGGGGTTTGCAAATACGTGAAATGAACCATTTTCATTTAAAATGTTGATTACACTAATTAAGGCCAGTAGAAGAAGTTTCATACTGAAAAAATAATTTTAAGTATTTTTCCTAGATTTTCAAACTTTAAAAAGGGTCAATTTGACCCGCAACATAACAGGAGGGTTAAAACCCTAGCAAGCCGTTAAGCTTTGCTTCAGTGTCACTTACGTTACACGAGAGTCGGTAATCTGGCAAGTGTAGTAAAGGTATAGGATTGTGTAGCTACAAAGTTAGCACAGTCTTTAGCATAATGGGTTGTTGGCAACAAGTTAGTGCTACAACCTAAACTCAGAATTTGTCTTTTAGGGTGTTCATTTTTTAGCATTCGAGGTCTGTTTTCTTTGAGTTACCCCGTTTTCTACACAGGCAGTTTTGTTTTATTTTCAAAAAGTTCATACTCCTTAAGCTTTCGTTTTTTACCCAGTACGCTGGTTGTTCAGAGCTTTTCTTTGGGATGCTCTCCTTTAGGAGTATTGTTTTTCTTTTCGTTCTTTTCCCCCTGTCCTTTTGTCTCCTTCGAGACTTAGTGATTATTCTACCTCAGGTGAATAGCTTAAAAAATCCCTGTTCCGTCGCGTTTGGTCTCCCAAAACCCCCACTCCCTCACATCAGCATTCTCCAAATGCAGGCAAACGGGCAGTGACCATGACTGTCGTCTGGTGAGAGATCCATCTGACTGACCGCACTGTGGGGTTCCCTCTCCATAATGAAATGGCAGTGTGATACAAGGCCGCAGAGCAGCAAGGGTTTACTCACACAGCAATGTAGCAATATCGCTAATGCTAACACACTATTGGGTAAACATATTTAGTAACAGAACAGTTGATGTTACCGCAGGTGTTGTAATGGCAGCCACCATTGATTGTCAATATTAATGGGTGAGAAAGTACCCCGTGAGGATGAAAACAAGTTACCCTTGGTGGTATGGGACAGTTGGGTGCAAGGTTGGGGGTCCTAACAGTTCTAAAATGAGATTTTAATGTGCATTTTATTTTTATTTTACTTTTAGTTTGCCTGTATGCCATTTTTGTAAATATATAATGTGTAATCTGTGTCTTGCTGCAAAGATACTTAGCCTCTTGTGCTCTTCAGTAGATCCCAGTTGAATTCTGGGTGTAAGCTTCTGTATGAGCTTGTTCAGCTCCAAAAGTCTATGCAGGGGGAGTGTTTATGCGCGTTACCCAATGGCCCTCATTTCTCTCTTAAATTCATGGGGGGGACACATAGACATGATTGGGAGATAAACAGCAGGGAAGGATCTAAACTCTATGGAGACATAATGTTCCACGCTGATAGCACCAGGTAGCCTGGTACATCCTGAGGAAAAGATGCTTATCGCTGTGAACACGAGTAGTCTTTTAGTAGCCAATGACAGGTCTGGTGTAGGGAGTTTGGGGGTTGTATCAATTTTTAAAGACACTTTTTAAAGTCTCTCTTGCTAAAAGCATCTTCCAAATGCCTAGACCTTTCCATGTGATCCTGCTTTAAGGTGTATGGATTTTGCTTGCCAAGTTTGTTTAGCTAAACAGTTTGTCTCAGGAGGTTCTGAAAGGAGGCTTCAGTCAATCTATGGGCCAAAGGATTTTGAGACTACACCGAAGGGTGGGTCCCTGTACACAGACAAGAAGCCTCTGAAAGATGTGTGCTTCCAGGCCAGAGCTGTGTTATTTTATACAGGAAAGAGACTAAAAAAGGCCAAGGAGGCACAGTTTGCAAAACCCAACAGAGTCTCAGGTCAAAGCACCAATGCAACTATGGATTCCAAATGAAAAAAGATACAGACCACACAAATACAAGGACGAGAAAGATGATGAAAGTGTATGATGAAGAACACGGTTTATGTCATGCGTCTGTATGTATCTGCTAAAATATTTAAAGTAATAATGCCATTTTTTGTAGAGTCTCGAATACACCATGGCAGAGATTTAAGTGACAAGGAACAAGCCAGCTGTACACCACAAGTTAACATCTCCATAGTTAAAGAGGCTGATGTGTGTCTGTGTGGGTGTCTTATTTGGTGCTACACAGATATTCATTGTCTTCTAATTGTGGGTGTCATTGCATTAACATAAAAACTACTTTATAGAATAAATTAGTTATAGTAATTCAATGGAATACATTGTCCGGAATGCACAAATGATAGCTGCCTTGTCATGTATTCATTTTTTTTATCTGAATGAATACAAATTATTTGTAATAAAAAAAGTTTGTATTTTTAATTCAATTGAATAAAAAAGGGAAAACCTTGAGGCTGTTGAGGTGCACACAATGCGTATTGTGCATACAGGTGCTACTGATTTTGCATCCTCGTTTTAAAAAATCTGCATATTTTTCAATAGCAAAAACTAAAATATTTTGTTAGTGTTGAACAGCCTTCTTAAACAGACAGAAATACCCTGTTCCATGTGATTAACCTTCAGTATATTAAATACTGTTCTTGCTTATCCTCATAAAAAGAGACGTACAACAAGGGACCATCCATTCTGTCAGTTCAGTTCGGAGTTATTTGCCTATAATAAGCTTCTAAATCCATATTTTATATTCATTTCAGGTCTATCAATATCTATTTTGGAAAAGCACTGTATATTGTGGTGAGCCCAACACAAAGCTGAAGTTATATTCCAAAAGGAGAGAAATAAAACAGCCAAGGCATGGGGAGTGATTAGTGTCAGGTGAATAAATATAATGCTTATTAGACAGACTAATTACTCTAAAGTTAGGTGACTGCTTTTTCAAAGCTCATTCATTTCATTTAAAGGTTCAGGCTGAGCAATCTGCATATCCTCATATTGGTTTTAAGTAAATCAAAAAATTTGAACCATCACTCATTTAACTTTTATTGTTGTATGTCAAGCTCACAACAGCAAGTAAAGATGGATTTTTAAAAGCCTGAAAATCAGAAATTGTGATTCAGACATATAAGAAAAACACTTATTGAGGTCAAGAAAAAAACTTCTGTAAAATAATCTCTTTTTGCCATTTATCAACATTGGTGAAAGTATTTTGAATGTGATCGATTATTTCATGCAAGTGCATGTATTTGTATATGAAGTATAATCTTTAGCCTTGGTCTGTGTATTTCATTGGGTATAGTGCTCAGTGGTCTGTGATCAGAATGCTGGTTTAACCTAATGTAGTCTAATCTTTTCCCCAGGAGGGAAAATTGAAGATTTTTTATTTTTTTTTGCCAGTTCTGCCTTCCAATCAAGGGCTGCAATCAAGGAGCTTTAAAAGGCAACATTGTTTTTTGCAATACTAATTACACTGACTATTTTACCCCATAGAGAGCCTTCTTCCTGATCACAGCTAGATGCCTCACTGAAAAATTTGGGACTGGCTTGACATAAATAGGACATTTTTCTCTATTTCCAGTGGAACTTGGCCATAAATTGGCCCCAAAAAAGCATGACTGACAAAGGAATGGGCAAAAGCAACTTTTTATGACCCCGTATATCTCTCTCCTAGACTGTAGAGAAGTATACCATAGTGAATATTCAGAAAGAAAGCAGAGGAACCAAGCTGGAACAAGCTGGATTAGCTTCAAACTCATTTCCCAGTTCATGTTTCAATGAAGGACTGTAGAATGCACAGATGTCTCCTGAAACATGTTATGCTAATTTACAAGCACATTTGCGAGGTGTACTGGTAATCCTCCCTGTAATGTCGTTCAAAACCACTGCAGCACTAAAAATTATCATTAGTATTTATACCTGTAGTTACAGGTAGAGAAACTGAAAGAGATCAGGTGTAACAGGCACCAAGTTGCCAAATGAAGCATCCGAAGAATTATGAAGGCTTAACACAAACTTTCAGTTTGTGTAATTAAAGATCCCGTGCAATCACATTTGTCTTGTTTTTAAACTGTTCTTGAGCCGCAAGATAAACATGTCATAGCATTCGGTCCGCCGGGGAACTGGATTGGTCTCTGCAGCGCCGACTGGTGGAGAGAGCTCACGCACCTGAATTGCATTAATTAATCAGCCCAGGTGCTTAAAGGTCTGTTCCTCTCCACAGTTATAGGCCGAGACTGGGAGTACACATTGAGAGAGCGAGTCTTTGGGTTTTGTCTGTCAAAGCACAAAAAGGAAGCAAACCCGCTGCTGAAAAGCTGGCCAGCTATGAGTGGCAAGCTGAAAAGTTGCTTCTCAGTTGTGCCTTCTTTATATTTGTTGTTTTAGTTTGTTGTTTTAGTTTATTGTTTTTGCCCAGAACCCAGGAGGGGGAAGGGTGAAGGTGTTTATTATTTGATTTTCTGTTGGTGTGAGTGTACTCTTTCTCTCCATGCAGCAAATTATGGTGTTTCCCAGAACTGCTTCATCTCCCTCCCAGGGATTTCACACCGGTGGGTGACAGATGTATACTTACTCTTTTCAAGTTAATGAACAGAAAAGTAATAAACATTTTGATGTAAAGTATGTGATTTACACAGCCAGAGGTCTGGCACAGCATGTCCATTGTGAATGGATGTTGACTTCAAGTTTACTTCTTAGCGGCCCACTAAACGGATGCACCACTGATTGGTTACATGTCACAATATCCAATAACCTGGCCTCAAATGACCAATAACAAGCCTTCCTGAAGTGTACAATATAAGAACTTTGTTTCTTTCAGGGTTAAATGAATTGAATATTATTTTGAGTAAATTAGGATTGAGATCTTGGTATTAAAATGATACTAACCATGGCGTCAGTTGTCTGTGACTGTCATGGTTAAGATTTGTTGAGCCAGCTAACTGAGACTTTGCTTTGCTCCGCAAAGTTGAGCTTCTTTCATGATACAGTCCCATGGATGTGTTTTACTATCTTCAGAAGAAAGACTTTTGCTGTCTTCTTCAACCTTCCCCTGCAAATCATAATTTGCACAAAATAAATCCTGTCAAAAAACCTTTCCAAAATTCCCTAAAAATACATGTATTACTTGTGGTCAGCAGATTCAATGGAACCATTGCAGGGTTGTTGTTGTTGTTGATGTTGTTGTTTATAACATTGCTCTGTTTGTAAAGGGTGTGTATTCCGTAAAACTTTTACTAATAAGGACACTCATGATTGAGTAGATTTTTTTGTTCATTAGTCATGATGTTTCAAAATTCAGCAATGCATATAGATAAAGAAGATGAAATAACAGATGCCAATTACTGCCCGTCTAAATCTTGTGCATATAATTGTGCACTTGTTTACTCAACCTTAGCCAGCTTACCACAAATCCTTTTAATGACCCTGTAACTCTTCCTAAGAGGACTTAAAGATTGTTTGTGTAGGTGGAGTAAAGATAGCAATATTAACTATTAAATAACAAAACAAAAAAAAAAACAGAAATCTCTAACCCCTAGAGCAGAGCAATTGGATGAATTATGAATAAATAAAACACACACACTTCAAATTAGCAAGTAGGTAAATTCAACTGATGAAGAATGGCGTGCACTTTGGTCAGGCCCTCACCTGTTTCAAAGAATCTCAGTGGCTCATCTTCTGCATTATGTTAATTAAGGTTAACGTCTAGTTCACGTCTATCATGCAGGCAAATAGTGGGTAAAGAAACTGCTGCTGGAGGTGATTGCGTTTGAAGGCAAATGTGTTTAACAGCTCTGTGAGTTCATTCACAAGAGGAGAATGTTATACTTTGGGAAGAAATGCTTAAACTGTGAGCTGATATTTTGTATACCCTGGGTGCTGGATTAGAGGGGTAAATCCAGCTAAACCTGTACAGTGGTCTGAGGAGTAAAAGGGGGTGGGGGTGGGGGGGGGGTGATCAGGTAGTTATATTTGGGCTTGTTTTCTGTGTGAGTTAAGGGGTGGAGGGGTAAATTAGACATTTTCTGAACAACAAAGGTCTTGCATGCTTTTTAAATCCTTGCTCATTGGGAACATCTGTTCAACAATCTGTTCCCTTACACTCAGCACAATTTGCCTTTTTTACATTCTTCAAATAAAATGCAGGCACACCCAGAACTGGGTGGAAAAATCCCAATCCAATAATGTCACACGGACTCATTTTCTCTAGCAACAGCTGTCTATAAGTAAGTTGGATGAAGCATTTTCATTTGAAATACTCAATTGTCATTGTCAATTTTTCACGAGTTCCCATTTCAGAGACAGTTTAAGAACCAGAGCACAATATTTTTTGTTTGCACTGGAGGTAATTGTACATGTTTTATGTCCCTAAAATTAAAGTATTACACTTCCCTACCAGATACTTGCGAGAGTATATATTGAGGAATATACTTACTGTAACTATCCATTAATGACTAAAAAATGGGAACAAAACAAGGTTTGTGCTGGAGACATCGGTCCATTAATGTACTGATGTCATCCAAAAACACTAAATTGCACTACATTGCAGATATGTCGGTTTAATATCCCGTTTAGCTGTTTGTCTTACAGTGCATTTGGCCATACCAGAGTGACATGGTGGCCCAGATAATAGTGGTACCCAGAGCTAATGGGAGAAAATTGGAGGTTTCCTTTCCCTTTATTTGCACTTCTGTAAAAACTGGAGCAACCATGCATTTCCTGATGGTCCAATGCCTCTTTCCCCCTTTTTCCATCAAAAATCCTTATGCCATTGATTCTGTTTTGACAATATAAACAGTTACCCTCCAAACAACATAAAATATAGCCTGCTGCCAAACATTGTGTAGTACAGAGTAAACAGGTTGATGTCTATCTGCTTTTTTCAGTTTACCTTCTCATACAGAAACCTCACAGGATTAATGATGTGTACAGTGTATAGTGTACTGTTATAGAACTAACCATTGTGCTTTTAAAATATGCAGTATCTTAAGTAATGTAGAAAATATCTCTTTAAGAAGAAATTTCTTTTTGTTGTGACACGGCTGCTTGGGCACGCTCAGACATGTCCAGTTTCTGACCCGTGGTTTTTGCCCACCAGGACCAGGTATGACACGCTGCCAGTACTGATGCATCATGGGTAGTGAGCAATCGTGTGTGTCATGCCGTGTCCGCAGCTGGGGAAACATTTATTAACCCACGCCACTGTGCCTCCAGTGTGATGGCCTCTAATTAGATTGCCCTGTTAGTTTACCAAGGCTTTTGTGTCCCGTATCATTCGCTCTTAGCAGAGTCAAATGGTAATGTGCTCTGTGAGGTGGAAGATGCAGGGAAGCCATCAATTGAATCAATAATTCCATTCAGATCCTTCCCCTAGAGCCATGACCCATGTTACAATAGGGCCACTGCCCATAGACATGTTTTCTTATGCTGCTCTGCATGTCTACACTGAGCATATAGGCCATACTGCAGTGCGGCTCAAAATGAGCTCATTTAAATAAATGTTTGATTTGCATATTAAAGCATGCTAATCAAATACAGGATTAAAAATTTTGCTCAGTTCTTTTGGGAGTGAATAATAAAGTAATATAACAGATTGATTGGATAGATTAGATGCTCTTGAAAATATAAATAGACTCTTGTAACTCCGCCAAGAAGGTTATGTAATGATGTTTGTTCGTCCGCCATTTGTCAGTCCATTTGTGACATATCTAGAAAAGTAATGGCAATATTGCCATGAAATACTTTCTGTGCACATTCATGTTCCCAAGAGGAATAAACCTATTGAGGTTGGTGACCCCCATGACCTTTTCTTTAGCACCACCGTCAGGCCAAACATCTCTCAAAAAGTAATGACTAGATTGTCAAGATATTTGCCGTACACATGTACGAGGGGACATTGTTGTGCCTTGGCCCAGTTCTGCACTCTAATGAGTGTATTCTTTCTGGGTTATTGCATTGCTTAATTGGTCACATTTTACTTTCATGTTGGTCTTATGTAGCATTCATAATACCTTCATATGTGCTACATAATTGGTCATAAGCACTGTCCCAAGCAAAGATTAGTAGTCATTAACTGAATGGTTTTTGTATGTTGTCACATACGATATGCAGTTAATGTCATAATGCTTATCATTGCATGACCTTATGTTGTTATATTTTGGTAATATTGTTTCTGTATGCTTATGGTAAAGGTTATGACATTTTTAAAGTCACAAAGACACTTCAGCTAGAGTGCCACCATTTCTTTTTATTAACCATTGACTACCATCCTCTTCCCAGACCTGGTGCTGTTTAGAGTAGATTTGCCATTTTGCATTGCTTCCCTTGGTTGAGCTCATATCCTCAATTACATCCAACTTGCCCAGTTCTGTCAGCCAGTTATAAATAGACCCTTTAGCTGTTACCATAAACCATAAACTATATATCTGGTCAGTAGTTTTCTGGGGAGAAATAAATGTTATTTTCATGTACATTTACACAGGCAGTTAATAAATGTTTTTTAAAAATAATGGAAGACTCAAAGTTGCATCATCGACTACAGAAAGATTACCCCTGCAAATAAAATATATTTAATCTGTATTGGTGTAAAAGGTTTGAAATCAACACTGCTGATCTGTCTATAAATATGTAAGAGCATCTCAACACTGTAACTGTACAGTAATGTAACAGTACACAGATATAAATACACAAGAATTTACCTGTTCCCACAAAATCATGTAAATGAAATGGGACCAGTGCTCTGACTTGTGCCTGAAGTTCAACTACTTAATCAGTACATCCAACAGAGGTGAACACTGAGCAAGGTAAAGCATTCATCACAAGAACGTAAGATAAAGATACTGTATAAGATAAAGGTATAAGACACTTAGATCAGCAATTATACTTTAGTAAATTAGAATGGTATGTTACGAATGCAGAACCTGTAATCTTGATGAAGGAAGAAAATTGTGGGGAAAAAACACCATTGTAAATATCCTGGCACAACACTGCCCCCCTCCGGAGAGCTGGGTCATTGGAACAACAATTCACTCATATTACCAAAGTGCAGTCCAGTGATCTGTTTAATCTAATTAAAGGTCTACAGTGTTAGATTTTTTAACAACAGCTACAAGCTTAAATAAACAGTAAAGTCTGTCTTTCCACCTGAAGTTGCAACATACCCTTGGAATTCAATTCATGCCTCAAGATCATGATCTGGACCCACATTTGTAAGCATAAGAGTCATAAACAGTATACGTTCATAGACAAAATGCATAAATTCAAAAAAGCTTTGAGGTACTAATAGATGTGTCTGTATGTTTCACTTGACTTGTACCTATACAGTACAGTGTATGCACAAACACAATTTGTCAAGCACAACTGGCCTTTTTATAGACATACCCTCACCTTCCAATGAGTTTTGCGGCATTTGGTTGGATCTGAGCAGATAAGACATTTCTGTTAATTTCCTTTTGTTGACAGACAACAGCAAGAGACTCCAAATTAAAATTAAATACCAAGAATCAACAGTTAATTTATATTTTAAAATTGGCACAGAGAAGCTGTTTTGGAGTTTCTTGAAGTTTACTTGCTTTAAATCATAATCTTGCGAAAGTCCCTATTTGAGCCATTATAAAGCAGGCAGGTCATCAGAAATGTATGTAAATATCAAAAATATCCTTCATCACACAAAAAAAGCTTTCTGAAAAGAAAATAGTATGAAAAGTGAACTTTTTTGCTTTTTTATGCATGTGACCCTTTAATGTTAATGACCATTGCAGGGATGCTTTCTAAATGATCTGTTTTGATAATACTTGTGAAGCTAGGCAGAGTTTGCCTATGCACCCAGTCTCCCCACTAGCTAGCACAATACAATAGTACTGGAAACTGAGGTTGGTGTAAAATGGTGTTGGTGTTTGATGTATGATCCAAGGGGAAATGCTGTATGTTTGCGATTTAATGTGTGCCTTGTCGAGTTCAATGCAGCCACAGACATAGCGCTCTGTCACAGGCGTATACCTGAGCATTACCAAGGTTGCAGAGGCCTATATTTCAGCTTGAGCTGCTATGATAAACTGAAGGGCAAAGCGGCCGCTTTGGTTCTCTGACCAAAGAACTGTTGGGAATGGATTCAAGACTGTTACACTTAGCCTTTTATTATGGGTCATTTAGCTAGCTATGTAGCATGTATTTTCAATCTACATGCCACTAGTTCTGTTCAGAGCTATAGTATATAGCATACAGTATATAGGCTAATCAAAATTATCCAGCAGCATATTAAACTAGTTCTTCTTTAAATGAAAGAAATATCAGTCAGAGCAGTGATTTCAGATATATACATATACAATAAGCATGTGTGTATTTAACAAACATGTTTATGTATTCCATGTTGTGTGTGTGTGTGTGTGTGTGTGTGTGTGTGTGTCCGTCCACAAGCATACATGCACATACATGCATAAAAATAATTTGAAGAGTAATGTATGACTCTGATGGTGAAAACTGTCAGGAGTTATATATCTGAGGTCAACTATCATATTAATTGCTGGTTATATTTTAAAATGAACAAGCATGCAAAAATATTTTTATTTCATTTTAACATGTTTTTCATTTGAAAAAAAATGTTGATCGAATCCAGGCCACACCATTGGTCCAGACATATAGCTCACAAGTAAATTAAAAGTTTTCCCTGTTGGTGCTTGTACATGCATGCTACAATTCTTCTGTAAACAGTATGGCTCATAAATTTTTAGTAAACTATGAAAGCACTGGATGTGTGCATTTAAAGGGAAACAATTGCTCACTTGTGAGAATTATTCTGACAGTAAAAGATGTGTGCCCCAGGTTTGATCTTTACGTCTGTCATCTTGAATGTATCAGTCATGCAACGTTGAGCTATGGTCTATGCCAAAGGGAAATGACTGGAAAGCATCCTTTCCCTTTTGAATCTGACAATTAATTTAACCTTTAAAGATAAGAAAATGGTGGGGGGGCGGAGGGGGGGTATACAGACTTACACATGTCAATCATTCTACACATATCAACTACTCCTCATGGGGACCTTTCTTTAGGTAGTGCAAATATACAAAAATAGAGGAAATCAGGAAGTGAGCAAACATTCGCATCAGTAGAAATGGTAGAAGTTCATAGCCAATTCTCCTTGGAAGCAAATATATTTTAATGTGGTGCACATTATCAATTATGCTGTCCAAAAGCCTTGTTGCAAACAGTGAGAGGGAATACATCTGAGAAATCAAACTGGCTGGAGCAACAGTGTAAAGTTTTTACTCAATTTCTGTTCCCAGGTCAGAAATCGTAGTGGGCCTTCTCCCTGTCACTTTTGTCATTTGATCAGCATTTTTGCTGTGTATTTATCACCCCACTGCCTCCACAAAATCTGATAAAGACACCGCTGCCTCTTCCCGAGGATTCAATCTTATTTTCTACAAGACAATATGAAAATGAAAAGGTTTCTTCTTCAGCGTTTTAGCTGTTTATTATAATATCTGTTGTTCTCTACCAGAATACAATGGAACAACAGATGTGTTCTGCAGTTATAACAATGAAATTTTCATCAGATCATATATATACACAGAATTTTAGAGCAATTTTGCAGATATTAATACCTCACTGTGCCATGCTGCAAGCCAAAAATACAGAACAGACAAGTGGTGCATGGTTTGGTTCCAGTATAGACCACCTTATAAACTGCCATTACATAGAGACATACTGTAGTTTGCACAGCTTCACGCAATGGCCCATAGCCACTACGTTTTGCTGCTGTAACATCCTCCACTCTTTTGGGAAGGCTTTACTGTATACTAGATGTTGGAGAAACCATGTTGAAACAGGAAAGGGCCTTCCCCAAACTGTTGGGGAAACACAAAATCATCTAGAATGTGATTGTATGCTGTAGCATTTGTAGATTTGCCTTCATTGTTTGACTTCAACTAAGGGGCCTAGCCCAAACCATGAAAAACACCCCCAGATGAAGGGGTGTCCAAATACCTTTGGTCATATAATGTTTCTGGTATATAAGTTGGTGTTTCTGGTCTCTTAGATTTAAGTGCATATGTTAAATTTTATGCTGGGGCTTGGTTGTAAATCTAAAATCCAAAAAAATAAAATAATTAAAACCACACACACACACAGATAGTCATCATGTAAGAAATTAAGGAAAATAAATGTGGTGTCATGAACTGTACATCTCAGTCATCTCAGCCTGCTTCTGCATTTGCACTTGTGTAACTGCTCACTGCTGGATCCACACACTCATCTGCGAAATCGATCAGTCAATCGATCAGTCTGTGTATGTCACCTTGTTTTTAATTACATCCCCGCTAAACTACATATCCATATTGCTAATTCACAAGCATTTCAAATCCTGTTTTGTGATGCACACAAAAATGAAGTCGGCGATGAAATGCATCCTGTTGTGGTCCTGCATGCATCCAGAGGCTGGAAAAGCCTCTTCAAACCCCTGTAAGTTTTAATAATATGTTTCCTTACTCATTTGTAAAAAAATGATTTATTTAAATATGGATTAATGTTCAAGGCCAGACTCCACAGGCAATTATATACAATATATAGTTCCTTTAATGCAGGTCAATAATGAACTTTAACATGATATTTTCCAAAAAGGCATTAATGTGACTAATTTATGTTTCCAAGCTTAAGGATAAACACTCCGTTTTCCACCTGGAATGCAGATTCGGCTCTTGCTGGACATAATATCATAAAACCAGATTTATCAGCACAGTTGGAGATTACTATATTCAGTGGCTATAGCAATTATGGTAATAAGAGGTTATATAAATGTATACCTTTTAGAAAACTGTGGTTCTATATGTGGATGAGATATTATTGCCACTTACGTTCTAAGTTATAAGAATTTAATGTACTCTCCCCTGCCATATGGTGCTGTCCTACTGATACTTCTCCATGTCTCCAGAAACAGCACCTCTGAGAAAACAAAAAAAACTTATTTAAAAGCTGTTTGTGCAGCATTTCCAGATCTCAGTCACTGAAATATCTCTAGCCATAAAGCAGCTCCTTTAAGATTTATAAAGTCTTTAAGAAAATCTGGCAATGTTTCCCATTAGGTTGTCTGTGTGGTGGCAAGCTTGATTAGGGAATAAAACAACTGTGAGAATTCCTGGGCCAGCCATTTGTCGCAATCAAATGTGTAATTAATTAAAAACGCAAACATTAAATTAGCATTAGTTTGTTCAGGTTTTACTTTTTCTTTTCTTTACTTTTCTTTGCTGGCAGTTCACAATTGCTAACGTCAGCTGACTGACTGAGAGCATAAGAACATGCATAATGCTGAGAATGGGCCGTTCAGCCTGTTTATGCTCGTCATTTTCCTAGAAACTAGAACAGCGTTTCCCAAACTGGGTCCCGAGAGAGCAATGTGTATGCTGGCTTTCGTTCCAACCACAAGTGCAATCTCACAATTCTAACAAGCTGTTAACGTTTCTTAATTAGATGTTTTTCATGTTTAGAAGGATTATTTACCCTCTTAAGCCACATTACATCAGAAATAGCTGTGTGTTCCATGAAGAATAGAAGTCCCATGTTCACATTGCGCTTATTGTGCTATATTGCTGCAACAACAACTGTATATAAAGAGGTAACAAAAATTTTAACTGATCAAATTAAAGACTGAAGTGAATCGATAGGATGCTGATTGTTGAAGTGTGGATACATGGCCATGAAAACTAGTAATTTGGTAGATAATGAAGAATTCAAATACAAACAAATGACAACTAGCCCAAACTACATTGTGTTAATAGGTTTAAGGATAAAAGATGAAAAAATTAAAACACTCAAAGATTCCTCTTCATCTTTAATTTGATCAAAAAAAATGTTTGTGTCCTCTTTTGTAGGTAACCATTTGCAATATAGCACAATAAGAGCAATGGGCCTTTAATTCTTCATAGCATGCCTGGTTATTTCTGACATAATGTAGCTTAAAAGCGTAAATAATGCATTTTAACACGAAAAACACCAGATTACAAAAAATTAAAAGCTTGTTAAAATCCTGGGATTGAAACTGTGGTTGGAATGAAAATCATCATACACAGTGCAGTGGTCCCCCAGGACTGAGTTTGGGAACTACTTTCAGCAGAGAAAATCAGAAGAAGTGAAAGAGAGATTTCTGGCTGAAAATGCACAGCTGTGAGATTCTCATTGTGTCAGAAGTAAGGAACCATATTTCTGAAGCCTTTACACGTGTTTCTAACCAGTAAAATACTGAACATCTAGTGCACAGGGTCACCTGCACAAATTGAGCTTCATTATCACCCTATTAAGTCATTAAGAGTTGAGGTGGTACATAAAACACATGCATTAATGGCTCTCTGGGAACAGAGATGCTTGGCTCGACTTTCATTTGATCCAAAGTAGCATTGTGGAAAGGCGCTATCATGCAAGGCAGTGCATTTTTAATTAAGTAACTACAGTCTATTTAACTGCCATTATATTGTGCACTCTGTGGGTCTCTTGATCTCCGTTGAAACTACACAATGTTTTGTGAGTGGTTTTTACCTTTGATTATATTGAAAGAAACGGACCAAATTACTTTTTAGTTCTTTGGTGAAGGATTAAAGAAAAAGCAAATGTATTTTAAGCATTAGTAACAGGAAGATCAAAGTCAAGGGTGCAATTAATTTGGTTAATTTGGTCTAACTTGTCACTGGAAACAGCTCCACCACTTCAGTAGTTTAAATGAAGTTTTAATGTAGGTTTAACCAAATTAAAATGTAAGTTTGGTTAAAATCAACCTTTGTCCTTAACTTTATTTTATTTAAAATAAATGCAGTGCAACTTTTAGTTTTTCAATTTAGCTGTTATTAAAATGTATAACTCTGAAATTATGCTAAGATAGATGGAGTAAAGCAAGACAATTACAACTGCAACCTTTCAACCCACGCTGTTTTTCTTATATTTTTTACTGGCTGGGGTAACATCAAACAGCATACCCGTGGAGATCTGTGGGGCTGAGAAACCCAACAGGGTAATCCAGGAGTTTCATGATGAAGGCATTACTCACTGTAGCATTATAATGTATTTTTTTTTTTTTGTAATAATAATGTACAGTGGATCAACTGCACTCCACTCCTATTAGCACTGCATTCTATGTGTACTGATTATTATGAGCGAAAGTGTGGGGTCCATTTTAAAAATTAAAGAGATCAATTAATAACTCTGTGATTAAGGAGACCAAAAATAATTTGCTAAAAATTTTTTATTTGAGATCAGTTTCACTTTTGATTGATTCTTCCCTTGGTCAGGGTTGCAGTGGTGTTGATACTGTCAGCTCAAAAATAGTATTGTGACTGTAGTATTGTGATAGTATTATGACAACTATGCAAATTATCCAGACATTTTGATCTTGGCAACTTTTCATGGCGCTCAAACCAAGAACTCCAGACATGTCTTGCAACTCCATGTTGTAAAATTGTGCTCTTTAGTTTAGACCAATAGTGGAGGGCTACTGTGTAAGATCATATTTGTTCCAAGCAATTATTCTGGCATTATTTTCTGAACAGCTGCATGGACAAACTTTGGTTCAGTCCCACAGTAAAACATTTGAACAAGGGTACATATGCAGCCTTCAGCTGCAGCCATAACTTTATTCAAAATGGCATATAAAATAAATGACTAAGGCTACTTAAAAAATTAAAAACACAGGTTGTGTCATGAAATACAGGAACATATTGGTGGTCATTGTGCAGTCTCCTTGGTGGAGACTGTTCCCCCTACTTTTCTTTGTATCTGCAAGATAATGTGTGATAGCAGTGTGAGTCACACAATGCTGTTGCCCAGGTTGCCTTTTGGGGTGGATATAAAAAATAGGCTTTATGATCTGGAAATGTGCTCATGTTTCAGCTGAAGAAACCAAACAGACTTGGCCCCCAGGGTCCTTGAACGTTAATCTCCGTCAGCATTCCCCATTCCTCTCTTGTGAATCTTTGTGATTCTTGGCTGACACCTTTTAAATTAGGCTTTAAATACCAGTTACCTTCTTTTCAATGCTCAGAGGCATTCAAATGTTTAATGTATGTGTTCAGTTGGCCCAAATGGTTTTTGCATGTGATGGCGGAAGTTTTAGATGTTTACAGAAGTTTATGATGACCTGCCACCTCTTCAGTGGTGATACAGTGGTATTCTCATGTTCATGTTCATTATATTTCCAGAGGCTGTATATATGAACACCTAAATTATTTAGCAGTTTGAGTGATGGGATATTAAATAGTCAGAACTGAATTTACTCTTTATTATATAATACTGATTTAGTGTTCCAAAGTGCAAAGGATGCAATTTATCTCTTGGCAATGAACTATTTGGATTGCTGCTGCACCAGTGACATTTTTCTTCTGCTCTTGCATGCACTTGCCTGGGTTTTGTGAACACACAGCTTCATTATGAAGCAAGACACTTGCCTTATTAGGATATATGCTATAAATCCCTCCCCAGAGAAAGAAAAAGATGAGAATTTGGTGTGTATATGGAAAGCTGCAGCTTTATTGTTCATTTCATTTCAAATTGTGGATGCTTAGCCTGGAGTACTGGAAGTAATTTCTGGAGCAACTAAAGTGCACCAAACTGTGTGGGCCCAAACATACAGTGAGCTCCATAAAGTTTGCATGTATGCAGTTCAGTGCACTGAAAGCAGAGTGTGACAGTGTAGAAACACTGCCGTCAGTCATCGTCTGTCCTGAATTAGGGGCAATTGATGTAGATTACTGGGGAGGGACAATGTGATAATTGGCTGACAAGAAGGCTCTATCGACCTCTTGCTGAGGGATGTCTGAATTGCAGGTAAGAAATCTGTCTTAGATAAACTGTTGTCCCACATTATCAGACTTAAGAAAGAATGAAAGGAGGAGTGGTGAGGAGTTTAAATGGTCAATTCTATTCAGGCCTGCTCAGAGTCTAAAGTTCCTACTTTTGGATTAACCTTTGTAATTTCACTCAGACCAAAAGAAATCCTCCAGCCTAATAGACATGTTAACACCCTCTTTAAAAGGCAATTGATTTTTTTCTTTCATAGGCAAAGCCCAAAAAAAGCCTTCATACCTCAAAACATTTTCCTTGTGGGGTGTGTAGGCCAAATTCTACTGTGAGGTGCACTGTTTTTTAAAAGCACTATGTGAATAATGCATCTAAATTATATGTCATTAATTTGAAATTCTGTCAGTTCTTGAGGGTTCCCTTTGGTCTGACATAGGAGGGGTCCATCATTGGCATACAGCTGTTTAGAAAATGATGTTAGGGACAAAAAGCAGTATTCACAATGGCTCTTGTGGATTTTTGGATCAACACCACCCTGCCCTTCTGCCCCCTAACCCACTCGCCCTTCCATGCTATATTTTACCAGCAGGCACTGCTCATTTCCTAAATCTGGGAGACCTTCCATCCCTCTCTCTCCTTCACACTAGAAGTGGAGGCACAGCCAAGTACCCCCTGGCCAAACTGCTGCTCCCATGTTGTTGTTCCTGGGCCAACATGAGCTGGGTACTTGCTGGGGCTAGGTCATCAAATTGTGGAGGCAAACTGGCTTTATTGGTGGAAAGTGCCAAGGAATCCTGGGCAGCTAGCCATTCATTCAGGGCAGTGAGGGGATCAGTGAGGGCAATAGCAGCGCTGGACAGCATGCTTTTATCACTAATCTGCCTCAGCCACTGGAGGACAACCATGTAGTAATGCCTACAAATGGACTTTGAACAGGCAGCTGTGAGTTCTTCTTGAAAAATGGTCTTGATTGTCTTGATACCTGAACCACTTTTCTGTTATGATATTTTAAAACTTTCCAGCTTAGCACAAATTGATCTATGCGACACTGTGGTGTGATGCTGTGTTTTATGTTCCACTTTAAAACTTAAAAAACAAATAAAAAACAATCACTGCCACATGATGGAGGTGTGATATTAACAGCCTGAGTTTTATGCATACCTTAATCCCTTTGTGCAAGCCCCTTGTGGCCACAATGCTGGCATCCTGAGATTGCTCAACACAGACATTCAGTGCTCCTACAACCAAACTATGAGTGGAAATAACTTATTAGTAGACGATACACAAGTTACAAGTGCTACCATTGTCACGTGGCACCCCCTCCTTGCAGTCTCATCTGCAATTACATCTCCCAAGCATGACACACTGGACAATATTGTCAGGGAGTTCATAAAAATAGTTCATATAGGTTCACCACCAAAAATTCGTATTCCATAATCGTAACAAGATAAACCCAACAAGAGACTGAATGTATGCCAATACAGTGGTGCAAAACACTGCTCACTGAATAGTGAAATAAGATGAAGACCATGCCATAGTACTAGCAATATCTGCAACTAAATATAGAATAAATATACAATCTAATCATTGGTTTTACACATAAAGATTTCAAGATTCAGTGGCCATGTGGGGCGACATAGCTCAGGAGGTAAGACCGATTGTCTGGCAGTTGGAGGATTGCTGGTTCAAACCCCGCCCTGGGCATGTCGAAGTGTCCTTGAGCAAGACACCTAACCCATAACTGCTCTGGCGAATGAGAGGCATCAATTGTAAAGCGCTTTGGATAAAAGCGCTATATAAATGCAGTCCATTTACCATTTACTGTTTACATTTGTTGTCCTGAACAATCCATTTGAGAAATAAACACGCAAATAGAAAGTGGGGGTAGGTATTTACAATGGCCATGCGCAGAACATCAATCGCAATTTAGACAAGTGTAACTCTGTTCAATTCAATCTGGGTAGATCGATACTTCTTTTATCCAATAGAGCACTGTATACGCTTTCTAACAGCGTATCATTTAAAAAAACTTCAGACGGGCTCGGACCCACATGCAACAGCTTGAATTTCATCACAGCATTGTGCAGTAGACATAACATTACCAAGAAATATACAAGCACTTGTTGTTACATACTTGTTTTTTTCCTTCCAATAATTTAATTGTATTTAAGTCAAAGGAGGTTATTTTGAGGAAAGTTATGTAAAGATTATTTTTCAGTAAAACTAATCTTTTTTTGTGATATTGTAAGTAGAAAAAAGTTTATACTTTGGTTTGTTATTCAATAAATGTACATATATTAACTGAAGGTTTTTTTATTTTATTTTTTAATTTATTTAAAAAGCCACATGTGGCCTGTTCTGTACATACATACATAGCTACATAGTTTTCCTTTTACTTTTATTATTTCCCTGGAGAAGACATCTTTGTCAACAGTACCACCAATTATTTCTTTAATGAAAATCATAGCTTCAAGATCAGGTAAATGGGCAGATAATTGTGTAAATGGATGTTTAAAAAAAATGCAGATGATACGTTATTAAGGCCCATCCATACGTGTGGTTTTGAGATTTTGTTTCTGCTTTAGCTTGGCTCCATAAGCACTGCACGAAGAGTATTTTTTGTGTCTTACCGGCACCATAGTACAGTCTGTCACTAACAGTTATCTTGCTTGAGCCAAGACTGGACTTTGGCCAAATGTGTATTCAGTTGAAATATTGAGAATAAATGAAAAACATTTTGTGAAATGGGGAGAGACATATTTCAATGACTGTGTTGCAACTGGGTGGTTCACAGCAGCCATTTACCAGCAGAACACTCATCCCTCATTAGTTCACTTTGAGAGGTATGGATTTATTTACCCAATCTACTATTTGAACCTAAGCCATTTCAAAACCTTGAATGTATTTTCCTACTTCCTGTCTAGCACAATCATATTAGCAAGCAAGCCCACGTTTTTCTCAAATGAAAGGTCTATTATTAGGGCCTTGCCTTTTTGCTAACTGCCTTGTATAGCCTGTAATTGATGCCACCAGGATGTCCATACAGCCTCTCTATGAAGCCACCTGTTGGGTAATCATTATAATTATCCAATTGCATTGCATGAACCATCCTTTGTAGTCATTGAATATTCCTAATTACTCTTTAAGTGCAATTACAATGAGCTGAAATTGTATTCATGGGTAGGTGTTTGTGTCATGTAAACTCATATTGTTGCAATGTAGAATATAGAATAAATATTGGTTATTACGGACACTATAACAGAAGTATGTGCTTCAATAGGATATGACATTCATGAGTTCCATTTTGTAGAATTTTAACATTAAATTGACATTATCAATATTGAGTACTTATGTTTCTGTTCACTATGGTAATCCTGTCCATTAGGGCTGGGGAATATGGCCAAAATATCATATTGTTTCTGTACTGGTAAAACATATACATGTAAATACAGTGAAATAAAAGTCTACTTTTGTCTGATTTTCATATTTTGATCTCTAATCCAAATGCCTTAAATATATAGAAAAAAGAACCAATTTCACTCTCCTATCCCCATACATTTAGGGGAATTGCAATTCTGTAATTATATTAAGCGTATCGTATAAGTATATTATTTTCACTCCTAAAACATATAAACATGGGAATATCATTATTTATATCTGTCTATACTCCTAAACAAAATACATGTTTAAACAATTTTAGTCTTCTAGTGCAAATGTAGTTTGCATTTTTAGCCAAAATGCTTTTAGCCCCATGGCTGTAATTATTTTGCTCATTAGATTTAATTTTTTATTTAAAACAGCACATTTCAGAATCCATCATGGTCACTCCACCTGGGGATTGTTTTGTTGTTTGTTTCATGTTGCAGGTGAACTACTCCAACTGGGTTTTCGCATCCAAGTGCTAACACAACCCAGCCCGGCCTACTAAAATCTTGCAACTTTGAAACTGCAGACTGATGTAAGGATTGTTTACCCTTTTATAGCATTATACTCAAGTGTTGCAAGTAAAAGGGTAAAAGGGTAAACAATACTGACATCAGTCTGCAGTTTCAAAGTTGCAAGATTTTAGTAGGCCGGGCTGGGCTGTTTGCTAGTTACCTCTTCTTAAATTTAACTAATTAGCTTGCTAATTAGCACACTTAATGAATACAGTCCTAACTGAAGTTACATCCCTCTGTGAAGTGCTTCATATAACATCTTGCTGACATACCTAGCCAGCAGAACCTAGCTAGCTAATGTTAGTGTGTTTCAAGCTGCACTATAATGACACTAGCCCCCTTTATAGTTATGTTTTAAAATGAGTGGTTTGAAGGCCTCATTTGTTGATCAAAGAGATAGCCATTACAGCAATCTTCCCAACCAAGCGATTGTCTTGGCGCTAGACAACATAATCGTGAGGTGTATACGTTACATTTACAGGCATTTGGCAGATGCTTTTATCCAGAGCGACAATACGTGCTGTGATTGGTTGGAGTAATATGGGCATTAGCAAAAGGATGTCTTAAATAAAACTGGACTGGCTGAACTAGACTCAGTGAAGAAAGAAAAAACTATTTGTTGATTTTTTTTTTCAAATCATGTCCCGAAGATTGTCTCAAATATTTTGTGCAATCAACTGTCAAAAAAAGTGACAGTTGATTGCACAAATGTGAACCAGCTGCATTTATTTGTGAATCGGCTACATTTATTTGTGAATCATCTGAATTTATTTGTGCATCAGCTACATTTATTTGTGGATCAGCCTCATTCATTTTTGGATCGGCTGCATTTATTTGTGAATCAGCTATATTTATTAGTGAATTGGTTACATTTATTTATTTATTTTTCAGACCATAATGCCTCCATGATTTTTGCATCTCACTCACTGGACAAAACATTTAATATGAGAAATATTGGGTAACCTCCTTCATTATGGTTTAATGCATCCGTACAGTGCAAAGGAAAGCATCTCTCGGGTAAATATGAATTATTTCATACATGTGAGGCTGCTTGAGGTAGACGGCTAAAAAGAGTATTGGAGAGATCACTTGAATGTCAATCTCTAATGAGCCGGGCACTAACAGATTTCCATCAAACACAGGAGAAAATTCTGACATTTGAATAATCTAAAATTGCATAAATGAACAGTTATTCACCATAAAAGCATCCATGCTTTTGAAAGCTGTTGCCTTTGTAACTCTGCTTCTACAAATAGTAATCCTTGCACTTTTTTGTTTAATCTCCTAGTTGAAACTCACATTTGAGCTTCTGTGTTTCTCACAATGAGAGAGAAATAATTCATCTCCTTATTGAGGGGATGTGAGTTTCTCTATTTACCCCTCCCTTTTCTTTCAGTATCGCAAGCTGCTCCAGTAATGGAATCTAGTTGTGAGAATTTACACTTGTGAGAGGTTTCTATGGAAACCAAATCTATTCTCTTGATGTAGTGTCAGGGACCCTTTCAGACACATTGACCAATCTGTTCTTTGGTTTCCTACAAGAAGCTGGTGATTGCACCCTGAGAGGATAAGCAAAGCACAAACAAACAGTGTGAGAAGCTTTTGTGGCACACACTTAGTCCGTGCCCAATGCCTCATGTCAAGCCCTCAAGAAAACTTAAGCATGATTCACAGACAGTGTGAGTTTAACTAAATTCTCTCTACACACATAAGTAACATGCTGCATATGTTTATGAAGCAAAATAAAAATGTAGCTACTAGTTTGTAACTTATAGAGCTACTGCAAATTTTTCGTACTACCAAAGTGATAATTCAAATGCCACATGAATCATAAAGGCTTCCGCATGCTTCAAACAAACATCGGAGAGCATCTGAAACTGATGTTGTGAAGTCCATGTCTGCTTCCACAGTGATTGGTGTGCAATGGGTAGGGTTTCAGTTAGCGTGCAAATTCTCATGTTGTTTGCCAGCCACCAGTAAACATGACGATGTATGATTGTTGCCACTGGCAATTCCCACATTTAATGTTTGGTCACAAGGACCTTTAGTTTGTACTTAGCGACAGACAATTTGTCTTCATCACTATCATTGTTGTGCCCATCGTTGAGACTTAAAGGTCCAAGAAACTGAAATATGTGAATTCTATTCTGATGTGTTTTTTTAATACTTTATTGCGATAGCAAATAGCCAAGAAATATTTTTAAATGATTCTTACAAAAAAATTGTCTTTCTTTCCCCTTTGGTTAAACACCAGGTTTTCAATGGGCAGGGATTTTAGTTGGTGTTAGTTACACAGCAATAACCTAAAGTCCAGTGAATTCCTTTCTACGTGTAATATGTAAATGATGTTCTTGCCATTTGGAATGGAGTGTTGGTGAAAATGTACAGTAGCAATATCCATCAGCCAATCATACATCATCTAACTGTTAACTGGCCTGAAGAAGCTGAACTACACTGCTAGCATGAACACCTTCAAAGAAAAACTGAGTGTGTTCACCAGTATGCATATT